>NC_061121.1:140000033-140317048 GCF_002878395.1 Capsicum annuum | reverse complement strand
TGATTTGATATAACTCAAGCTAAGTGAGTCATCATTGTCTGTATGCATGTTTTCATGAAATTGATGATGTTATTTAAAGTGTTGCATGCACCCCCACATACTCAGTACATTCTCTTTGTGCTGACCCCCATCTACTATTCTATTCAGTTGTAGCATCTGGTCAGCAGGTAAAGGAGTCCTTATAGTTTAAGGTCTTGTGTTGGTTGTTTCAGTTCAGAGACACTGCACCTTCTTCTGTCGGCCATATTGAGTGGGATGGTTGGGAGTCATGACCCGTTTATGTATAGGCAATACTAGTAGAGACTTCATAGACAGTAGTAGTGGTTGATGTATTCAGTCTCCTTCTTGTATATGTATATCTGTCAGTAGAATTGTCATCTTGTAATTCCAATATTGTATTGAATAGATTTTGTATTGAGATATTTTCAACTTCGTTCTCTCAGAATTATGTTTTAATTAGTTGCTTTTGAGTTATACCTATGAAAAGGTTAGCTTGGAGTTACTTGTGACCCTAAGCACCGTGTGGCGTCTCGGGACTCGATTTTCAAGGCGTTACAAAAATTCAGTTACATATTACCAAAAACTAAAAAGAAATGGATTTGGACAAGAGAAATTAGGAAATCCAACACACTATCAGACTCAATAGCTCATGCAATAGGAAATAAAATATCTCAAATATTGTGGGTCTTGAGAAATAACAAAAAAATTAGATCTAAGAAATAGCCCATTCTAACAAAAAGATATTACTAGTTGGAGAGACAGAGAGAGTAAGAGGCATAGTGGCTTGTGAAATTAGAAATGAAAATCAGCAAATCGTCTTTGGCCGTCTTTGGGTCTACTCATATTATCGGACTTTGAGAGACAAAGAGAGTAAGAAAGTAAAGGCGGAGTGAATTGTGAAATTAGATTCAGAAATGGAAGATTAGAATCCCTTTCTCCCTCTAGGTCAAGTATTATGACGGTGGGCTTAAGGGCTTAGGAGATGGGATTTAACTTTTAATTGGGCTAGGAAGTTGGGAATGGGAAATATAAATAAATTATAATGGTCTCAATTTGACTATCGGGTTATCGGGTGGCCCCGATATAAATTTATGAAAAATCGCCACCCAAACTGATAACCCATTACTGGAAAAAATAAAATTGACACCCGACCCAATAATTTAACATGTACATAAACTTGTGCATGAATGGGATTACATAATGACATGTCATGGTTTCACTATCCAATTCACATAGGCATTTTATCAAACACTTGGGGAGCATGATTATTTCACATATTAATAGTCAACACATGAACATCATGAATGCAATAATCAATTGTAAATTTAAGGGTTTATCACGATAATCACATATTCATCACACATGCTATTTAATTTCATGAAACTTACAATTTAATCATGGATTGAAACCCAATTAATATCATGAACATGAATACAATTAATTTCAAGGATGAAAATCATAAATCTATAAACTTGTATGTTTAAATAGGGTTCTTGGAATCCATGGGTGAAAGGAAACCTGAGGATGAACACCTAACATACCTTGGTAATCAAATTCATGAAGATTGATAGTGTGCTCTTAAAGCTTGAATTTGAATTTGGATGCCATAGGGTTTTTCTTTAGAAAATTTGAGAGAAAATGAGTGATTTAGACTTTAGAGTAGGTTAACCTCGTATTTTTGGGGATGATTAAGGGTGGGGAAATGACCCAAATACTCCTATAGATGCGGAGTTTTAATGACTGAAAACGTGCCCAGTGATGTGCAGATTGATGCGCCACATTAATTCGATCAACGCGATAATTGATGTGATGCGTCGAGTTCGTGTTGGCTCATTGGAATTTGCACTGAATGCTGGGGAAAAATATTCATTGATGCAATTGGCGATGTAACGCATCAAGATCATGTTGACCTACTAGTTTGGTCACCCAAATAAGCTTTAAACGAGGTCCAAAAAATCTAAAACTCACCCGAAGTGACCTATTGACACACCTGATCATGACTCAATCTAAGGATCAATATTTTAAGGTCATAAGGGTCATAAAATAAGATCGCAAAATTTTGAAGGCTTAAATAATTCTAAATATAAACACTTAGCTGAAATTTCTATGTCATGGACCTCTTTTCATGATCTAAAGGGTTGAGTTAATCTAGGATTTTGTGGGGTCTTACAATATCTCCCCCTTGGGAATATTTGTCCTCGAATAAGACTGACTAAGCTAAGGATACTGCTTAACTGAGTCTACACACTGAACATGCATAACTGAAGCATGATTACATGGCTAGACTGATTTGTGAATGCATGACTGACATGAAGTTGATATGCAACGGTAATGAAGACCAAGTTTATAACTGTAACTAAACATGGAACTGAGTAAATCTAAGGAAGGTTGTTACCTCAAGCTGAGTTTGAGTTTGTGGAGAAGAGGTGAGGATACTTGGTCTGCAAATCTGTTTTTGCTTCCCATGTAGCTACCTCAATGAACTGATTCTAGAAAAGAACTTTAACCAAGGAGCTTTTTTGTTCCTCAGTCTGCGAATCTGACAATCAAGGATTTGGATTGGAACCTTTTCGAAAGAGAGATCGTCTTGAATATCTATGCCCTCTAAGGGAACTATAACTTTTGGGTCACCAATGTATTTCTTTAGCAGGGAGACATGGAATACTGGGTATACTGAAGCTAGATCTAAAGGCAACTCAAGCTTGTAAGCTATTTTTCTGAAATAGCTGAGAATTTTGTAAGGACCGACAGATCGGGTACTGATCTTCCCCTTATTGCCGAACCTTTTTACTCCCTTCATGGGAGAGATTTTCAAGTATATAAAATCACTGACCTCAAACTCAATATCTTTTCTCTTCACATCTGTATATGATTTCTGTTGGCTCTGGGCTGCCTTAAGCCTTTTCCTGATCAATTGAACCTTCTCTATGGCATCAAATACTAAATCAGGCCCAACTATTGCGACCTTACCTACCTCTAACTAAACAATTGGAGATCTACATCTTCTCCCACAGAGCGCCTCAAATGGAGCCATCTGAATGCTGGAATGATAGCTGTTCTAATATACAAATTCGATCAAAGGCAAGGGGTTATCCCAACTACCTTTAAAATCAATAACGCATGCTCTTAACATAACTTCTAAAGTCTATATGGTCCTTTCTGCTTGACCATCTATCTGAGGATGAAAGGCTGTACTGAGGTGAACTTGGGTACCAAGACCCTTCTGGAAGGCTTTTTAAAAATGAGAGGTGAACTACGTACCTCTATCTAAAATGATGGACAACGTAACTCCGTGCTATCTGACCAACTCTCTAACATAGAGCTTGGCATAATCCTCAGCTGTATAAGAGGTGTGAACTGGTAAGAAATGAGCTGATTTGGTTATCCTATCCACAATGACCCAAATCGAATCATGCTGATAATGAGTACGAGGCAAACCCATCACAAAGTCCATGTTCACTTCTTCCCATTTCCATGTGGGACTAATAAACTCCAGTATGGACCCACTAGGCTTTCGGTGCTCAATCTTAACCTGCTGACATGTAGAGCACCTAGGTACAAACTCTACGATATCCCTCTTCATCTCACTCCACCAATAGATCTCCTGCAAATTCTGGTACATCTTAATGGCCCCTGGATGAATAGAGTAATGCGCACCATGCGCTTCTACAAGAATTCATTACCTCAAGTCATCTACACCTGGTACACACAGCCAACCCTGGCAACGCAACACACTATCTCCCCCTTGGGAGAAAACCTTTACTTTCTGATCTTTGACTGACTCTTTTAACTTAACTAGACTGACATCTCTATCTTGTTTTTCCTTCACCTCAGCAACTAGAGATGATTCTGAACTATTCTGGACCTATACACTACCCTCTGCTGAATCGACTAAGCGAATACCTATTCGGGAAAACTGATGAACTTCCTGAACTAACTTCTTCTTACCATTCTCAACATGAGCAACACTACTCATAGACAACTTACCGAGAGCATCTACCACTATATTGGCCTTGCTCGG
Source organism: Capsicum annuum (assembly GCF_002878395.1). Taxonomy (NCBI): domain Eukaryota; kingdom Viridiplantae; phylum Streptophyta; class Magnoliopsida; order Solanales; family Solanaceae; genus Capsicum; species Capsicum annuum. The sequence continues at coordinate 140,313,027 of NC_061121.1, read as the reverse complement.
ATGGTACAGAACATCATATCATAATTTTTCAGCAATTCTAACCACCTTCTCTAACATAAATTCAAATCTTTTTGAGAAAATACATACTGTAAGATTTTGTCATTTGTGAACACATCGACATACACTCTACATAAATAATGCCTTCAAATCTGAAAGGTAAACACTACAGCTGCTAACTCAAGATCATGAGTAGGGTAATTCTTTTCATTGGGCTTAAGATGTCTAAAGGAATAGGCTATGACCTTACCTATTTACATTAGACCAACTCTAGAAGCATCACAGTACATAACAAACCCATCTAAACCATCTGGTAGAGTCAAAACTGGGGCTGTAGTGAGTCGAGTCTTCAACTCCTGAAAACTTTTCTCACAAGCTTTCTTATGAATTAATCTAGACATGGAGGATGCAATAGATGAAAATCCTTCAATAAACCTACGGTAATAGCCAGCTAAACCCAAGAAACTCCTGATATCTGATAGAGAGATGGGTCTGGGCTAGTTTCTCACTGCTTCGGTCTTTTGAGGATCAACTCTAATGCCATCTCCAAAAACTATATGACTAAGGAAAGCTACTAACCTTAGCCAAAATTTGGACTTACTGAATTTGGTGAATAACTTATGGGCTCTGAGGGTCTACAACTCTATTTTGAGATGGTCTGCATAATCATATTCACTGAGGGAGTAGATAAGAATGTCATCAATGAAGACTATTATGAACATGTCTAAGTACTGATCTTTTCATTAAGTCCATGAAGGCTACTGGGGCATTGGTAAGACCAAATCACAGGACTAGGAATTCAAAGTGACCATACCGAGTTTTAAAAGTAGTTTTTGAGATGTCACATTCTCTGACTCAGAGCTGATGATAGCCTGATCTGAGGTCTATCTTAGAAAAGTAATTGGCACTCCGAAGTTGGTCAAACAAGTCATCGATTATGGGAAGTGGTACTAGTTCTTAATGGTGACTTTGTTCAACTGACAGTAGTTAATACACATTCTGAGAGAACCACCTTTCTTGCGTACAAATAGAACTGGTGCATCTCGTGGGGAGACACTGGGCCTAATGAATCCCATATCTAGGAGGCCTTTCAACTATTCTTTTAATTCTTTATGTTCAGTTAGATCCATTCTATATGGAGGAATAGATATGGGCTTAATATCTGGGAGAAGGTCTATTCCGAAGTCAATTTCCCTTTTGGGAGGGACTCCAGGAAGATCTTCAGGGATCACATCTGAGAATTCATGTACTACTGGAACTGAATCAAGACTAGGAGTCTCTGAACTAGAGTTTTTGACTCATATAAGATGATAGACACATCCCTTGGATATTATTTTTCTCACTCTAAGGTATGATATCAACTGACCCTTAAGCGCTGTAGTACTACCCCTTCATTCAAGGACTGGTTCATTTAAAAAATGAAAATGAATAATTCTATTTCTACAATCAACTGAGGATAGCCTGAATGGAGCCAGTCCATGCCAAGAATGATGTCAAAATCCGTCATCTCTAACTCTACTGAGTTTGATGAAGTGACTTTTTGAGATATCATAATCGGACAGTTCTTGTATAGCCGTCGAGCTATGATAGATTGACCCACTGGGGTAGAGACTAAGAAAGGTTCTATTAAGATTCCTGGTTTGACCTTGAAATTGAATGCTATGTAAGGAGTTACAAAAGGTAGATAACCTCCTGGATCTAATAAGGCATAAATATGTAAATGGAAGATATTTAACATACCAGTGACCACGTTAGGAGAATTTTCTTGATCTTGTCGAGACTAAAGTGCATAGAGCCTATTTGGGCGTTGCCCACTGGTGGCACTGAAGTGACACCTAGCTAATTCGGGCGACCAAACTAAGATAAAGGATGACTTTACTAACCCTGAGAGCCTGAATGAGGAAAATCTCTAATCCTATGGCATGGTATGCTACACCCAAAACAAACATCACTGCCAACCCTGCAGACACCCTGCTGGTTTCTGTCATATTTCTGACAAAGGGGATTTGTTCAAGCACTGCTGATGCTACCCTGAGCTTTAGAGCCTAGCGCCCTATCTTAGTTACTATTTCTAAACTTAGGTACTAGATTACTGGTTAAGGACGAAGCTGGAACTAAAGATTTTGGATGAAACTGGGGATGGTTACCGCCATCTGACTTAGGCTGAGTAAAATTAAAGTTACCTGTTCTAGATCTCTTGTTCTCCCTCTCTCTCTCTTTATTCTTATCCTCTTCTATCTACTGAGCATGGAATATGAGCCTAGATATGTACATCTCCTTAATTAACATTATGGTACTTCACTCCTTGATCATACTCTCTGATAACCTAGACATGAACTTGCTCATTCTGTACCTACTGTCTGCTACTATATGGGGAGCATACCTAGATAACTGAGTAAACTTGAGGGAATACTCTTTCACACTTATGTTACCTTGCCTGTGATTGATGAACTCTAACACCTTGGCTTCTCTTAGCTTTAAGGGAAAGAACCTATCTAGAAAAACAGTAGCAAACTCTTCCCACTCTATGGGCTCTGTATTTGTTCTATTGTCTACTTTTCACTACTTAAACCATGTATGAGCTACCTCTTGTAGCTAATAGGCAGCTAACACAACACTCTCACTATAAGTCACTCCCATAATATCTGTGACCTTCTGAACCTGATCGAGGAACTCCTACAGATCTTTTTCAAACTTAGATCTTGAAAACAAGGAAGGATTCATTCGGGTAAAGTCCCGAATCGTGGCTGTAGTAGTATTGGCCACTGGGTTGGCCTGAACAACAATTGGCCATTTATTTTGAACTGCTACTGAATGAGCTAGAGTGGTGAACGCTGCTCTAAATTCTGCATAGCAGACATGCTCATCCACAGGATCTACCTGAACGGGCTGAGGTGCTAACTGGTTTCCTATTCTTCTTCCATTATTCTTTTTGGGAGCATGTTCTATAAATAGAAGGAAGAAAATAATTAGAGTGAGAGTTTAACTTAAGCTCATGCTCACTCGCACGACATAAATACTAAAAGAAGGGAAACTTTTCCTAAAATGCCTCATAGCCTCTTATCCCTAAGTGTAGCGCTACACACCCATGCATAAGACTCTACTAGACGTGGCTTTCAGACTCCCTAGGACTCTATTGAACCTTAGGCTATGATACAAAGTTTGTAACGCCCCGAGTCTATACCTCGAATGCCACACGATGCGTACGACCCCTTAGGACCACAAGCTAACCCATGACTAGTACCTGCTATGAGCACTGAATAATAATGCTAAAATAATATGAAAATTAGGATGAAATAGCATAAGGTTCATATTCTGAATACTGATGAATATAATAACTGAATAATAACATCTGCAAGACTGAATACTGTTTGAACTAGTTTAGTCTGAAAAAGTCTCTAAACTAAAATGTCTGAATGCGGAGTTGATGGGACAAGCCCCCAACTAACTCTGACTACTGAAATACTGAAATAAAAGTATTTCCTTGATAGCTGAGGACTCACTACTGATTCTGCTGCTGCTATCTAAACCTGTCTAAGTGCAGTCAAGAACCTGAGCATCTGAACCTATGATATGAGATATCATAGCGCAAAGAGAAAGTATGTGTCAATATGTGGAATATATTGGTATGCTAGATGAGGTAAGGCTGAATGCAGAGATTCATATACATGAACAGTAACTAGCTGAATGCTATACAGTAACTAAATAAGAATACATGGATAACTAAAACTACTATAAAATACTGAATATACAATACTGTGTATATACATGTATGCTGATCTGATCTTTTACTAAAGATGAGTACTAATTTATGATACTAAGTAACTGATATCTTAGATTACTGATAACTGAATTACTGATACTGAGTGACTGTGTCTGATGGTCTTGATTTTGTATAACTGAATAGAGTTCTATACTAAGACTAAAATTGAAACTGTGGGAGGTAATCATCTAATAGACATGCACCAAATAATATAACTGGGGTTCATCCTGTAAACCTAGTTGGAAGGGTGTTAGTACCATGCCATGAGTAAAGACAACTGAAGATTTACCCTCATCTGGAAGGTGCCCTAAATGAGAATGGTGGTACCTTCAACTGGCACGTAGAAACACCTTATCAACCCTTAACTAGTAGGTTGATATCTCAACATACGTTGGCTATGTAGTTCTGGAACACAAGGACTGTTTCTAAAGATCACACCCTCTACTAGAAAGTAAGCCCCCATCCTTGGTTTCACTCGGTGCTGAATCCTACTCCTAACTAAAAAGACACTGAACTGATCACTAGACTCTACTAGTCTTGACTGAACTATTACTAATCATGTTGTCTAATTGAACTGAACTAATTTCACTGAGTTCTGTTAACTGGCTGAATACACTGAGTTCTGTAACTGACTGACTACTACTATACGTGATATCACTGAGATTGTTCTGTAACTGCTGTAGATCTAGGTAAGCAACTATAATTTTGGTTATTGAATTTCCTCAGGACTCGATGGCATTAAAAATAAAGCATAGCATGATCATAAAAGCATAACAATACTTGCTTGTTGACACTTCACTCATTTGGACATTTTGTCAAACACTTGATATACATGAACTTGTGCATGAATGGGATGACATAATGACTTGTCATGGTTTCACTATCCAATTCACATAGGCATTATCAAACACTTCATGATTATTTCACATATTAATAGTTAACACATGAACATCATGGATGCAATAATCAATTGTAAATTCAAGGGTTAATTATGATAAGCACATATTCATCACACATGCTATTTAATTTCATAAAACTTGTAATTTAGTCATGGATTGAAACCCAATTAATATCATAAACATGAATACAATCAATTTCAAGCATGAAAATTATAAATCTATAAACTTGTATGTTTAAATAGGGTTGTTGGACTCCATGGGTGAAAGTAAACCCAAGGATGAACACCTAACATACTTTGGTAATCAAATTCGTGAAAATTGATGGTGTGTTCTTGAAGCTTGAATTTGAATTTAGATGCCCTATGGTTTGTTCTTGAGAAAATTTGAGAGAGAATGAGTCATTTAGCCTTTAGAGTAGGTTAATCTCATATTTTTAGAGATGATTAAGGGTGGAAAAATGACCTAAATACCCCTCTGGATGCAAAGTTTTAATGACTAAAAATGTGCCCAGCGACGTGAAGACCAACGTGCTGCATTGATGGGGTCAATGCGATAACTGATGTACCGCATCGAGTTCACGTTGGGTTATAGGAATTTACACTGAATGCTGGAAAAAAATATTCGTAGATGCGATGGGCGATGAGATGTGTCGAGATTACATTGACCTACTATTTTGGTCACCCAAACAAGCTTCAAACGAGGTCCAAAAAATCTGAAACTCACCCGAAGTGACCTATTGACACATCTGATCGTGACTCAATCCAAGGATCGACATTTTAAGTTCATAAGCATCATAAAATAAGATCTCCAAATTATGAAGGCTAAAATAATTCTAAGTGTAAACACTTAGCTGAAATTTCTTAGTCTGGGACCTCTTTTCATACTCTAAAGGGATGAGTTAAGCTAGGATTTTGCGGGGTCTTACAATAGTGCACAATTGCTCACCTTTCTTATGTAGAATTGTACACTACCACTATTTTCACTCATTGTCATCTATAGATTTAATTCAAATACTAATTTAAATTGAATCATCGATTTTCTCACATAACACTTCAATTCTTTATAAGCCTTAAAACATTTTACAAATACTTAAATTTTTTTTTCAACATGTTAGACTTTATCAACAACGTAAGAATAAACAACAATGCATTAGAAGTTGAAAGTTTTGATTGTTCATCTCTGAAAAGTTAAAGATTATTTTAATCCCGGCACTATTTACGTAATTGAAATGATTCTGCTGGATGAAAATGCCTGTATTCAACTTTATTTGTTATCTTTATAATTCTGATATCAGTTTGTTTTGATCTATTTTTAGTATTTTAGTTTCAATTGTTATGCTTTTAGGGTGATCGAATACAAACTTCTATTTGCAGTTTTATGCTTAAACATTTTAAATCAAAGAGCGTAGTTTATATCTTATGGAGAACTTTATAGTCTACAAGAATACTACCAAGATAAGAACCAAAACTCATAAGTTGAAGTTTAATTTTACTCTACGAGCAAATGTAACTGTAATATAAGATACAATTTTTTCATTGAAGTTCTTTGATTTTTGACCATTCACGTACTTGATAAATATTATTGGGAACGCTGCAAAATTATTTGGTAAGTAAAATATCACCTTCAGGTTTTAAGTATTACTTTATATACTACTAATATGAACATATTTTAATATTTTAGATGTTATTGGAGAAATCATCAACTTCAGTCATATACAAACTCGCAATATTGGAGGAAATTCAAAAATGTTCATGAATATCGAACTAGAAGATAATTAGTAAGAAACACTTATTCGTTCATTATATTTAAAATTTATATTATAATATTCACAAAAGTTGTATTTTTTTTCTATTTGACAAAAATAATTGGACATCATCTACATTTTATGGTGAATTTATTGATCAAATTGTGCCCCATCTTCTAAGTTCCAATAACCAACCATTTGTTGTTATTATGCAACTTATTCAGGCACATAAATTTCAAGATAGTGATATATGCTGACATTTATTTAAGAGAAAAGTCATTATTTCATTCCTGAACTTATCCTCACAACTTACTTTAGTACTTTAACTTAACACACGTTTATTTACCTCCCTTAATAAGTTTAAAGTAAATTAGTATCACCCTTAGTGCTGACGTAGAACTTTTTTTTTAAAAAGAAAAAATGCAGTTTTTACTTTAAAAATGAGATGATCCCACTTTTTATTAATATCTATATATATATATATATATATATATATATATATATACCCCTTTCCTCTTCAATGCCCCCGAACCCCTTTCACTTCTCATCCCCACCCCGCACCGCACACCTACAACCCACACCCCGCACCCTTTTCTTCTCCAATACATCAAAAAACAACAACACCTATTTTCTTCAATCATTAATTCTTCCATTAACAACCTCAAACACATTCTCCAACAACACTCTCCTTCATTTGTTTATTTCCTCCATTAGCACATTCTCCAATGAAGACATCAAAGACACTAAATTGCTTCATTGATCCAATTTGAAGAATAAAAAAACTAGAAGAAATTTCCATATATTTTCAATACATTACAGAAAACTCTTTTTTGTTCTCTTTGAATAACATTACATTGTCAAAATTATTAATAATTTCCAAAAAAGGCATGCCTTTCCTGTTTCAAACTTTACTTTAATAAGTCAAGATATGACCGGTGGTGACCAAGAAAATTTTGAGAATATTTTTTTTTTGGTGGTTTGTTGGGGGGGGGGGGGGGGGGGGTTAGCATTGATAATCTTTACAAGCTTGAGCTTCTCAATCCCAAACATGCATCAAGCACAAATATATGCTTTTTATTTTTTCTCAATGATTGGGTCTGCTTGAAATTTTAAAGACAGTATATTGCTTCATTGAGTTTCTCAATGATTATTCCTTTTCTATTCTTTATTTATATCACTTGTAACAAAGGAAATTTTTAATATTTTATTTTTAAAAATAATAATTGTTTACATTTTTAGGGGTGAATTTTATGGTTGAAAATGTTGATAGAGTTGGATTGAAGGTTGAGATGATGTTTAATGAAGGAAAAATCTTAATTCGGTGTCTTCGTGATTGTTTTCTTATGGTGTTAATGGAGAAAAATGAAAAAAATTAGAGGTGGGGTTAGGGACTATTTGCAAGGGTGGGGGATAGGCTGGAAGAGAAGAAAGAAAGAGAGGGGTGGGGGGAGAAGGTGGGGTGGTTTAAGAAAGAGAGGGGTGGGGGGAGAAGGTGGGGTGGTTTGACGAAGAAAGAAAATGGGGGTGGGGGCGGGGGATATTTTTTATTTTATATACATATGGGAAATTATTTATTTTTAAAAAATTAGTAATTTCTTATGTGGCAATGACATAGCACTGATTTGGCAGTAATGTGGCGCTTATGTAGTGCACTCTTTGTTGTGAGATTGGGATAGTGATTTTAAAGTTGTGATAAAGTAGGTTTTGAGGATAATTTCAGGAGTGAATGATGTCTTCTCCCTTTATTTAATAAAACAAGTTCAGTACATCTTATAGATATAATTTAACAGATTTTTATACCATGCGCAATACTTGAAATGCTTCAAAGCTATGGATTGATCCATATGATGATCTATGTATATATGTGTGTGCGTGTGTTTAATCAACAAAGTAATTATTCTTTATTTGTATTACTTTTTTTTTTTATCTTTTATATATGCAGACAACTTTTAGTTTATGCTATAAACGTTGACATATTAACTCATACCATCTCTCAATAAAGATACTCTATCTGAGATAACAGTAACAATATAAACAGTGTATCTCCACAAATTAGAATCAGAGAAGGATAATATATACGCAGTCCATGCCACTACCTTAGATGAAATATAGCGATTATTTTTGATAGACCCCTGGTTCAGGATAAATAACAGTATAACAAATAAAAAATAAACACCTAAATGGAATAACATACCCCTAGATAATAAAAAGACAACACCCATAGAATAATTCTATAAACTAACTATCCAAACTCACAAACATCACCAAAACACCATGAACAAGAAAACTACAAGACACATACAAAGCGCTCCTCCCTACTAATAAGGAGTCACTCCTACCCACTAATTCTCTATCCCATTTTCTTCCTTCGCACAACTTTCTATCAAGGTTTATGTCCTTCGTAAGCTATAACTACTCTATGTCATGCATAATCACCTCCCTAAAATATTTTTTTGGCCTACTTCCACCCCGCTAAAACCATTTATAGCCAACCTCTCACACTTCCATACTGGGGTATCCGTGCAGCTCCTCATCGCATGCCTGAACCATCTCAACCCCACTTTCTACATTTTGTCTTCTACTGAAGCCACTCCCACCTTCTCTTGAATTATCTCATTTCTAATTATATATCTCCTAATAAGTCGACATATCCATCTCAACATCCTTATCTTCTGCACCTTTAATTTTTGGATGTGGGAGTTCTTAATTGGACAACATTTTACTTCATGCAACATAGTTGGTCAGAGGTAATGACTCTTTAGGATATTTACTTGATTTATATGCATTTTTGGCATTTTGAGCCTTTTCACAATGGCTACAAATCATTAGTGACTTGTTGGAACTATCAATTCAGGTATCGAATAGTTTGTTTGAATTTTAGGCTCATTTCCTATTTTGAAGATTTTGTTGTTAAGGGATTGGTCTCGAAACAAAAACCCTAGTAAATGATCTCAGATGAAATTCCAATAGCGCCATCAGTTTTGGAACGTAGATTTTAGGCTAGGAAGACCCTTGATTTAGATTTCGAGGCTTCTAAACTCATTTTGAGCTATTGGGTGGATTATAGAAGAAAATAAAACTTTAGGTGTGGGCTCCTCATTTAGTTGAAACAATCTCGGATTAAAGTTTCAATAGTTCCATTGACTCTAGAATGTTGAATTTGGTATGGTAGAATAGTTCATTTGAATGCTTGAGGTTCAAAGAGAATTTTGAGCCCCCAGTCGAAGTCCATTTTTGGACTTAGCAAAACCTGGTGCCTAATATCTAGTGTGACCAATTTAGCGTTCGTGAAGGTTCTTTAGTGTCAAGCGTTTTAGCGCCCATGAGCTGCTTTAACCATAAGGGGGCTGCTTGATCAAGCACCGCTAGCAACTAGGCAACCGCTTTAGCAGTACACTCGACCCTGTGTTGGACCACTTTAGAGGACATGTACCGCTTAAGCAAACAAGTAGCCGCTTTAGCGACACCTGAGGGATGTTAAATACCCTTTTTTCATCGATTTTCTTCATTCTTCTTCATTATTTTTATACTATTTTGAGAGGTTGAATAGAGGAAAAAGTAAAGAATCATCTATTGAAGCTAAGGTAAGCTAGCCTAACACTCATTTTTTATTTTCTATTTATTTTTACATAAATTTCACCCTATTCCATTATAAATTCTTAAAACTTAGGTCTTTAAATCCCTAAACTGTAGAGCTAATTTGGGCCCCAATTTATGCACCATTTGTGCTTATTTTTTGAGCGCACATACCTTGTCTTTCGAGGGATTTCATAGAGGATCCAATTTTAAATTTCATTTGTGAGTCGTAGAGACTCGTTCTTGATCCAAATTTTTTTCTGACCCTTTATATAGTAATATGAATCTTGTTTTACTCCTAATGATGCGTAGATTAATATTTTGATAGTGTAATGACATTTGTGAATCATGGAGAAAAGACGGATAATTAGTGGACGATTCAAGGACTTATAGTTCGGCATCGAGGTAGACTTCTGTCTATTCTTCTTCAGTAGATAGTATATTATATATATTTCATGTTAGGTAAGGATGTTAGGATGTGATTATAGGTAGAACACCATGAGTTAACATAATTTAGAAGTTTGGGGATAAAAGCGTGAATCAACTCTTTAGGTGAAATACCTATTATGCCTATCAGATCCTATTAACATAGGTTACTACTAGGGTGACCAACTAGCCCAAACCTATATAACCGCCCATTTTTTAATAGGTTGGGCTAGAGTGATTCTGAAGATGGGCTGATTTGGCCTAACCCAAGTGAAACTATCATAAATTATCAACCCAAATTGGCCCATGATGATGCCTAACTTTGACCCATAAAGATGTTTAATCCTAGTAGTTATTAATTCACTTTTAATATTTTTAATTGTTTTAGTTTCTTCAATTATATTCTTTTTTCATCTTGAAATAATTGTAGTAATAAATAATTTTTTAAATGAAGAAAAACAATTTTTTTCTTACACTACCCCCTACCCATACCCAACCCAAAAAATTTAAATATTTTATAAATTTCTTTTTTTACCCACCCACCTCCCTCTACCCTAACTAACCCTAGCCCCCTCCCCCCCCAAAAAAATACTTTTTAATTTAGATTTTTTTGAAAATAATTTCTTCTTATACCATCGTGCTACCCTAACCCCCACCTCCCTACTCCTATCCCTACTAACTAAAATATGAAAAATATGTTTATTTTTCATATTTCTAAGCTAAGATTAAACCAAAGAATTTGCAAATAAAAGTTCTAATGCTACAACCGGTCCATAAATTGTTAAAGCTTTCATAAAAGCTAGACTAAGCAATAACATACATAGTATTTTTCCTTTGCCTCAAGCTAAAAAAATTAATTTTTTTAAAAAATCAAAGTCTTTTTTTACCCCAACCAACCCTTACACCCTACCCTTCCCCCCCCTCAAAAAAATATTTTAATAAAAAATAAATTCTTACACCATCTCCCTACCCCGACTCTACCTCCCTAAACACGACCCCCTTCTAGCCTCCCTACCCCCACCACCAAAATAAATAAATTTTTCTTAGAATTTATTTTTTACAAAAAAAAACTTTTTCTTACCTCACCCCTCCCCCTCCCTATCCCGACCCACCCCATGTCTCCTTCCTAAGAAATACTTTTTTTAATATGTATTTTAGAAAAATTTTAAATTTTTTTTCTTAGCCCATCTCCTACCATTATCCTCTCCCCTCCACCATAATTTTTTTAAAAATATTTAAAATTTATTTTATAAAAAATCATATTTTTTTTACCACTCTTATCCTATTCGTTATCGTTGTTTTGTGTTAATATATATACACATATTTTTATTACATATTTTAGTTTTCATATTTCATTTTTACTTAAAAATAATAATAATAACAATAACAATATAAATATAAGTATAAAAATAAAATTAATAAATATCATTCCAATTTAAGTTTCTACTAGAATGGTAAATTGTTCAATGATGAATTAAGTTGGGTGGGTTGAGCTATAACCCATTGTTTAGCCCATCTAATCCTAACCCATCTTTGCCCATCAATATTTTGGATGGGGTGGGTAATAACCCATTTATTGCTTTAGCCTATTTTGACCTGCCCAAATTGGGTCCAAACTGCCCATTTGCCACCACTAATTACTAGCATGGTAGATTCAGTTGAGGCTAAGGAACCTTCAGTATAAGTTTTACTACTTGACTCAGTGGATTAGCATGGTTTTATGGATTATGGTATTATTATTATGGCAGTTGTATATTATTGGGTCTAAGGCCGTGATCGATATTAGTTGGACTCTGGGTGAGTAATTTATTCTTGTAAAGGATGTATCCGTAGTCTATGAATATTTAGACATTTATAATTGTATTATTTGGATATTGGTGATGGTATGCATAGATTCAGTATAGTCATGCTCGCTTAATGGTACGATTCCAACTAAAAACATGATTTTACTACTATTTTTCTAAAAAGAGATTTATTTTCACTTTTTACTTTTCGAACAAACTTTTTCATAACAAGAATTGTACCACCTTAATGGATGATTTATGATCTTTTCAGATTAAAAATGATATTTTAGAGATTTTATCGCGATAAATTCAATACACGATTTTACTACTGCTATTTACTTCGGTCGAGAGAGATTTGGACCCTTTCTACTCTTTGATATTGATTTTGTCCCGAAGTTGATCTCAAGCAATAGATTTACAAACTTACACTCTTTTAGCCACAGTTCGAGTCTGTGCATATAATGTGTGTATATATATATATATATCTCTTTGGTACTGGACGCAGGAGTTTGATGATGATGATTATTAGAAATCCTGGATTAGTGCCAGGTCGGTGTACAAGGGTACTCCCGAACCTCCTAGGGTACCCTTCATCCATGAGCCATCTTGTCGAAGAAAGAAGGTCATCGTAGGTCCTTCCTTTGAAATCTATTGAGCTAGAAAAAGGTAAATTCTAGGTTACATTACGACATGAGGATTGGTCATGGTATCATGAATTTATTTTGCATTCATTCATGATGTGAATTGCCTATCACTAGTATGTTGTTTTGTCCCGATATCTATTAGCCTTATGGGAAGTTTGATAGGTATATTTCCATGTGCTATATGCCGATTAAACCTTTAAGTTTATAGGGCCCAGTTAAGGTATTGTTTGCCCAAACTAGGTGGTTACTTTATTGTTATCATTATGGTTAGTTCATTACAGGTTAATTATAGAATGATACTGAGATTCGAGGTATGATTCTAATTACTTTCTCTTACGGTTATCTTATTATGGATAATTATCTCATGTTTAAATATTTGGATTAGTTCCTACTATCCTTAAGAGGCCTAAAGATGTTAGTATGACTACCTTAGGTTGTACCTTAGGTTCCTACTATCCATTCCTTGACCTTGTATACTACCATATATCCTTCTTCTACCCTTCATTTGTATATTGGCCAGTGATATATACAGTGTAGTGCTTAGTGCCTGAATATGGCCAGGATAAGATAGTTCATCCTTAGTGACTCCATAGTTTTATTATGTTAGCTTCCTAGATATTTGGTTGTACTTACATTCGTGTTTGCATGTTATCTATATTTGCATTAACTTTGGAGCTTAGTCAACAGTTGCCTAATCAGTACCAGGTGTTTGGCACTCATACTAAACTTTTGTAGCCCGTAGACCATAGTACGGGTTCTCACTATTATTGTGTACATCATGTAGAGCAACTATGGATCAAAGATTTTGGGTGAGCTTGTAACACCCTACATTTTTCAAGCTAGAATTCAAACCGTTGCTCCTATTCGTATAGACTCGAATCCAATGAGTCCTTGTTAATATATGTGTGATGATCAATTATAAAGTGTGGGAATACCTTTGGATATGAATTGAGGTCATAAATATCTGCTAACTTAGAGACGAGTTGAGAACGTTTCTATCGATTAAGTTTTAGTGAATGTCTCAACTTGGGTAAACTTCCATCGACCATAACTTCTTGTATATAATGATTTATAGGGCCTACTATATATGAAATGAGAGGTCATTGAGTCTTATTTCCAACGCACTTAGTTTCACCTTAATTTGATATCGAAGTAAAAAATTATACTCATTTTACTTTAGTATGTCAGCCTGTTAACAAATTGACGACCTGAGCTGACAGGCCGTCACCTACATGATGACTTATCAGCCCAAGTCATCAGCCTTAGGCAGATAAACATCAATTTCAGCTTCCAAGTGATGACTTGGGGTGATGGTCCATCACCTAAGTGACGACTTATCAGCCTAAGTCGTCACCCATGAAATTCAGCAATTCCCATTTGGATTTGGAGGGGTATTTTGGTCTTTTCCCTCACCTCCCACAACTTAAATCAAGTATTAAACACTATTAGCTGATAAAATATCAGTTTAAAATCACTCATAATCCTCTCCACTCTCAAGATCAAAGAGAAATTAGGGTTTCCTTTAAGGCAAGAATTCAAGCCTTTCAATCCAAGATTTCCTAAGAAAAAGTGTCAAGATTAGGGTTTCTCCCCAAGCATCAAAGAATTCAATTCATTTTCTTTAAGAAAGAAACCAAGAATTAAGTTCCATAATCAATTAATCTTAAGAAAGCTTTTAAGATCATCTCCTAGGGTTTCAAAGTCAAGTTCTCTACATCAAATCAAGTCTATTAACGTATGTGGGGTTATGAACAAGGGTTTTCTTCTACCCTTGTGCCCAAAGCTTGATTTTAAGTTGAATTTTTCATAAATTAAAGTTAGGGTTCATACCCAATTCTTATTATTTTTAGTTTATGGAATTATCATGTTATTTAAGGCTTCAATTACAAGAGATTTACATATATCCATGTTTGAAATTATGAGATTCATATTATGAGTTACATTCCACTATCTTAATTGAGATTGTTCATAGCTTTTAAGATGATTATTGAGCATAAAGTTTAAATATGTTTATTGATGTATTAAAGTTTGCTATTTCAATTACAAGTGATGAGTTTATATGGAGATTATGATCTCAAGTTCTATTGATAAGTTTTGAAAAGTGCATTAAAAGCAAAGATGGATATTTTGATCCCAAGCTAAGATTATGAAGTCCACATATTCATATTGTTTATGATTTAAAGTAACGAGAAGCATAATTGGTTTTCATTACAAATACTTATACTATTTTAAAGTGGATTTCCTATAGAATGAGCATATAAGTAAGGGAGTAGTATTTAGCACTGAGAGGGAAGTATGGACTTAGCGCATCCTATTTCTCCAGAACTATGAGCCAACGTAGGTACAGATTTAGATTATTCCATTTATAGGGATGTAGATACAGATTGTGATCACATAGCTTAGGTTATACTCCTTTCCAAGAGTATGACACCTCTCCCTAATGTAAGGTTTTCCCCTTAGGGGAATAAGATGTTGGACTCCATGATAGCTCACATGGTTTATGTCAGTTAGAAGAACCTCCCTAACAGAAAAAGAATAATATAAAGGCTTTTAGAAACTAAGTCTAAAGGCTCACAAATTTATTCAAACATTGTTCCACTTAAGATACAGTTATCAGATTTCAGCTTTAAGTTTTAGGATCGATAAAAATGAGTCCTTTTCACTTAGCTTGCATGATTTGAAGAACAGGACAAGATTAAAATTTATTACAACTAAGTATGGTGGCTCACAAGAATTTCTTTTAAGCTTTATATTTAGGATTATTTAGTTTTATTATTCAAGCCAAGGTGAGTCACTCACATTTAGCATACCGTTTTGAAAGTTTATTTAAATTGTTGCATTTATTATTTTACTTATTCATTCACCTCCATATGCTTAGTACATTCCAAAAGTACTAATCCACTTATACGTCTATGTGATACATTGTTTAATAATGTAGGTTACAGTTCAGTTGTAGTCCATATATCACGATCAGACAATTGCAGATCCCAACCCATAGATGATGAGTCCTCCTACTTTGGGGACTTCAGTTAGATGATATTCATATACTTTATTTTCTTACTTATATATATTGATTAGTGATAGTTGGAGTCGCATTCCAGCTACCTATAGTCAGTTTAGTAGTGGCTTCTTAGACAGTCAATATAGTTGATGTATTTAGTTTCAGTTTTGTGTTGTATAAGCAAAGTTGTAATCATCTTAATGTAGATTTATATTGATCAAGTTTATAAAAAATTTATTTTCCACATTTTCTTTATATTTATGTGTTTAATTCAGTCGCTCATGAGTTATGCTAGTACAAGGGTTAGCTTGGGGTCATTTGTGTTCCTAAGCACCGTGTGACGACTAGGGTGTAGTCTCGAATCATTACAAACTTGGTATCAGAGCACCGAGTTTATGTGTCCTAGAGTGTCTGTGAAATCGTGTCTAGTAGAGTCTTGCAGAACAGTACGGAGACATCTGTTCTTTTCTTTGAGAGGATACAGGGCATTTAAGAAAATTTTTCTTTCTTTCATACTCTAAATCATGCATTAAAGTTATTCTTTCAGAAACTTCTGTCAATTCATTTGTTACTCCATAATTCTCCATCTATGACTTATTCTCGAGATAACACAATTACTAAGTTCCAATTCATCCCAAGATAACGCTTTCAGATTTACTATTAGTAACTTCAGAAGTTATACAAGGGGCTCGAGAGGAGCTCGCTAATGCGTTATAAGTTCCACAAGTTGAAAGTTATTTCATTATCCCTATGAGTCCTTCAGTTAAGACAAAGTAAGATATGTATTTAGATTTCTTATTAACCCTTCGATACAGATAGATCTCATAAGAGGAGATAGTATGAACCTAGATTGCTGAATAGAGTTTGTATTCAAGAGATCTTAAAACCTAGAGTGTTATGATTCATAAGTAGTAGAACCTTCTTATAGTTGGAAGTATGGGTTTAGAAATGTAGTGAAAAGAAAGGTGATAAAGGTGATTTATTAAATATATATAGATGAACTTTTTTTATACAATTGAGTTAGTAGTGAAGTAATATATCCTTGTGTGTTAGTTTAATGGAAGGTAGAGAAGGAGTTATTAGTTAAGGTGAATTATTGTTTGCTTGAAGTATGAAAAGAGTTCTTGATGTTATTTTTTGTGTTAGAAAAGTATAGATTATTGATAAAAGTATTGGGTGGTGGAGTATTATGAATTTAGGCTTATAGAGCTAAGAAAGATATTTAGGTTTATGGATGGGTGAATAGTGACAATATGTAAAAGAAGGATGCGTTAACAGATTTTAATAAGGTATGCCATAGGATTATAATTGATTGTCATTGTTATAAAGTTCTAGTATACTAATGTTTCTTGATGCTTTGTTTTATAGCTTCCAAGTGAGAATAGTATGTGAGGTTGGGTTGTAAATTATGTTTAGCACTAGACATTAAGTTTGAACAGTGGATGATCATCAAGGTGGAAGTAATGATTGCATAGTTAGTGATGCTAGGTATATGGGAGTGATCTAGTAGGCTTGAACAGTGTATGCAAGAGCTTAAGTTCATGTTTTCATAATTAAGTATGATTTAGAGGTGTGCCCAAGGTGATATGGGGTTGTACTATTTTTGAAATTTATTAAGTATTGTATGTTGTTAATAGTACCCTTGAGTGGTTAAGCAGAAGAAGGCTAGCTATAGCATACATAGTATTCTTAATAGCTAAGTTGAGGAGTTTTAGATAGATGGTGTTGACTCGTTTAAGTAAGAATTTGATTCTTTTGAATTGGGAAAAATATAAGTATAGAAGTGTGATCTTAGTAGGCTATGATTATGTGTTTAGTAAGGTAGACATGTTTGCAAATGAGAGTGTAAGTTTTTAATGAAGATTATTGTAGTTAGAAAGTTAAGGGTGGTATGTACTAAGAGAGTGACCAAGAATGAGGCTAGTATGGTTCATTAAAGGATTGGGTTGAGCTAATAGAAATAAGAGTTGAAGCTCTAGATGGTGTGAACTCAGGGTATGGTGATACTCATGAAGATTCTAAGCTAGTAAGTGTTCAAGTTATTACATAATGATTTTTGGGGCTATAGAAATCAAAGAGTTGAATCTCAGAAGGAGGTAGTATCAGTGGACATTATAAATAGTATTTCATGGTAAGTTTAGTTTTATTTATTTATTTATTTATTTATTTATGCATATTGTTTTACCCTAGACTCTAGAGTAATACTATTGCAGTTTAGATTAGAGTTTAGTAGAGGGTCCCATAGACTTAGAGTGATGGCTTAAAGCTAAGGGGGAGATGGTAGAATGAGTAACCAAGTCAGGCTTCCATATTCTAGTAGTGATGCTGGTGTAGTGTAGAAAAGCGATAAGGGAGGATGATTCCCGACCCATTCTTATCGTAGTACAAAGTTTTATACTTCAGTTATCACGATATATACTTATGAATTACGTGTCATCCCTATGACCACAGTTCATATTTTGTACCATATAGAAAAAAATCATGTACGTTCCAATTCCCAGTATAAGGAACTCTACTTGACTCAGAAGTCGGAGTCATATTACCTAAATTATGAACTCCAAATTTAGGACATACAACTCATGACTCATGTACTCATACTTTACTATATGTTCAATTCCAATACTCATGCAACACTCTAAATTATCAGCAAAATTTAGATTTATATCATGTATGTCCTCAATTTAGGTCTCTTTAATGAATCCATGTCTTTGAGATTCTATTCCTTCAGCCTCAGCTAAATGTCAAGGTTACGTATAGTATTTTTTTATGCTTTTGGTCCTTATATGTTAGCCCTTAAGTGACCTCTTATTATGTTAAGATAGTGGTGATGATAATGGATAAGAAATGGTTTAGATGAGAGGGAGTTGATGACTCTCATTAAGAAAGATAATTTATTCTTTTCTATCTAAGGCTAGAGGATAAGGGAATATTGAGGTAAATCTTTGGTATATGTCATAGTTAGTTGAGAATTGTGAGTATGTCTTCTTAATGCATAGTGCAAGAAGTTTTCTGTTGATAGTGGTTTAGAGAATATGAGAAATGTACCTTTATGCTTGTTTGCCTTAAAGTTCATATATGGTTATAAATATAGGATCGAATGTCATGTTGGGATGTAAATGGAGGAATACAATATGCACTAGTGAATCCATAGTAAGAGTTCTGAGTTAGTCATTGAAGTAGTAAGACATGTTATGCTTAGGTTGTGAGCTCTAAGAAGACATAGAAGATTGAATCATCTGGTTTAGACTAGTATTATGGTGTGTGTTGTACCTTGTGATTTCAAGTTAAGCTTGATCATGGTGAGAGGATTTAGTTCAGTTTAGACTTTAGTAGATGGATTTATCAATGCCCATGTGAGAATTATAAGTTGAACCAAATGAGTATGGTATTTAAGGGGAAGAGTATAGTTGAGGGAGTATTTGACAAGTGTTGCTGAGCTTGAAAGTAAGAAGTTGCATTGCCTAAAGCCTAGTAATTCTACCCTAGCTTATGAGTTATATGTCTATGTCTCATGTTACAGAGTTATGGCCATGTTATGACTCCATATTCAGATATCTCATTCAGATTATGCCCAAGAATTCTTTGCTCCCTAATGTTATTAGAGCTTATTAGAAAGAGCGTTGAAGAAATACTCCAGTTGAGTATAAGCTTTCAGTATGATTCAGTCCATATAGTTGCAATCCAGTTTAGGAATCAAGAAGATAAGCTCCTATAGATTTTAAACTTTCCATTAAGTCTTACTACCCAAAGTTTCATGAGTAAGGACATTCCATAAGGAAAAATGTTCGCATTCATACAAATTACAAATTCATTTCAGTTCATGCATCATGCATCAGTTTCAGATTCAGCTATTTAGTCATGACTCAGTTCATAAGTGTTCAGTGCAGAACCTTAGTTTTCCAAGTATTCTATCCCAGACATTGTAATACACTTGTACAACCTTGGTCTCATTACCTCCTAATTCGTGCTTACATAATGTACTTGGCGATGCCATGAAGCCCTTTTCCATTGATTCTTATACATGTCTTGTTGAGGGGTAATTCCTAAATGAGAAATTGCATACTCTATTCCATCCCTAGTAACTCTTGAAATTTTAATGTATCAGTTAGCACTTTGTAGTTATATATTAATTATTGTATCATGGAAAGTGCACGTGATTTCTGAACTCCCAGCATGAATCAGTTCCTTATAGTCAGTAAAGTCAAGTCAGCTCAGAAATCAGCTTCATAATAGACTTTGTAAAGTTTTAGCTCAGCTATATCCTTCATTATAATACATGTCATGTCTTCATTATTCAATACTTTTAGTGCTTCTATAATTTCCTACCCATAATTCGAGGACAAATGATTACAAGGGAGACATAATGTAATACCCCGTATTTTTTGGGCAAGAATTCAAACCGTTGCTCCTATGCGTATAGAATCGAATCCAATGAGTCCTTGTTAATATATATGTGATGATCAATTATAAAGTGTGGGAATACCTTTGGATATGAATTGAGTTCATAAATATCTGCTAACTCAGAGACGAGTTGAGAATGTTTCTATCAATTAATCTTTTGTGAACGTCTCAACTTGGATAAACTTCCATCGACCATAAATTCTTGTATTTAATGATTTATAGGGCCTACTATATGAAATGATAGATCATTGAGTTTTATTTCCAAATCACTTGGTTTCACCTTAATCCGATATCGGAGGAAAAAGTTATGCTCATTTTGCTCAAGCATGTCAGCCTGTCTACAAAGTGACGACCTGAGTTGACGGGCCATCTCCTATGAGACGACTTATCAGCCCAAGTCGTCAGCCTTAGGCAAAAAAACATCAATTCCATCTTCCAAGTGAATACCTGGGGTGACGACTTATTAGCCCAAGTCGTCACCCATGAAATTCAGCAATTCTCATGCAGATTTAGAGGGGTATTATGGGCTTTTCTCTTACCTCCCACAACATAAATCAAGCATGAAACACTATTAACTGATAAAATATCAGTTTATAATCACTTATAATCCTCTCCATTCTCAATATCTAGGAGAAATTAGGGTTTCCTTCAAGGTAAGAATTCAAGCCTTTCAATCCAAGATTTTCCAAGAAAAAGTGTCAAGATTAGGGTTTCTCCCCAAGAACCCAAAAATTCAATTCATCCTCTTCAAGAAAAAAACCAATAATTTGGTTCCATAATCCAAGAATCTCAAGAAATCTTTTAAGATCATCTGCTAGGGTTTAAAAGTCAAGTTCTCTACATCAAATCAAGTCTATTAAGGTATGTGGGGTTATGAACAAGGGTTTTCTTCCACCCTTGCGCCCAAAGCTTGATTTTAAGTTGAATTTTGCATAAATTGAAGTCAAGGTTCATACCAAATTCTTAATGTTTTTAGTTTATAGAATAATCATGTTATTTAAGGCTTCAACTGCAAGAGATTAACATATATCCATGTTTGAAATCCTGAGATTCATATTATGAGTTATATTCCACTATCTTAATTAAGATTGTTGACAACTTTTAAGATGATTATTGAGCATAAAGTTTAAATGTGTTTATTGATGCATTAAAGCTTGGTATTTTGAGCCCCAAGTACAAGTGATGAGTTTATAAGGAGATTACGATCTCAAGTTCTATGGATAAGTTTTGAAAAGTGCTTTAAAAGCAAAGATGGATCTTTTGATCCCAAGCTAAGATTATGAAATCCACATTATTCAGACTGTTTATGAATTAAAGTATAGAGAAGCATAATTAGTTTTCATTAAAAATACTTATACTATTTTAAAGTGGATTTCCTATAGAATGAGCATATAAGTAAGGGAGGAGTATTTAGCATCGAACGGGAAGTGTGGGTTAGCGCATCCTATTTTTCCAGAACTACTAGCCAACGTAGGTACAGATTCAGATTATTCCCATTTATAGGGATGAAGATACATATTGTGATCCTATATCTTAGGTTATACTCCTTGGAAAAAGTATGACATCTCTCCCCAACGTGAGGTTTTCAACAACATGTTGGACTCTATGATAGCTCACATGGTTTATGTCGGTTAGAAGAACCTCCCTAGCAGAAAAATAATAATAGAAAAATTTTTAGAAACTAAGTGTAAAGGCTCACAAATTTACTCAGACATTGTTCCACTTAAGATACAGTTATCAGATTTCAGCTTTAAGTTTTAAGATCGATAAAAGTGAGTCCTTTTCACTTAGCTTTCATGATTTGAAGAACAGGACACGAGTAGAGTTTATTAGAACTAAGTGTGGTGGCTCACAAGAATTTCTTTTACGCTTTATATTTATTATTATTCAGTTTTATTATTGAAGCCAAGGTGAGTCACTCACATTTTGTATGCCGTTTTGAAAGTTTATTTAAATTGTTGCATTTGTTGTTTTACATATACATTCACCCCCACATGCTCACTACATTCCAAAAGTACTGATCCACATATACGTCCATGTGCTACATTATTTAATAATATAGGTACTAGTTCAGTTATAGTCCATATATCGCAATAAGACAGTTGCAGATCTCGACCCACAGATGATGAGCCCTCCTACTTAGGGGAATTTAGTTAGATGATATTCTTGTACCTTATTTTACTACTCATATGTATTAATTTATGGTAGTTAGAGTCACGTCCCAGCTACCTATCGTCAGTATTGTTGATGTATTCAGTTTCAGCTTTGTTTTGTATAAACAAAGTTGTAATCATCTTAATGTAGCTTTGTATTGATCAAGTTTAGAAAATATTTATTGTCCACATTTTCTTCAGATTTATGTATTTTATTCAGTTTCTCATGAGTTATGCTAGTACAAGGGTTAGCTTGGGATCACTTGCGGTCCTAAGCCTTGTGTGACGACTATGGCTTGGGCTTCAAAATATTTCTATTCTTCCTCTAATGTATTAGACTAACATCTATATTGTATTCAGAGATAGGTTGTCCCTATATATTCATTTAGTACTACATTTTGTATTCTTACTATATTAGGAGCTTTTTCTGATTCTACTAGGTTTTGAGGACTGTCTTATATGTTTTAGTCTCATAATATATTTATTTTGCATTTTTTCATTTCTCTTGGTTGTCCATTACTTGCATTTTGGAATACAAGTTGGTTTACCTACTGATAGGTTATAGAATGTGCCATCATGACCTAAGAACTAGGTCATAAAAAATTGGTATCAGAGCCTAAGTTTACCAATGTGTCGGTATAAGAGCTTAGTGTCTAGTAGAGTCCTGCGGATTGGTGCAGAGACTTACGTGTTCTATCATTGGGAGGCTACAGGGTATTCTTAGGAAATTCTATTCTTGACTAATTATCGTGTGTCTACATTTCTGTGAACCTCTAGTACATTATTTGACTCTATTCTATTTTAGATGGATGATATAAGGTTATCCATAGATGCATATAGGACTTCAACACATGTTTCTTAATCTTCAATGCAACATCATATTAGAAAGTCAGTAATTAATTATCATGACCCAATTTATAAGTCATGATGACACCTAATTTGTCTCACCAGTAGGTAAGCCAAACCATGGCTCAAAGCTACACATAATGGGCTAATATGCTGGAAAATAGCCTAAAAGTCAAAAATCAACATTTAAAGAGTTAAAACAGCAATAAAGCAGTCATAATGGTCTAATAGATAGATAAAAGGGTCAACAACCACCCCAAGACTCACTACTGTTGGTATAAGAGCTACTACAAATAAACCATAAGTACTGAATAGTCAAATACAATCCATCACTAAAATGAAAGAGAGACATAGATAAGTAGAAGGAAAAATGTGTTAAGTCCTCAGTTTTTATTATTGAAAAATTCATAGTTTGGGACTTGTTACTTAGAGCCCTTGTTATGATGACAAAGGCCTCTACACATTAGGGAATATGTTGGGCTCACTGGTCACTATCATAATCAACAATCCAGCTGACACAATTGAACAAAAGTTGGTGAAAAGTTCCTACCACCTTTTTGCCTCAACCAATGAGATTGATTCTAGGATTTCTTATATCATAATATATAATTATCATCTTCATCCACAAGAAAACTAACACTTATAAATTCTCATAAGAAAATATCTTTTCAAAGTGCTTATCAAAAGCTGCAGCTACGATAAGGAACTGATTGCTCATAGAGTTGTATTTTTATTTCCTTGGAGTAATTGAGTGTTTATAATACTGGTCTTAAGCTGTTGCCTATGTTTTCTTATGATTATTGAAGGTATTGTGGTGTAGTGTCTCCTGTAATAATCTAGAATTAGGTTATTGTCTCAATCTAGAGTTAGCTTATAAAGCCCAGTTAGAGTTAGCTGGAGGTGGAGGCAGTAGATTTACTGCATAAGTTTCCTTGTAATAGAGTTATTACACAAAAGATTAGGAGGTTAATTATTGAATTCTATATTCAAGAGGTTCTTTGAATATAGCAGAGTTTAAAATCCTAAAGGCAGGTCATGGTTTTTCTCCCTTCAACAAGGAGTTTTCACGTAAAAATTCCATGTCTTTACGTTTCTATACTCTTGCACTTGTCTTCCTATTTATATCTTAGTTTTAGTTGCATGTATTGATCCTGGGAATAGTTTCCTGAGTCGAGGAGCAACCCACCTCAACCCTTTATTTAATATCTGAGCAAGACTTCCTTATAAAGGCTAACACCCTAGAAGGATTTTAATTAGATAAATGGTAGCTCCTTCAAATCTAAAGAAGGTCAGTCTACTACCAGACACCCAAAGATTCAATGAAGAGTACTATGGGTGGTAGAAGACAAGAATAAATGATTTCATCATGGATGAAGATTGTGAGCCATGGGACATTATAAAAGATGGACCTTTTGTTCCTACCAGGTCAATAAAGACTAGAGATGTGACTTCACAGGTCCCCAAAACAAGGAAGGAGTTTGATAAAGTTGATAGGAAGAAGATAGAGAAAAACTATAAAGCCAAGAAAATTCTTATGTGTGGTATTGGTTCTAATGAGTACAATAGGATCTCTTCTTGTCAGACAACTAAGGAGATTTAGGATTATCTTTAGATAACCCATGAAGGAACCACATATGTGAAGTAATCTAAGGTGGATATACTGACAAATCTATATGAAACCTTCACATGAAGGAAGATAAGTCCATCCAAAAGACGCATATTAGGTTCACTGCCATCACTAATGAGCTTTTCTATATGGGTGATGTAGCACCCTATATTCTGTGTGTACTAGTCCTATGTGATTAGTGATGATAAGATAGGTTTGAAGAAATTCCCACATAAATTGAAATGTGGTACGATCAAGTTACCATCAATGAGGGTACTTAAACTTGGGCCCGTAAGTAAGTATTTGAGTCTGAAGGATGAAGTGACCCAGTACAAATAGGTTTTAAGTTTAACTAAAAGTATTTTGATCTTAAAATGGAATAAAATACTAAGGTGCTTGCTTGACTTATTTAAGCTAGTAAGTGAGTCACCTACTTGAGCTATACGGATCAAGTAAATAGGGCCAAGACCAAGGGAACAGATTTAGGTCCTACATTAATAAGCTAATTTAAGGCCCCAAACTAAGTAGAATAATTGTTGAATAAAATGAGCAAATCAATACCAAAATCTATCCCAAAAACGCAATACACTAAAGGCCCATTTTAGACTTGAATAAAGCAAAGTAGGTTCATCACCTACTTTGGCCTTTTGACCACCCTAATAACTAAGTAGGTGTACCACCTAATAATAATCCCTTGACTAGATTATTAGGCCAAGTACACTACCACCTACTTAAATTAATTCTGGCCTAAATTAAAGAAGAGAAAAAAAGGAGAATGAGCAACCAAGGCCCAATAGTTTTTGATCCACAAATGCCCAATATAATGGGAAAATAGGTGCATAACCTACTTGAAAAATTATGGCCCAAAAATGGATGAGAAATTCGTCCAAGAGAAGCTCCTTTTAAAGGGATTTAAACCATCTTCTTCAGTTCATTTTAACTTAGACAAAAAATAGCTTTCAAGGTTTTCTCTCTTGTTCTCTATTAGCTATACAACATCTCTATAATTCTACCAAGGTTCTTGAGATTTACCTTCCTTCCAAGCTATATGTAAGTGAATAAATCATGAACTTATCTTAAGAATACTATGAGAATTATGTTCTCCATGATTAAATTATAAGATAACCCTTTTTAAGTGTATCAATCCCATTATTCTTGATTATTAAGAAATTTTTCTCTTCACCTTTGGTTTTTGAGTGAAAGAATCAAGATATTAAAGAGGTATACATTAGAGAATAAACTACCATAGAAATTAAGGTAAGGTTACTGTCCATTTTTTCCCCTTTCTTATATACGTGTGTCAGTAGAGAATTGTGTATATATTGTTCTTAAGAACCCAAGGGATGGTGAGTTCAATTTTTGGTTGCCATATTAAAGGATATTTTGGGATATTTTTAATCTATTTTATGTATATATGTTGGGGACTACTAGGTTGATGCTGGGGGAAAGGTGTGAATAGTATTCATTAAAAGGTAAAAGAAGGGTATACTGGTACACCACCGAATTGAATGTCGCATAAGCATACTGCTCACACCACTTGATATACTATTTTGAGAGTACAATAACGAAAAAAACATTAAGGGGGATCTTATAAGAAGTTACATTGCATGTGAATTTAATTGGATAATAACGAGGTTGAAAGAACACCCTTGGATTAGTCAATTATGGGTTACTACCTGGTTACCATTTTAGTAAGTTTAAATGGTGTGAATGTATTAATTAGCTACTAATACTTGTTTTATGCTATTGTAGATTAGTAATATAAAAGGCAGGACGTTAAGAAAAAGTGTGATCAGTTGTGCATCAAGGTATGTACAGCTCATTGATCCTATACTCTTTGGCATGAATCAAACTCTTGTGTTACAAAATAAGATTCCTAAGCACTCTTCCTTTCAAATTATACATAAAGGCAGCGTACAACCTCTAAGGTGACTAAAGACCTTATTCCAACTCGTTAGGGTGTTAAAGTACCAAAAGATGTGTTTGATACTAGACCTGCACATTTTCGCTTCTAAATACTAGTATGATATAGATGTTTTCAACAACAAGAATTATGAGTCATTTTCTTAGCCAACATGGTCTATGGTGGTAGTTAAGCTTCTATGTGTTATATTCCTATTGTTGTTGCATCCTACCTTATTGTTGTTGCATCTAGTGCATATTGGTATACCTTTTTCTACTGGTCCAAAGTTCCAAATCTAATACATAACCACCAAAATAGCAACTTTAAAGATAAAAAAATGATAGGTGGAAGGAACACTTAGCATGGGTCGATCCCAATATTGTGGGTGGTATCCTAAAAGAAAAGCCTAGTATGGGTCGATACCAATTTATGTATTTATGAGGACCGTATCCCAGGGGTTAAAATGCTTAGCATGGTTCATCCACTTTTACCACTAATCAGCTGGTCATTTATATCACACCTTATAATTTTATAAAGTAATTAAGAATAAAGAAAAGTAAAGGATGTAATGTACATGATCCCATAAGTACAAGAAAAGTTGGTCTTCTATCCTTATCTATATAGTTATATATTAATATCTGATTTCGTTAAGCTCTTGTCTTATTTATAGTCAATTCATGTCGTACATAATCAGTATATTCTTTGTATTGACGTCCCTTAGGGGGGACCAGCGGCTATTGGTGAGATCCAAGTTGATTCAGGGCTTTCTGAGCCTATTATATATATATATATATATATATATATATTTTGGTATTGTACAGTAGTTATGGGTCAGGCAGGGTTTCTTTTGACCTTAACTAAGTCCATGTATATTTTAGATGTTTTGTTAACCAATGTAAGTTTAAACATGATAGCATTGTGTTCTTTTAACATTATGGCCCTAATGGCCAAGTTTTGCATATGTAGGTTTGGGCTTGCTTACGTGGTTTATTTTCATCAATACATCATAACCATACTTAGCAGGACCTTTGAATGTTATAGTTAGATGTATGAAAGTACAAGGTTACGGGTTAGTGCTTTCGGGCCATTACGGATCTCGGTGCCTATCCGCCTTAATAAGATTTGAGGCATGACAAATATGGTATCAGAGCAGGTCATCTTAGGGAGTCATCTGTAAAGACTTGTATGTGTAGAGTCTTTTTTATGGGTATGTTGTGCACCACATCTCTAAGTAGGAGGCTACGAGGCATTTAGGAGTTGATTTTTTTCTTCATTCGTTAAATTATGTGATAGAGCCAATAATGTAGGTTGATTTGTATTTAACCTCAAATATTTTTTTCTCATTATAGTAAAGATGCCGATTACAAGAAGGAGTAAGAGTAAGAAGAGTAAGAAAGTAGATATGGCTTCCAGAGAAGGGACAAGCAAATCACCGCCTAGACATGCTGATCAAAGTGAGGCTTAAGATGAGTTTGTATCATAGACTTCTTCTACTCCTCCATCTACAGGAGAGCTAAGGAGGAGGGGAGTACCCTCAGAGTCACCTACTAATGCTAATGAGCAAGATTTGAGGAATGCAGTATAATTATTAATATGTATAGTTGCTGGAAAAGGTCAAGGACAAACTGGTTCAACTATGGGTACTAGTGGTATGGATAGGGCAACTAGTCTACGAACAAGATTTTCTTAAATTGGACCCTCCTCAATTCACTGGGTCAGATCTTAATAAAGATCTATAAGAATTTATTTATTATATTCAAAGGGATTTAGGTGTTATGCATGTATCTGGTAAAGAGATAATTGACTTAGTAATATATCGATTAAAGGGGGTAGCTATATTGTGGTATAAAGATTGGAAAAAATCAAGGGGTATAGGTGCACGTTCAGCTAGTTGGGAAGAGTTTAAAACAACATTTCTTGATCATTATCTTCCATTCAAGATTCTGGAAACCCGTGCAGATCATTTCTTAAATATTTTCCAAAGGAATATGAGAGTGAGAGAGTAGTGAGAGATTATAGTCTTCAATTTAATTTTTTGGCCAGGTATGCTCCTAATGTAGTGGCTACTATGGAGGATAGAGTTCATTGATATGTGGATAGATTGTACCCATATTTTGTTGAGATTGTACTATTACTACCTTGAATAAAGACATAGATATAGCAATAATACAAGATTTTGCACAAAAAATAGAGGATCAAAGGCAAAGAAGGACACAAGATCTAGAAAGAGGGAACTCCAAAAGGGCTAGATCTATGGGACAATTTTCTCCATATCAAAGTAAATTCAGGCCTCGGTTTTCTAATAAACCCCCTAGACCATCACCTTCCTACTCCACACCAGGTGCTCCTCTTCGATTCCATGGGTTTAAGAGAAATCAATTCGGGCAAAGAAGTGAGAGTCAAGGTTTGTAAGTAGTGGGGTATCGAGAGTAAGGAGGTACAAGCCAATAAAGACATCCTAGATAGCTTTGTAAGCATTGTGGAAGAAATAATTTAGGTGCATGTTGGTTTGGGAAAAATTCTTATTATTGGTGTGGCACACCGAGACACATAATGAGAGATTGCCTAAAAGAGGCATGGCTAATATGGCACGACCTACTGGATCTACTGTTGCATCATCATCCTCGGTTCCTTATTTGGGTAGGACCAAGTAGATGACTACTGGTTAAGGTAGGGGTGTTAAGGGATCTAGTTTTAGTGGTGTTCAGAATTGTACATATGCTCTAGAGGGTCGACAAAATTTAAAGGCTTCTCCTGACGTAGCTACAGGTACATTGTCCATCTTTTCTCATAAGTTATATGCATTAATTGATCCAGGCTCTAAATTATCATATGTTACTCCATTAATTGTTGAAAAGTTAAAAAGAATACCAGAATCGCTAGCTAAGCCATTTGATGTGTTTACACCAATTGGCGAATCTATTATAGCTAGAAGAGTTTATCATAATTATACAATAACTATTTGTAATTGTGATTTATTGGCTGACCTTATGGAGATTGAAATGGTAGATTTTGATATTATAATGGGTATGGATTGGCTGTCTTCTTGTTATGCCACAGTGGATTACCGAGCCAAGATGGTGCATTTCCATTTTCCAAAGGAAGCATTCCTTTAGTGAAGGGGTAGTATTAGGGCACCAAGGGGTAATTTTATTTCTTATATTAAGGTAAAGAAATGTCCCAAGGATACATATGTCATCTAGTAAAGGTGAAAGATATAGAGGCGGAGTCACTGACTCTTCAATCCATTTCAGTGGTAAATGAATTTCTTAATGTATTTCTTGAAGAGCTTCCAGGTTTACCTTCATAATAAGAAGTAGAGTTTGGTATTGATGTGATCCCAGGTACTTAACCAATTTTTATTCCCCTGTATAGAATAGCCCCTGTAAAATTACGTGAATTAAAGGAACAATTAATAGATTTATTGGAAAAGGGTTTGATAAGGCCTAGTATATCTCCTTAGGTCACACCCATGTTATTTGTACTAAGAAAGATGGAATTTTGAGAATATGTATTGATTACCAAAAATTGAATAAACTGACAATTAAGAACAAATATCCCCTTGCTAGAATTGATGATTTGTTTGATTAGTTACAAGGTGCTAAGTGCTTTTCAAAGATTGACTTAAGGTTAGGTTATCAACAACTGAGAGTGAAAAAGAAAGATATACCTAAAACAGATTTTTGAATGCGATATGGTCATTTTGAGATTTTAGTTATGTAATTTGGGCTATGCGCCAACAACTTTCATGGATTTGATGAATAGAGTGTTTAAGACATTCTTGGATGTATTTTCTATCATATTTATAGATGATATTATGGTGTATTGAAGATTGGAAGAAGACTATGCTAATCATTTGTAACGAGTGTTACAAATCCTTCACGATCATAAGTTTTGGTTAAAATTAGTAGCATTCTTGGGTCATATTATATCTGAAGAAGGAATAAGAGTTGATTCTCAAAAGATAAGAGGCAATGAAGAACTGGCCAAGACCCATAACACCTATGGAGGTTCGTAGTTTCCTTGGCTTGGCAGGTTATTATAAAAGGTTCGTTGAGGGGTTTTCTTCCATTGCTACACCTTTAACAAAGCTAACACACAAAGAAGCTAACTTTCAATGGAATGAAACTTGTGAAAGAAATTTTTAAGATTTGAAGAATAAGTTAACTTCTACACCAATATTGGTACTTCCGAAAGGCATGGAAGGCTATGAGGTATATTGTGATGCTTTAGGAGTTGTCTTAGGATGTGTTTTGATGCAATATGATAAAGTAATAGCTTTCGCCTTAAGACAGTTGCGGCCATATGAGAAGAATTATCCAACACATGATCTTTAGGTAGCAGGATTTATATTTGCTTTAAAAATATAGCACCACTACTTGTATAAGGTTCATATTGATATATATACCGACCACAAGAGTTTGTAGTCCTCTTTAACTAGAGGGACCTAAATATGAGGCAGCGAAGGTGGCTTGAGCTATTAAAACACTATGATGTTGATATCTTATATCATCTGAGGAAAGAAAATGTGGTAACCGATGCACTAATTCGTAAGACGATGGCAAGTAATTATAGGAAGCCCTCAGAAAGGCAAGGGATAACTAAAGATCTACACCAATTAGCTAGCCTGGGGGTTCGCCTTCTTGAATCTTCATACAAAGGCATTATTGTTCAAATTACAGCAGAATCCTTATTAGTAGCCAAAGTTAAAAAGAAATAATACATAGATCCTATTCTTTTACAACTTAAGGATAATGTACAACAAGGTATGACAAGGGCGTTTGAGCTTACAGAAGAGGGAATACTTCAGTGCCAAAATAGATTGTGTGTACCTAATGTAGATGGGCTAAGAAAATGGATTATGATATGGGCGCATCATTCAAGATATTCTATTCATCTTGGCTCAACTAAAAAGTATCATGATTTGAAAGAGGTGTATTGTGGGGTGACATAAAGAAGAATATTACAAAATTTGTAGCTGAATGTCCAAATTGTCAACAAGTTAAGGTAAAACACCAAAATCTAGAAGGTTATATGCAGGTTATGAAGCTCCCTACTTAGAAGTGGGATATTATCAACATAGATTTCCTCACCAGTTTACCTTGCTCCTCTTGAAATTTTAATTCTATATGGGTAATAGTTGACAGAATCACCAAATTATCACGCTTCCTACTGGTTAAGACTACTTATGCGGATGAAGAGTATGCAAAATTATACATTAAAGAGATAGTTTAGCTATATGGAGTCCCAATCTATATTATATTTGATAGGGTAGCTTAATTTACCATATATTCTTAGAGGCCATTCTAGAAGAGTTTGGGAATGCAAGTGAGTTTAAGCAAAACTTTTCACCCTCAAATGGATGGCCAAGCAAAACGTACAATCCAAACACTAGAGGATATGTTGCGAGTTTTTGTATTAGAATTCAAAGGTAGTTTGGATGATTATTTACCACTTATTGAGTTTGAATACAACAATAGTTATCACTCGAGTATCAAAATGGCACCTTATAAAGCTTTATATGGCAGAAAGTGTAGATCACCAATCGGGTGATTTGAAATGGGTAAAACTCCCTTATTTGGTCTAGATCTTGTTCATCAAGATATAGAAAAATTTAAGGTTATACAAAAATGTTTATAAATAGCTTAAATCCAACATAAATCTTATACAAATGTTAGAAGAAGAGGGTTAGAGTTTTCTATAGGAGATTGGGTGTTCTTGAAGGTGTCACCAATGAAATGGGTAATGAGGTTTGGTAAAAAGGAAAACTAAGTCCCCATTATATAGGACCATATAAAATTATTCAAAGATTTTTCCAAGTGGCATATGAGTTAGACCTACCCCAGGAGCTTTCAATGGTGCATCCGGTGTTTCATGTCTCAATGCTTTGAAAGTGCATAGGAGATCCATCTCATATTACTCCTACTAAATATGTAAAGGTTATGAAAGAACACACCTATGAAGAAGTGCCTATGATATACTAGATTAGCAAGTTAAGAAGTTAAGAAACAAAGAAGTAGCTTTTGTAAAAGTTCTTTGGAGAAGCCCACAAGTAGAAAAAATCACATGGTAAGCAGAAGAAGCACTGAAGTCAAAGTACCCTCATTTATTCAAATCATAAGACAAGGTCCAAAGATGATGATTTGGGGAATTAACAAGTAAGTATAAATACATAACTTTTCTATGGATAATAGTGAATTTAAATTTAGTCTTATATTCGTTTAGGCTATCTAGTTATATTAGCATTCGAGGATGAATGCTTTAAAAGAGGGAAGGATGTAACACACTATATTCTTAGTGTACTAGTTCTACTTATGTAACACTTGATATAGACTTGTGGGATTGGTAATGGGATCGATATCCTAGGTGATTAGTGATGTTAATATAGGTTTGAAGAAATACCCACATATATTGAAACGTGGTACGATCAAGTTACCGTTGATGAGGGTATTTAAACTTGGGCCCGTAAGTAAGTATTTGAGTCTAAAGGATGAAGTGACCAAGTATACATAAGTTTTAAGTTTAACTAAAAGTATTTTTATCTTAAAATGGAATAAAATATTAAGGTGCTTGCTTGACCTATTTAAGCTAGTAGGTGAGTCACCTACTTGAGCCATATGGATCAAGTTAATAGGGTCAAGACCAATGGACCAGATTTAGGACATATATTAATGGGATAATTTAAGGCCCTAAACTAAGTAAAATAATTGTTGAATAGAATGAGTAGCCCAACACCAAAATTTGTCCCAAAAGCCCATTACGTTAAAGGCCCATTTTGGACTTGAATAAAATAAGTAGGTGTATCACCTACTTTGACTTTTTGACCAACCTAAGAACTAAGTAGGTGCATCACCTACTAAAACTCACTTGACCAGATTATTGGGCCAAGTACACTACCACCTACTTAAATTAATTCTAGCCTAAATTAAAGAAGAGAAAAGGAGGAGAATGGGCAGCCAAGGCCCAATAGTTTTTGATCCACAAAGGCCCAAATATAATGGGAAATTAGGTGCATCACCTAATTGACAAATTATGTCCCAAAAATGGCCAAGAAAGTCGGCCAAGTGTAGCTCCTTTCAAAGGGATTAAAACCAGCTCCTTTAGTTCATTTTAACTTGGACAAAAAAAACAGCTTTCTAGGTTTTCTCTCTTGTTCTCTCTTAGATATACAACAACCCTATAATTACACTAGGGTTCTTGGGATTTACATTCCTTCCAATATAAAGGTAAGTGAACAAATCATGAGCTTATCTTAAGAATACTATGAGAATTATGTTCTCCATGATTAAATTATAAGACAACCCCTTTTAAGTATGGCAATTCCATTATTCTTGATTATTAAGAGATATTTCTCTTCACCTTTGGCTGGTGAGTGAAGGAATAATGATATTGAAGAGGTATACATTAGATAATAAACTACCACAGAAATTGACGTATGGATAATGTCCATTTTTTCCCTTTTACTAGATACGTGTGTGGGTAGAGGATTATCTATATATTGTTGTTAAGAACCCAAAGGATGGTGAGTTCAATTTTTGGTTGCCATATTAAAGGATATTTGGGTATGTTTTGGATCTATTTTATGTATATATGTTGGGGGCTTCTTTGTTGATATTTGGGGAAAGGTGTGAATAGTTTTCATTGAAAGGTAGAAGGAGGGTATAGTGGTACAACACCAAATTGAATGTCGCGTAAGCTTACTGCCCACACCACTTGATATACTATTTTGAGGGTACAATAAAGATAAAAATATTGAGGGGGATATTATAAGAAGTTACATTTCTTGTGAATGTAATTGGAGAAGAAAGAGGTTGAAAGAACACCCTTGGATTAGTTAATTATGGGTTACTACCCGGTTACTGTTTTGGTAAGTTTAAATGGCGTGAATGTGTTAATTAGCTACTAATACTAGTTTTGTGCTATTTTAGATTAGTAATATAAAAGGGACGGCGTTAATTAAAAGTGTGATCAGTTGTGCAGCAAGGTATGTATGGTTCATTGATCCAATACTCTTTGTCATGAATCAAACTCTTGTGTTACAAAGTAAGCTTCCTAAGTACTCTTCCTTTCAAATTATTCATAAAAGTAGCGTACAACCTCCAAGGTGACTAATGACCTTATTCCAACCCGTTAGTGTTTTAAAGTACCGAAAGATATGTTTATTACTAAACCTGCATATTTGCGCTTCTAAATTCTAATATGATATAGATGTTTTCAACAAAAAGATTTATGAGTTATTTTTCTTATCCAACATGGACTATGGTGTTAGTCAAGCTCCTATGTGATATTCCTATTATTGTTGCATCCTACCTTATTGTTTCTGTATCTAGTGCATAATTGTATACCTCTTGCTACTGGGTCAAAGTTCTGAATCTAAGACATGACCACCAAAACAACAACTTTAAAGATAAAAGAATGATCGGAAGTAAATCTATATATTCTTAGGTGGTATCTTAGGGGTGGAAGGAACACCTAGCATAGGTTGATACCAACATGATGAGTGGTTCCCAGGGGTGAAAGGAAAGCCTAGCATGGGTCAATCCTGATTTTTATATTTATGAGGACTGTATCCCAGGGGTTAAAATGCCTAACATGGGTCATCCTCTTTTACAACTGATCAGCTGGTCATTTGTATCACACCTTATAATTTTATAAAGTAAATAAAAATAAAGCAAAGTAAAGGACTTAATGTAAATGATCCCACAAGTACAAGCAAAGTTGGTCTTCTATCCTTATCTATATTGTTATATATAGATATCTAATTTTGTTGAGATGTTATCTTATTTATAGTCACTTCATGTCGTACATAATCAGTACATTCTTTGTATTGACGTCCCTTGTGGGGGTGTGGGACACAGTGTTGCATAAGATTTGAAGAAACATGGGAAGCTAAAAGATGAACCTAAGGACGGGAAGAATCTTGCGATAAAGGTGACAAAAGATGAACCATGTGCTGAGAATGAAGAAATTACTTACATTTCTAAGAGAGTTATCAAGGCCTTGAATAAATTGGAAGCTTTTCCTAGGAAAGGAGAATCCAATAGATAAACCACAGATGTAAAATCAAGTGATACTTGTTATAAGTGTGGAAAGTCTATACACTACATCAAGGATTTTACTATGCTTATGATGGAATGTAAAGAACATATTAGTCAGAACAGTGGAAAGAAAGAAGGCTAAAATCATATTCAAGAAAGATATGACAGAAGGCTGAAGCTGATAGAGTTACAATGTAAGTCATAGCTGCTTTGAGTGATATTCAGATGAATTTTGATTACTCCGAACAACATGAGGTTGTCTCCATGATGGTGATGGAGGATGATGCTCAAGTATATAATTCGCTTTTTTCTTTGATGGCAAAATCTGATGAAGATAAAGATGTTCAGGTAACACTCCTGGACATCAAAGAGAGTCTAAAAAATTATACTCTTATTGAGTTGAAGTCTCTTTCATCTGTTTTAATTGATACTACTAAGGATATGTCTAGAGATAAGGAGTGTTTTAAGATAAGTCTTAAAAAAGTAATGAAAAGTAAATATGTTAATATCTGAGCTTTAAGCTACTAGTTAGTGTCTATCTGTTGAAAATGAGTTCCTTAGTGAAAAACTGAATAGAGTTTCTAGAATCAATTCAAAAGGGAAAAAAATGAAAAACCTCAAATTCAACTTGATCTAGATGAGAAACTGAGTGAGGCCAATGATAAAATGATTGCTTCATTGGAGATTTGTAGTGAACTAGAAAGGGAGTTGACTGCTG
The DNA here is from genome assembly GCF_002878395.1 of Capsicum annuum. NCBI lineage: Eukaryota > Viridiplantae > Streptophyta > Magnoliopsida > Solanales > Solanaceae > Capsicum > Capsicum annuum. The sequence goes on along the minus strand of NC_061121.1, from coordinate 140,276,528 downwards.
TAAATGCTAAGCTAGATAAAGGTATGAAGTGGACTACTTTATTTGAAACCTTGTCTATCAAGGATAAAATGAAAAAATGGGGATTGGTTTCCATAATGTGTACCCAACTTAAAATTCTTTTAGCAAGTATGTTTATGTATGGGATAATTTGATGTGTTTTCACAATGGAAAAAAGGGTCACACGATAGTCCTACCTTATAAAAGCTAATTCTCTAAAAGGACTGAAACAATTCTCTTTAAAATGTGGAAGAAGTGGAAATCTACCTAGTTGAAGAAGAAAAATATGATATTTCCTCTAGAACCTTACTGGGAACTTAAGCTAAAATGGTTTCACAAAACTAATCATTAACTGTCATTGCAGGGCAAAGCTAGAGGGAGAAATTACCATTGGATCATGGATAATGGCTGTTTAGGGCATATGAAAGGGTAAATTGAAAACTTTCTCTCAATTAAAGCCTATGAAGTAGGCAGTGTTTCCTTTGGTAATGGTAACAAAGGTTACATTGTTGGCATTGGCAAAATTGCGAACAATTTAAATGAAGCTATTGACGGTGTTCATTTGGTTGATGGACTCAAGTTTAGTCTACTGAGTGTCGCTCATATCCATGATATGGTAAATGATGTCAGATTTTGATTGGACAAATAGTCAGTCATCAGGATTGTTCATGGAAAAGAAGTGCTAACATCTTGGAGGAACAAAAATATGTATTTTACTAATCTAAGCTTCTTTCCATCAAAGGATATGACATATCTTAATGTGCAAAAAGATGTTGCTGATTCATGGCATCGGAGACTTGGGCATGTTAGTTGCAAATTATTAAACAAACTAGTCAAGAATGATCTGGTTCAAGGCTTGCCCAATGTAAGGTTTATTAGTTCCAAGTTATGTGATACATATGACAATGGAAGATAGACAAAGTCTTCTTTCAAGCCCAAAAGGGAAGTCAACACTTCCAGGCCCTTACAACTTCTCCACATGGACTTGAGTGGACAAGTAAAGATTGCCAGCAGAGGAGGAAAGAAGTATATTGTCATAACTCAAACTATGGCTTGGCCGTGACGGGTATCCCAAGTCCTGCATAGACCAGAGATCACCCTCTCCACCTACCCTAACCAATACAACAACTACAATGTCTGATGAATTCCGAACATATAACAAGATAGGAAAGAATAAGACTAATAACAATTCATGATAAGTGTACACCAACCACCGGCAACTGGACAACCGTCCATTGAAAAATATCCAACCAAACCAACACTCCCAAGTCCATAGTAATCCAATAAATCTTCAATAAGTCCGAAGTCAATAAAACATAGAGACATGCCCCCGATAGTAGCCAAAAATAAAGTCTAATGAAGTTGACACATAGAATATAAGGACCATGAAATGAAGCCTTTCGAAGTATGGAAGCTTACCACTTTAATGTCACTCACGAACTAACTCGAGCACCTGGTCACTACACAGGAAAAATAGAAGAAGTTTTGGTACCTGCATCGCATGGGGATATAGTGTCTGGAGAAGGTTAACGGTTGGAGCGCTAGTATGTAACTTAGGGATAGAGGAATAAAATAATGCCATTATTCAATACCAAGTCAAATCATCATATACAATCATACACATATATATGTATATATCATGCCGGGATAGGAAATATGGCTTAGCATGAACTTTGAAAACCTTAACCTGGGCTGTGTAGCATAAACGTCATATAACAAGGCACCCATAGGCTATATGGGCCCAACTCTACCCAAGCTGGAAGGCCCCAAGTACGTGTAGCTGTACGAACCAGAGAATATCCAAATACTTATATGCCTTTATGGGCGACTCAAACCTCCCGACATAATCAAGGTGACTTGAGCACCAATGTATATAATATGGGGGATTTAAACGTCCCATTCAGATATCCATTTGGGGGACTCAAACCTCCCGGTATATAAACACCCACACCGGCTAGCACGGTCTCCAGTGTTAGTCCCCTGGACTACACTTTTATGGCCTGACTACACACCCAGCTGTAAAACCCAATTTAAAACATTCATTTTACATACACAACCATTAATCCAATTACTTACAAAAGGCATCCCGTTGGTATAATCATACCAACCCCACTTGCAAGCGTACAACATACCATAACCATTATTAATCATATTGGGACTCTAACCCATTGTCTAAACAAAGACATCAATTCAATATAATATTTAGGGACTCGAACCCATTTAACAACTTAAACCTATTAATGGCCAACAAGGCTTTCATAAAACTATTTACCAACCACTTACATTATTAGGTTAATGCCTTAGTTCAAACCATAATTCAACAAGTGACAAAATCATTCTCACAGGCAATTTCACTAACAAGTTAAGGGCACACCATTATCAAACCATTATTCAAGCCATAAACTATCAAGTTAGGGTTAACCATGACCCCTTAATTTAAATTTAAATTCCAAAGAACCCACACGTGCCAAAGCCATTATCAAAATATGTATAATCACAATTTAAACCATAAGAAAACAATATTCAACATTATGCATTCAAACCCTCAACCTTGATTTTCAAAACCACCATTTATGATTCATGAAAAATGTTTAAAACATATGATTTTTGTGAACTAACAATGAAAGAAGTGTCACATGCCTAAGTTACAAAGATTTACAGAGAGAATTTGATCTTTAAGCCTCTAAATGACCACCTTGAAGAACCCTAGCCCAATCTTTCTTGAGAAGTTTTTGAGAGATTTTAGAGAGTGTTTGATCTTATAAAGTTTGGAATGAATGCCCAATAAGTGTTATAAGACATAGGGTCTTAAGGGATTGGGTGGGAAATATCTGAAAATTCCCCCAACTTAAAAGTTGTAGAAAACTCATAGGTTGGTACGATTGAACTCTCTAACTCGTCACAACAACATATGAGTGGTACCTTCAAGTCGTTACAAGATCAGAAAGTTGGACACCATATTTTATCCAACATACAACTCAACCAACAAACTTGACGATCCAAGATCCCCATCGGGATGTTCTTATAGGACAAAGAATCCACAATATCAATGTTATTTAAGGGAACAACCAACGAAGGATCACCCACACATTTCTATAACATTAACACATGGAATACAAGATGAATGGAACTCATGCTAGAAGGTAAGTCCAACCCTTATGCAACATTACCAACCTTTCTCAAAACCAAGTATGGGCCAACATACCGGGGACTGAGCTTCCCCTTCTTCCCAAACCACATCATTCCATTCATGGGAGATACCTTCAAGAATACCCAATATCCAACCTCAAACTCCAAGTCCCCCCGCCTTATGTCCATATAGGACTTTTGGCAACTTTGGATGGTCTTAAGCCTATAATGAATTACCTTCACCTTATCCATAACTTGGTGTACCAAATCTAGGCCAAACATCTCTGCTTCACCAACCTTGAACCACCTAATAGGAGATCTACACCTCCTTCTATACAGCACCTTAAACAAGGCCATACCAATGCTATAATGGTAACTATTGTTATAGGCAAATTCAATGAGAGGCAAGTGGTCTAACAACTACCACCAAAATCAATTACACAAGCTCATAACATATCTTCCAAAGTCTAAATCGTTCTTTTAGATTGCCCATCCAACTGCGGGTGAAAAGCCATACTAAGACTCACTTTAGTCCCCAAACCACGTTGTAAAGAGCGCTAGAACTGCATTGAAAATGGAGTACCATGATCCAAAATAATTGAGACAACAACACCATGCAACTTTACAATTTTTTTAAGGAAAAACTTCGCATAATCCTTGGCAGAATAAGTAGTCCTTACTAGCAAGAACTGAGAGACTTAGTCATCCTATCTACATAACCAAATAGAGTCACACTGATTTCGCGACCATAAAAGGCCGGTAACAAAATCCATATTAATCACCTCCTTTTTCCACACCAGCAATTCAATCTATTGAAGTAATCCACTGGGCCTCATGTGCTCTACCATTACCTGCTGACACACCATACACTTAGCGACAAAGTTAGCTATATCACGCTTCATATTATTCCACCAATAAATATCCTTGAGATCATGGTACATCTTTGTTAAGCCAGACTAAACCGTATATTGCGACTCATGGGCCTCGGCTAAAATCCTGCCTCGCAACCCATCAACGTTGGGAACACATAACCTCCCTTGGTACCTCAAGATACCATCGCCACCGATGTTGAAGGCCATCATCTTCTGCTTACCCACATCATCCTTGATTTTCATCATTAGAGGATCTAATACCTACTTCTCCTTTATTTTCGAACCAAGATTGCGCCGCCTGTTGCACAAATACAACACCATCCTTAGAGTCCATGAGACGAACTCCAAGGTTAAACAAACTAAGAATATCCTTCACCAATTCCCGCTTATACTCATCCACATGAGCTAGACTCCTCACTGATTACCTGCTAAGAGCATCAACAATTACATTAGCTTTGCCTGGATGGTAGTGAAGACTCATATTGTAGTCCTTTAGAACTCAAGCCACTTTCTTTGCCTGAGATTAAGCTCTATCTAAGTGAACATATACTGCAGGCTCTTATGATCAGAAAAGATATCAATATGGACCCCATACAAATAATGATGCCAAATTTTTAATGCGAACACCACAACCAAAAGATCCAAGTCATGAGTCGAATAGTTTGCCTTATGAAACTTCAACTGCCTAGAGGCATAACCAACCTCTTTACCATGTTGTATCAACACACAACCCTAACCAACTCGAGATGCATGAAAATAGATGACAAAACCTTTGGTACCCTCAGGTAGAGTTAAGATAAGAGCTAAAGTCAACTTATCTTTTAGCTTCTCAAAACTACCCTCGGAATCATCCGAAAACAAAAATTTACCTTTGGTCAATGGAGCAACAATGGAGGAAAAACATTTCATAAACCTCTTATAATAATTGGCTAAACCTAAGAAGCTCTGAATATTGGTTGGATTCATGGATTTAGGCCACCTCTTAACCACTATAACCTTCTAACGATTTACCATGATCCCTTCATTAGACAAACACGACTAAAAAATGAAACAGTGTTCAACTAGAATTCATATTTAGAGAGCTTATCGTACAACTACTAATCTTTCAAGATCTGCAATACGATGCAAAGGTGACCAACATAATCCTCCTCACTCTTAGAGTATACCAAAATATCATCAATAAAGATAATCACAAACAAATATAAAAATTGACAAAATACCCTATTCATCAAATCCATGAAAGCTGCATGGGCATTGGTCAAGCTAGAAGATATCATCAAGAACTCAAAATGTCCATACCGGGTACAGAAAGCTATCTTAGGGATATCCACTTCCCTAATATTTAACTATTGATATCCATACCAAAGATCGATCTTAGTAATGAACTTAGCACCCCGAAGCAGGTCAAAAAGATCATCAATCCTTTGAAGAGGGTACTTATTATTTACTGTTACCTTATTCAGCTATCGATAATCAATACAAATCTAAAGGGAACCATCCTTCTTACACACGAACAAAATCGGTGCACCCCAAGGGGACACACTAGGCTGAATGAAACCCTTATCTAAAAGATCTATGAATTGCTCCTTAAGCTGCTTTAACTTAGCCAGAGCCATTCTATATGTGGGATTATAAATAGCACGAGTGTCTATAACAAGATCTATCCTAAAATTACTTCCTATCAGGAGAAATACTAGAAAGGTCATCAGGGAAGACCTTAGGAAATTCATTCACCATCGGGATAGAATGAAAAGAAGGATCCTCTAAATTAAAATCTTTAACCTGGACCAGATGGTAGAGACCTCCCTTGGAGATCAATCTCCGAGCTCTAAGATATGATATGAACCTTCCCTTAGGAGATAAGGAATGACCCTATCTCTCAATGATCATCTCATTAGAGAATTTAAAGATGACCTTATGGGTCCAACAGTCTAAAGAAGCATAGCACGAGTGCAGCCAATCCATCCCTAATATGACATTGAAATTAATCATGTCTAATTCAAAAAGATCCACTAAAGTCTTCCAACCACCAATAGATACCACAAAACCCCTATAGACTCTTGCAGTAACTACAGAGTCTCCTACCACGGTAGACATAAAAAAAGGGTCTGAAATACACTTGGGACCAAAACTAAAATACACAACCATAAATGGGGTCACATTAGAAAAAGTAGATCCTGGATCAAGCAAACAATACACATCACAAGAAAAGAGTTTCAATATAACAGTAAAGATATTGGGAGATGCCTCAGAGTCTGGACGAAAAGTAAAACATATAAGGGGTTTCAGCCAGTACTAGTACTAGAAGTAGAATAACACCCTTTGGTGTTGTAACGCAACAAAATCGGGTCCTGAGATGTCACACGGTGCTTAAGGTCACAAGTGACCCCAAGCTAACCCTTTTACTGGCATAACTCATAAGCAACTGAATAAAAAGACAAATCCTTACAAATCAGCAGAAATTAACTCTTTTATGAACCTGATCGATACAAAAATGGAATTTTATAGGATTACAATTCTGCTTTTACAACTAAAATTGAAACAAAATACATCAACTTCTACTGACTGTCTATAGAGCCTCTACTAGTACTGACTATAGGTAGCCGGGTCATGACTCTTAACTACCCCAACTCAATACGACTAGATAAAGAAAATACAACACTATAAACTCTGCATAAATAACCCGACTGGATCTGAAGGTACAACTATATCTTGTACCTATATTTCAAGAAAATGTAGCCCACATACGAATATATGGGTCAGTACCATGGAAAAATACCAAGCATATGGGGGTGCAATGCATATATAAAATAATATCTTAATATCATCACAGTTTATAAAATAATGCATGCTGATATAGATGACTCACTTAGCTCAAATTAAATCATCAAAATCATGGATGAATAATACATGTAAAGTAAAAAAAGTGAGTCATTATAATACTTTCTCACTTCACTTTCATCTTAATTTCAAATCATCAAAACAATCAAATCTCATGTCAATATATTCCTTAAATCTTTTAAGAATAATGACTTTCTCAAACTCAGCCTTTTTAAGCAAATATGTTTTCATCTTAGATAGAAGAGCACACACACACATACATTGGGAGATCCTATAACCGAGATAAACCATGTGAGATATATGGAGTCCAATGTATAACCCACGTTGGGGAGAGACGTCCTATCCTTGCAATCGGAGTAGGAATTCCAGTATTAATTCAAAAACACTAGTGATCACTATATAAATCAGCCTCAGGCTCACATCCTATGGAAGCACATAGTTCTAGGGAAGTAAGGGCACTTTATACCTCCCTCTCAGTGCTAAAGATTACTCCCGAACAAATCTCAAAAATTTAAATCAGCCTCAGGCTCACATTAAAGAAAATCCACAATAAACACTTCAACAATTTTCATCGGGAGCCAATTTGCTACCCCTTTATCATAATCAATTAAAATGTGGATTTCTTTCACAGTCGAGTTCAAAATAACTCATTCACGACCAAAAGGTAAAATCATTCAAAACATCTCAAATATTCAGCATCAACGTGCTTATAACACACATTTTCTCAAAAACATAATTTCAAATGGGGTTCGCGAACCAAATATCAAAATCATGATAAATATCATTCAAGATTCATAATTTATATCACCACACATGTAAATTCATCTTTCATAATCATAAACATCAAGATTTCATAATAATTACCTTAAGATATAGGTTCATGCTTTAAATTCGTAAAAAATCAAATAAAAATCATGCCTTTATAAAGAAAATTACTTTTGGGCACAAGAACGAAAGAGAGTTCTTGTTGAAAACCCCTACATACCTTGAATGATGAACTTTAGATCGATACTTATTTTTGAGATGTTAATCATGCCTTTGAATGATGATTCTTGGAGTTCTTGAACTACAAACTTGGAATCTTGAATAAATTTGCAGAATTAATGGTGAACTTTGGAGGTTCTTGAAGTTCTTGAACTAGGAACCTGGAATCTTGAATAAATTTACAGAATTAATGGTGAACTTTAGAGGTTCTTGAAGTTTGATGTAGGAGCTTAGGGTTTTTTTTTGAAGGAATTTGATGAAATATAACATATAATGCTTCCAATAGGCTTTAATATAGGGTTTGGACAGATTTTGGGTGAGGGGGAATGACCAAAACGCCCCTAAAAATCAAATGATTCTCGAATCTGTCCTTTGGTGGACTGTTTTGATAGGCTGAAGTAGATCGACCATAACTTTTTGCTCTGATAGACAAATTGGATAAAACCAATTTCATTGGAATAAGGACTCGCGGAGCTTTCAGTTGATTTATAGTAGATCACCCAGATCATTATGTACAAAGAGTTATGATCATTTGAAGTTGGATCAAAAATACGCCAGGCCTCAGTACTTTTTTCCTGCATGTTTTACTATTCACAGTTCGATCGAAATGGTCGTAGTTTGATCGAAATGGTCGTAACTCATCGCTCGAGTGTCCATTTTCGATGATCTACATATCGTTGGAAAGCTTATTCGATAATCTACGCAATGGTAGGTCAACGTCTTAGAAATACTATACAGAAAATTTATGAATCGCTCTAAAGCATAGAACTCGATACGTTTCTTATGAAATCTTTACGAAGAAAATTCTCCAGGGTATTACAGGTGTAGGAGCTAGTAAAGAGGAAAAAGGAACCTTATTGGCCCCAAAATAACCCTAGATGAACAATCATACTGAATATGGCCAATCTGACCGTAATTAAAACATCAATTTCTCCCCTTCTCACACTGGCCACTATACGACTGACCAAAACATCTATAAGGTGGATATGATGAAGAGGATCGCGATCCACCAGCATGAGATTGGGAACCCTATGCCTTATACCCTTTACCATGCTAAGAGAAATAATTACCTGATGGCTTCGGGTAAGGAGTACTAGCCATAGAGAAAGAACCAGAACTCCCCCACTTCTTCTTAGGCTATTTTCCCCTATATCTACCATTCTGCTACTGGCCTTCACCCTAATTAAAAAATTTGAACTTCTTACTCTGCCTTTCACCAATCTCAGCCTACTTCTTCTTTTCTTCCTCAACCTATTGCATATAAACCACAAGTCAAGAAATATCTATATCTTTGTTTAACAAGGTAGCCTTACTCTTTAGAATCAACTTATGAGACAAACCAAAAGCAAAATTATACATTCTAGATCTTATTCTAGACACCAACTCTGGAGCATACCTGGACAACTAATAGAATTTTAAAGCATACTCCTTGACCGACATCCTACCTTGTCTCAGATTCATAAATTATTTTGCTTTTGCCTCCCTCAACTTTTGAGGAAAGAAATAATCCAAAAATTCACTAGAAAAGTCATCCTATAATGTAGAGTTATCATCACTTCCCCTAAACTATTGCCACTCTTTTTACAACTGGTACATCATATCCTTCAATAGGCAGCAAACTCTACACCTTCAATATCTAACACATCAATAATCCAAAAGATTTTCTCCATCTCATTAATAAAATCATAAGGATCCTCCTTAACCTTAACACCAATAAAAGTTTGAAGACTTAGTCTAATTAATTGGCTAACCTTTGTGGCCTCAGAATATGGAGTAATAGAAATACCATGATCAGGCTGGGAAGCTACCAAGTGAGCCATATGAATAGGTTGTTGAAAGACAGTATTCATCAAATCTTCTTAAGGAGCTCGAGATGGTCTAGAGGGAACCAGTGGAACTCCAAGAAGGCAATCAGGAACTGGACCCCTAGAATGGGTCTATACCCTATAAGCAGGGTATGTCCCATCAACAGAGGAGTTCCCATAAGCTTCAGATCATACGGGAGGCATGATCTAAATAATAAAGAATATAGGAAATTAGAGAAATCCAAGACCTTAGATTCTATTACTCGAAGTAAGACAACAAGAAAAGGAAACATTCCTAAATGTCTCATAGCCTATCTCCAATAAGTGTGACATTCTACACACCAATAAAAGAGACTCTACTTTACATGTCTTTGTGGACACCCAACAGACCATGAACCTAGGGTCTGATACCAACTTTGTCATGACCTAAACCATGGTTAAGGATTTGTCTAGAAATAAGAAGTGTTTTAAGATAAATATTAAAAAAGTAAAGAAACAATGGCTGAATTAAATATGTTAATATCTGAGCTTCAAGCTACTAGTCAGTATCTATCTATTGAAAATGAGTTCCTTAGTGAAAAACTGAATGAAGTGTCTAGAGTCAATTCAAAAGGAAAAATTAAAAACCTCATATTCAACTTGATCTAGAAGAGAAACTGAGTGAGCCCAATGATAAAATGATTGCTTCACTAGAGAGGTGTAGTAAACTGGGAAGGGCGTTGACTTTAGTAAATACTAAGCTAGATAAAGCTATGAAATGGACTACTTCATCCAAAACTTTTCTAGCCTAGTCTATCAGGGATTAAATGGAAAAAGAGGTATTGGTTTCCATAGTGTGTACCTAACTTATAATCCTTTTAGCGCAAGTATATTTCTATTAGGGATAATTTGCTGTGTTTTCACTATGGAAAAATGGTCACACAATAGAGTCCTACCTTACAAAAGCTGCTTCTCTAAAAGGACTGAAAAATTCTATTTAAAAGGTGGAAGAAGTGGAATCTACCTAGTCAGAGAATAAAAAATATGACATTTCCTGGGATCTTAAGCTAAATGGGTTCCTAAAACTGATCATTACTGTCATTACAGGACAAAGTTAGAAGGAGCAGTCACCACTAGATCATGGATAGTATCTGTTCAAGGCATATAATAGGGAGAATTGAAAACTTTCTCTTTCTTAAAGCCCATGAAGGAGGCAATGTTTCATTTGGTAATGGTAATGAAGGTTACATTGTTGGCATTGGAAAAATTGGGAATAGTTTAAACGAAGTTATAGATGATGTTTATTTTGTTGGTGGACTCAAGTTCAGTATAATGAGTGTCGCTCAGATCTGCGATAAAGGAAATATAGTCAGATTTAGATCAGAAAAATGCTCAGTCATTAGGATCGTTGATGGAAAAAAAGTGCTAACAGCCTAGAGGAACAATAATATGTATTTTGCTTATCTAAGATTTTGTGCATCAAAGGATATGACATATCTCAATGTGCAGATAAATGTTGCTGATTCATGGCATCAGAGACTTTGGCATGTTAGTTGCAAATTATTAAACAAACTAGTCAATAATGATTTGGTTAGAGGGTTTCCTAATGTAACATTTATCAGCTCCAAGGTATGTGATGCATGTGCCAACAAAAGACAGACAAAGTCTTCTTTCAAGCCCAAAAGAGAAGTCAACACTTCCAGGCCCTTGCAACTTTCCACATGGACTTGACTGGACCAATAAAGATTGCCAGTAGATGAGGATAGAAGTATGTTGTCACGACCCAAACCATGGCCTGGCCGTGACGGGTATCCTAAGTCCCACGTGGACCAAAATCATCCCTTCCCCTATCCTGACCAGTACAACAATCACAAGTGTCGGATAAATTTTGAAAATATAACAAGATAGCAAAGAATAAGACTAATAACAATTCATAATAAGTGTACACCAACCACCGACAATTGAACAACCGTCCTTTGCAAATCATCCAACCAAACCAACACACATATATCCAAAGTAATCCAACAAAGCCTCTATAAATCCAAAGTCAATAAAATGTCATGATATGCCACCGATAGTAGCCAAAAAAAGAGTCTAACAAAGTCTGATACATAGAATATAAAGACCATAAAATGAAGCCTTTCGATGCATGGAAGCTCACTACTTCAATGTCAACTCACAAACTAACTCCAGCACCTGGTCAAAGCATAGGAAAAATAAAAAAAGTTTTGGTACCTACATCACATGGGGATATAACATCTAGAGACGGTTATCGGTTGGAAAGCTAGCATGTAAATTAGGGATAGAGGAATAAAATAATGCCACTATTCAAAACCAAGTCAAATCATTATATGCAATCATATACATATATATATATATATATATCATACCAGGATAGGAAACAAGGCTTAGCATGAATTTTGCAAACCTTAGTATGGGCTATGTAGCATAACAATCATATAACAAGGCACCCATAGGCTATATGGTCCCATCTCTCCCGTAGATGAAAGGCCCCATTATGTGTAACCGCATGAACCTGAGAATATCTAAAGCCTTATATGTCATTATGGAGGACTCAAACCTCCTAACATAATCGAGGTGACTTGAGCACTAATGTATACAATATAAGGGACTCGAAACTCCCATTCATATATCTATTTGGGGGACTCTAACCTCCTGGTCATATAAATACCCATACCAGCTAGTACAATTTCTAGTGTTAGTCCTCTGGACTCCACTTTCATGGCTTGACTGCACATCCCACTTTAAAGCCCAATTTAAAACATTCATTTCACATAAAAAACCATTAATCTAATTAATTACCAAAGGCATCCCATTGGTATCATAATACCGACCCCACTTGCAAGGGTACAATATGCCATAACCATTATTAATCATATTGGGACTCGAACCCATTGTCTAAACAAAGACATCAATTTAATTCAATATTTAAGGACTCAAACCCATTTAATAATTCAAACCAACTTATGGACAACAAGGCTTTCATAAATCATTTATGAACCACTTACGTTATTAGGCCAATGCCTTAGTTTAAAACATAATTCAACATATGAGAAGATCATTCTCCAAGGCAATTTCACAAACAGGTTAAGGGCATACCATTATCAAACTATTATTCAAGCTAAAAACCATCAAGTTAGGGTTAACCATAACCTCTTAGTTTAAATCTCAATTCCCAAGCACCCATACGTTCCAAAGCCATTATTAAAATATATATAATTACTATTTAAACTATAAGAAAATAATACTCAACATTATGCATTCAAACCCTCAACCATGGTTTTTAAAACCATCATTTATGATTCATGAACAATGTTTAAAACATATGATTTTTGTGAACTAACAATGAAGGAAGAGTCACATGCCTGAGTTACAAAGATTCAAAGAGAGAATTTGATATTTAAGCCTCTAAATGACCGTCTTGAAGAAACCCTACCCCAATATTTCTTGGTAATTTTTAGAGAGAGTTTAGAGATGTTTTATCTTTTAAAGTTTATAATAAATGCCCAATAAGTGTTATAATACATAGAGGTCTTAAGGGCTTGGGGTGGGAAATATCTAAAATGCCCTCAACTTAAAAGCTGTAATAAACTCGTAGGTGGGTACGATTGGACCTTCCAATTATCACCATAACATAGTGGTACCCTTAAGTCATTACAGGATCAAAAAGTTGGATACCACATTCTATCTAACATACGACTCCTTTTCCAAACTAATCACAACACCATATAACCAGCACCCTTTTAAGTCGTATCTAAGGCAGAACATTAAGGGATATACACTGAACAACATACGAAGTGGACTCAACACTCTCATTACATCAACATACAACTCGTATGGAGTATATCATACCAAGGAAAGAACATAGATAGTAACAAACTGACCAACATACAACTAGGGTCCCTAGACCTATCACTCACAACATGTCTTATGATATGAATCGTATGCTGAACAAAAGGTTCAAGACTCAATGATTTTACAAGGGCCAAAGTTTGGGGTGTTTCATATATCTTAGTCATTATTGGTGACTACTCAAGATTCACCTGGACCTTCTTCATAAAGTCAAATGATGAGACATTTTATATGTTTAAGGATTTTGCAAAGCAAGTTCAATGTGAAGATTACTGCAATCAAACCAGATCATAGGACAATGTTTGAGAATGCTAAATTTAATTAGTTCTTCTCTTGAGCTCCTAGAACACCTCAACAAAATGGTGTTGTGGAGAGGAAAAATAGAACTCTTATTGATATTAAAAGAACCATGCTGATAGATTCTAAACTTGCTCATAACTTTTGGGTAGAAGCCATCAATACTGAATGTTATGTGACTAATAGGTGTCTTGTGAGATCTATCCTATAAAAGACCCCTTATGAACTTCTACCTAAAGAAAGCCCAAGCTAAGCTATTTTAAACCTTTTGGTTGTAAGTATTTTATCCTAAATAATGGTAAGAAGGATCTTGGAAAATTTCATCCAAGAACTGATTAGGGAATATTTATTAGTTACTCCTCTACTAGCAAAGCTTACAGGATCTATAACAAAAGGACACATTGTGTGGAAAAGAGGGTTCATGTCCTATTTAATAAAGCAGAAAATATTAGCAAGGGCAACATATCAAATGATGATGATGATGAATCAGGATATCCTTTAAGTGTTCCAGAAAGGTCTTCAGAGGGAAATAGTAATGTTGTGTCCCAAGGTCCATAATTAGAAATAGAAGACAAATATTTTGGCAATCTATAGAATGTAGCCACTACTTCAGATTTACCCCTACTATAGTGAAAGAAATGATCAAATTGCTACAAGTGATATCCCAATGGGAACTAACTCAAGCTCTAGTCAATTAACTTCTCTCAGACCCATATGGAATCATCAATCCTCCTATCTTCTTGATAATCTTATACCTTCTCTAGACTCTAGCATGCAAACAAGACACAAAGCCAAGAACCTTTGTGCCCTTTCTTCATTCTTATAATAAATCAAACTAAAGAATGTAAAGAAAGCATTAAAGGATGCATATTGAATCAATGATATGCAAGAAAAGATCCACTATTTTGAAAGAATCAAGGTGTGGTATTTGGTTCTAAAGCCTTTTGATAGAACTATCATAGACACCAAGTGGGTGTATAGGTACAAGACTGATGAACATAGGAATACTATCAAAAACAAGGTTAGGTTGGTTGTGCAAGTCTATAATAAGGAAGAGGACATAGATTATGATGTGACATTTGCTCCTGTGGTGAGAATGAAGGAAATTCACATCCTAATTTACTTTATTTATTACGTGGAGTTTAAACTATCCCAGATGGATGTGAAGAGGTCCTTCTTAAATGGTCTTCTCAAGAAAAAAGTACTTTTCAAGCAACTTCCAGGATTTGAGAATGTTGATCTACCCAATCATGTGTTTAAATTAGACAAAGCCCTTGATGGTTTGAAATAAGCTCCCTAGGCTTGGTATGAGAGATTATCTAAGTTTCTACTTTATAATGGGTTCAAAAGAGGAAAAATTTACAACATACTATTTCTAAAAGTTAGAGGAAGGAATCTACTTATTGTTCAAGTCAATGTGGATGATATAATATTTGGCGCCACCACCAGCTACCTTTGTGATGAGTTTGCTAGATGGATGAGAAGTGAATTTAAAATAAGCATAATGGGAGAACTAAATTTCTCTCTTGGTTTACAAATTAAGCAGGATGCATCTAGAACCATTATATGCCAACATAAGTATATTTTAGAACTAATTAAAAGGTTTCATATGGATGATGCAACGCCTATTTATACTCCTATAGGAAGCTCTTCCAAACTAGACCTGGATGAGCTTGGTACTTTTATGAATGAAACTATGTACAGAGGGATAATTGGTTCTCTTCTCTACCTAATTTCTAGTAGACTTTATATTGTCTTCAAAGTCGGCATGTGTTCTAGGTTCCAAACAAGTCCAAAGGAATCTCATTTGAAGGCAGCCAGGAAGAGTTTAAGACATCTCAAAGGAACTCCAGATCTGGTTCTTTTTTATCCTATTGCTGACTATTTTGATCTGATTGGATATGCTGATACTGACTATGTAGGGTTCTTTATAGATAGAAAAAGTACATCAGGTATGACTCACTTTCTTGTGTTATCTCTGATTTTATAGGGTACAAAGAATTAGAATTTTATGGCTCTCTCCATAACAAAAGCTGAATATGTTGTTGCTGCTTCATGTTGTGCACAACTTCTTTGGATCAAGCATCAAGTTGAAGATTTTGGCATCTTTTAAAATTATGTCCTTGTACTATGATAGCACTAGTGCCGTCAACATGGCAAAGAATCTAGTTCAACATAAAATAAGAAAGCATATTGATGTTAGACATCATTTCTTATGAGATAATGTTGAAAAAGGGTTGATCAAGATGGTTTTCTATATCATTGTTGATTAGATTGTTGATATCTTTACCAAAGTACTTGGTAGAGAGTTTTTTGAAAAGTGCAGGTCCATGTTGGGTTTGATGCATTCTAGCTAATTATTTGATACTTTACTTTTTCTTCCTGTTCTAGCTATGATTTGGTAGGCAGCTATCCAAGTTAGATGTTTCCTCTACACTTGGTTTTCTTATTCATCTCTTTGATGATGCCAAAGAGAGAAATATTATATGGTATTACATTGATTATGGGGCAGTATTGGAGTCCCTATTCTATGGTAGTATGGTAGCATGGGAGTCACTGGTCAGTCGGGGTTGTGCTAATAAAGGTAGAGGTTCTCTCATTTAGGGGGAACTTGAAATACTTATTGATAGGAGGAATGAGATTGAGGATGCCTGTATTATTATAGCAATCAGTGATAAGGGGAATTGTTTAGTAAAATTGGTCTGGTATGTAGTCTTGTGGCTTATATTATGTTGATGAGGTATAGGCTTTGCTATGTAGAAGTTGATTGAAGTTGTTGAGTATGCTAATATGATTGTATGGGTTTGTCATCATCAAAAAGGAGGAAATTATTAAGTCCTCAGTTTTGATGATTGACAAATTCATAGTTTGGGACCTGTTCTCTAGAGCCCTTATTGTGATGAAAAATAATCTACATATTAGGGAACAAGTTGGGCTCACTGGTCGCTATCACAGTCAATACTCCAACTGACACAATAGTATAAAAGTAAATAAAAAGTTACTTCCACCTTTTTGCCTTAACCAATAAGATTGGTTCTAGATTTTATTGTGTCACAATATATAATTCTCATCTTTCTAAACAAGAAAACTAACACTTTCAAATTCTCAAAACAAAATATCTTTCCAAAGTGCTTATCACAGGATATAGCTGCGATAAGGAACTGATTGCTCATAGAGTTGTATTTTTATTCCCTTGGAGTAATTGAGTCTTTGTAATACTGGTCTTAAAATTTTGCCTATGTTTTACTTATGATTATTGTAGGTGTTGTAATTTACTGTCTCTTGTAATTATCTAGAGTTAGGTGATTTTGTCAAGCTAGAGTTAGCTTGTGAAGTCCATTTAGAGTTAGCTGGAGGTAGAGGCAGTAGATTTACTGATTAAGTTTCCTTCTAATAGAGTTATTACTAGGAATCAAAGGATTAGGAGGTTAATCCTTAAAGTCTGTATTCAAGAGGTTGCATAAATATAGTGGAGTTTAAAATCCTAGAGGCATGCCGTAGTTTTTCTCTCTTGAGCAAGGAGTTTCCATGTAAAAATTCTCTGTCTTTACATTTCTATACTCTTGCACTTCTTGTCTTGTTTATCTCCTAGTTCTAGCTGTGTATGTTGATTTTGGGAACAGTTCCCTGAGTTAAGGAGCAACCTATCTCAACCCTTCAAAGGGTAACTCCGATTCTAAAAGCTCACCCAATCTCCAAAATCAACCCTGCATGAGAGTCATATCAACAACGACAACTAGTACCTAAATCTGCACCCAAAAGTTTCAAAAGTTTAGCGTGAGTTCCAAAACCACGGCACTCAGTAGGCATCATCAGCCAACTGAGCAAAATCATGATATAAATATGATAAGATATAAGATAAAATATGTTAAGTAAAGGTAAAAAAGGAAAACCTAGAAATAAGCTCCAACATTATTGTACATGAACAAGTAAATACATTCAAAATAACTACTTAAACATCACACAACTATAACTATGAGACTGGTCCCTATAAGCTAATAAGTGTGGAAAATTAAATAACCCAACGCAGACCCCCATAGGCCTGGAGGGTACAATCAAGAAAACTAAGTAACTGAATAACCATAAATTACTAATTATCATACCCTAACCAAGAATCCATCCAAATCATATCATATCATGAATAAATCCCAATGTTGAACTTGAACCGTAAATCAATTGCATCATCAACAACATTATTATTATTATTTGTTGAACTTGAACCGAAACTCAATAACATCATCAACATTATCATAATTTGTTAGACATTCTTCAAAACTCAATAGTATCATCAACATTATCATCATTTACCAGACTTGAGCCAAAACTTATATTATTAATATCATTATCATTATTTTCAATTGTGGTACTTAAACTAACTCATATTTGTAAACTGTACTAATGAACCATACCAACCAACCATATCTACAACCTACCTTAATAAACTAAACCAATAAACTATCCCTTTACTCGTTCTATACACCGGGCCAAGAATCATATCCATAGGTCATACCAATTCCCACATCCGTAGACCATACCAATACTACATCTATTAAGTGATTCCAACAATCATGTCTATAAGACATGTAAATGGTCATAATCATAAGAAGTATCAATAATCTTATCTATAAGCCATATCATAAATCATATCTATAAGCCATATTATTAATCATAATAATTAACCACCAGAACTTACCCGGACCAACACTAACTCTCAACTACCAAACTAGCATAATCAATGAGCATCTAAACTCTTCAAAGTCCCAAAATAAGCATTACTAACGGTATGTGATGCGTAATTATGTCTAACAAACCTAACACAAGTCTTGGCCTAAGACAGTCTGAGGGCCCTACTTTTAATATCCAAATCTATTTTTAGGGAAATTCTATCCTGGACTAGGCTAAGGTATCCAAATTCATTTCTAGATGTTAATTTAATCATAATTAGCTATAGGATAGCAATTCGCTCTAGAATATAAGCGGCTAAGTCAATTACACCTAAACTACAATTTCAAGATAGCCTAAATAGTCCAACTAACCTAAATATCTTCAATAATACTTCCAACACCTAAATCCCATCCCATATTTAGCATAATATCATAATCATACTACAAAATAACTCAATCTATTAAGAGGAAAAACCTAGACTACATGGACGCTGAAGAAAAGCCTAAAGAATTGGCTAAACCACTGTTTTCCCTTTTTAAGGAGGTTCTGCAAGAATCCATGCTATCAAAATCATAATCTACTCATCAAAAGTATAACAATGGTACCCATATTGCACTATTGTGCTTTGGGTCCAAAGTTACTTAAAAATCCTATGTGGGTCTCATTTATGAAATTACACTTTTAAACCAACACAACCTCCATCTATGATTCAAGAACATTTACCCAAAAAAGGGTGAATCGTGATCTCTAATTTTGATACAATCAAGCCACCAAGATTCTAGGGATATTAGAGAAAAAATGGAGAAATTAACCATGAAAATAATGAAAGATTACCAAAAATCTCAAAGTAGAAATGCCTAGATTAACTTTACCCAAGATAAAAAATCACCCACAAATAATTCTCCTAAGTTTCCACACTATTTAGGGTTTTACTGTCTTTAGAATGGGTTAAAAATGGGAAGAAATCGAGCCAAATGGGATATTTATATGTACTAGGTGTCGCTAAATTGCGACCTACGATGATTTAGTGATCTATGATAAAGAATTTGGGTGCTTCTAAAGTAGTACCTATCCTCAAGTTCCAGGCTGCTAAAGCGAAAATGGGCCGCTTTAGCACTAGGCGCTAAAATGCCCAAGTGCCGTTGCTAAAGCAGTACTTGTTGGTTTAGTTAAGGCTACTAAATCACCCAATGGGCCACTAAAGCACCCTCTACTATAGATTTCTTTGCTAAAGCACCGAAAGAGATGCTTTAGCGGTCACACCAGATTTCATATACTAGTTGGAGACTTGGAATACTTCCAAGTCTCATCCAACCCCGTGGGATTCATCTAGAATCCCGTCTATGTAAATAAAATATAATACCCTATCAAGTTGGATATTTCAAACTCAATAGCACAATCAAAATTTCTCTCTGAGGTTGTTTCAACAAAAAGTGGGTCCCGCACCCACTTGTCATTTTTCTTAACTTCTGGCCAATAGCCTAAAATGAGTTTGAGAGACTTAAGATCCAAATCAACTGTCCACCTAACCTACAACCAATGTTAAAGAGCTGTTGGAACACTCACAATTGGTATACGAGGTTGTTTGACTAAATTTTTTGCTCAGTAGCCAATTTTAACCAACAAACACTTAAAAATAGGGAATTGACAAACTGCCCGATAATCAAACTGTTAGTTCCATCACGTCATAAAGGACTTGGGGCATATATAGGAGCTATAAATAACAAAAATAAGTAGAAATACAAAAAATTACCTAGGGGGTTATTACATTAATATCAAAGATCTTCAGCGCAATTGGACGATTTGGGGCCAACCAAGGTTCTAGTAGGGTTTGTGATGACTTCAGCCTTTCATGATTCATAATTATGGATTTTGAGTCTTTTTACAAATACCTCAAAGACAAATATGAGGTTTGGTTCATCGAGTAGTTCTTAGGTTTGAGTTGGGTTTGTTGGTGTTTAGTAAGGTTTCTTGTCAGTTTTAGAGTATGAGACTGGGTTTATTGAGTGGGAAAAACATACTTTTTTGTTATACACTTCAGATCATGAGATGGTTGGATTTATTAAATAGTTAGATTTTCCACTTTATTTAGCATCGAATCATTTGATAGCCACTAGATTTTTTTTCTCTCAGGTTGTTGATCATGTGATGGTGATACAAAGAGAGCATGTTTGATATTTATATAGATGGATATCAGATTAATCGTGGTATTTGAAGATGGAAGAGTTCCCATCAGAATTTATGGAGTATTAGATATGGATCTTTTGGCTATGGTGGCCATTCTTAGTGGGTGTAGCACTTTAGAGTATTCCAAGAGGTTGCTATGGTTTTGGTAAGATTGGTCATTGGTATAAAGAGTGCTCCAAACTCGAGTTGGTTGTTCATACAGAGTTAACATATGTTCCCCACTAGCCTAGAGTTCTTGAGGTATGTTCTAATTATGAGGAGGATGGTAATTTTAGTAAGTAATGTCCTCGACACTAGTAAATTAGCTAGTTGGGGTTAACTCATATTTCTCACGAGGTTAGAGATTTAGGGATTTGTTACAACTATAAAGAAATTGGTCATTAGTCCAAAAAGTGTCCCTGATATGTGATTATTAGTTATTCAGCTCATCCAAATCAATCTTATAGCATTGTGATACCTTCAATTAGATACAGTGCACCTAGTACATTGGTTGCAATTAGGATACTTAGTTTGAGTTTGGAGTTGCTCAGATGTGTACATTTTCTGGCATGTTAGGCATGCGACTTTGGATTCCACCATGATAGGTATTCTTTTTTATTTCCTACCTTTACCCTTTTATTTGAGTATATTGGGGTTTTCGTACCCATTGATGATTATTTGCCTTGATAAATTTGTGCTGATTGTTAAGTGCCTTGGTATAGGGTTTATGATTATCTGACTATTCGTATCCTTTTGGGAACGTTAGGCATTTGACTTATAATTCTACCATGATAGGTGCGCCTTTTTATTTCCTGCCTTTGCCCTTTCATTTGAGTATATTTGGTTTTTTACCCATCAATAATTATTTTCCTTGCTAGATTTATGCTGATTGTTGTGTGCCTTAGTGTAGTGTTTATGATTATGTCACTACTCCCCCGTAGATGATCTTTTTTAGTAGTGGATAAAGTGGATCTATATTGATATTTATTAATGGTATAAGATTTAGGTTTGAGTCCCATTAACCTTGGCATATTGTCCTTTTTATGGTCCTATAGTGGTACTTTTTATTAGTTTTTATTTTTGTTACCATCTACCCCTTATACTGGTATCTCTATTGCTGTTGTTATTATTTCCAATGTTTGATGTTGATCGATCCTTGATTGATAGGTGAATTGACTAGCATTACCTTGTTAGAATTTCCCTCTTCACGATTCTTATTCGTTGTCCTAGGTATCTAGCTCAGTTGGATGGTTATCTCTCTTGTAGCGAGATGGGGTTGGTCAGTTTCCTCTTCTATTGGCAATGTTAGATCAATTGTTGAGTGGGTTATAAAAGCAAAGTTAAGTTGGACTTTTGTGGTTCTGTTATGGTTCTAGTGTTGGCAATTTAGTTATTTTTCCCATTTCTGAGTTAGAGATTCTAGCACTTACCTTTTGGTTTAACGAGATTTCATCATTGGCTATCCTTCTCCTTATGGCCTATTTCTGAGGTTGACTTGTTTGAGATTCGTTCCTTGGATGTGGCTAGTTCATCACTTGGTAGTGGTCTTGATGTTGATATTGAGAGGTCTTAGGTTACCTTTCTGATTGTTGGGTTCATCTCCTGGTGATAGCTTTGTTCTTGGTATTAGTATGGAGTTGGATACTCCATTATTATCATGATGTGGTTCTTGTTGTTGTAGAGTTAAGGGAGGTACAGATAGGTGATCTTTTCATATGACCACTTCTTAAGTTGGCAAATTAGGATTTCATTATCTTGATTTTCCAGGTTTATTTTTGTATGGTGTCCTTATACTTGGCATTTATATTGATATTGGTAATCTATTCATCGGTAGTTGTTCAGCGTAGTAAGGCTTTGTGGAATGATTCTCCTTTGTTATAGTATTCATTGCTGTGATGGAGTAGTGGGTTGATCAGTTGTTTTCGGCTAAGGTTGCATTTTTCCAAGTTGCTAGAGTTTTGGTATCACTATTATGGTTTGTATCCTAGGTGAGTTCTTGGGTATACTTTGATGATTCATGCTCACAAATAGATATGGAGTTGATTGTTGTGCTTTCATCATTTGATTTATCTTCCGTTATGATTTTGGTCCTCAACAACAACCTAATTTCGGCTCTGGCAGGATCCAATTGGGATATGCCTAATCTTGGTTAGTGAGGGTGAGTTGGTTGCTTAACCTTGGCTTAGACTTATTTACTCGAGTTTGGAATCTTGACTCTTTTGAATGGAGGCTCAAAGATTATGTAGATTTGGGGTATGTATGATTACCCATCTACAGGGTTGGTTTTGATAGTTGCACCCTTCTCTTTCAGATTTATCTTAGTTAGGGTTTCACCTATAGGTTGGCTAAGCCTACTTCGTGTCTTACTATTCGGTCTTATTTAGTTCGGACTGATTAAGGTTGATAGATGTGCAGATGGTGACTTGTTGGCACTTGAGGATGGGTCATTCTGCTTTTGACCCCGATTTTCAATTTTCATCAAAATTTTATATGATTGACTCAACGGCTGTAGTATACTCGAGTTGAACTCAACATGGCTTCATCGTCAGTTGATGGGACATCCTGGAGATGATCGTTCAGTAGTGAGTGCTTGTGCTTTAGACTTTTGACTTTCTATTTCTGACACGGCCCAAAATTTGGGCTATGTATGGGCACCTCAAGCTAACATGAGCCGGAGGTCGGCACGATAACCCAACCTAATCGTCTCAACATACCATAGGAGTCGGAGGAAATCCAACTCACAAATCCGATTAGCGGAAATAACAACATAAGTCAACATTAGATTCATTATAATAACTATGCCCAAGTTCATAGCTTTTCACAAAACCTCTATATAAAACCAATGTCCATAAAAGTATATGTCGGGAAAAACCCCGGACTATAGCCAGACCACGTCTTAAAGAGACTAAGTCTAAAGATAAGGACTAAGAGATAAATGTCTTCTGAATATAAAGAAGCTCACCCCTTAAAGTCAATGCACAAATAACTTGATCGCCTTATCACTGCGCAGGAAAAGAAGAAGATGCTCCGGCAACTATGTCAAGGGAAATAACCAAAAGGTCCTTGGTTAAAAGACATAAGTGCAGGGGTACGACAACCCCTCACGGTTCACTTGCCAATCGTAACCTAGGGTACGAGTGGTACCCTAAATAATACCCTAGGATTCTACTAGGTCAACCATATTGTTGTGGGTACAAAAATGGACCTTTGAGTTGTAACCAAGGGGTACGACTCACCCCCTAAGTCATAAGCTGAACTCATGACAAAAATAGTCCACTTCTAGGTTAGGTTTCCCTCTATACGGTTGAGTAGCTTACGACTCGTAAGCATGGTTACGACCAAGGGATGACCTTGTAGTATAGAGGAAAGTATATTAACCTAAATTAATGCCTTTTTTACGAAATGGGAGGTCATGGTGGGTACGAGTTGTGACCTAGGGTACGACTCAAGTACCCCCAACCGTATCTACTCCAGAGACATCAAAGTGGTTTTTGTCTTCTTCAAGGGTTCAAGTCGAAGTGCTTCAACTCTCTTCCACTTTGATAGGTAAGTATTGATAAAAGATAACACTCCAATATGCACCTATTAAGTCTTTAGAAAAGTTGGAAACAACACATAGCAAGGATACAACACAACACAACACATATATCATGATCAATGCCATTTAACCAAAAATTTTGCAAGTTCACATTCTCGGGTGTTTCGTTCTCCCCCACTAAGGATCATTCATCCGTGAATGATGGGTATGGTAAGATTAAACGTAAGATAACATATCAACAAACATCAAACCAACGATTACACTAGTTAGAACAAGCACACTACAATGATGCAACACAACACATATTATGATTATCATAAATTAACCATTTCACTTCACTTGTCTTGAGACTCCAACTTATTATTTATCAAACACTTGGTCATTTCATAACTTAGGGACTCCAACCCATTAACTGATCAAGTATTTTGAGCAACTCAAGGAATTTGGAGAGTTTACTCCACCATTTATCAAGAATATGAATCAATTCAAATTATTGGAAAATAAACCCATCACAACAAGTCACACATCATTTCATAGTATTAGGAACTTTGATCCATGGTCTAACAAGACACCAATCATTTCACACATTGGTAACTTTAATACATTGTCTATCAAAGAAATAATCCAATTTCAATCATTAGAGACTTTACTTTGTTTACTATCAAAGACATACATCAAAGTAAGGAGTTCAACACATACCTCTATCACAAGCTTCCGGAATGGGAAATAAATATGGGTACTTGAACTTCATGTCCTCTTCTGCCTCCCAAGTAGCTTCCTAGGACTTTTGGTTCCTTCATAAAACCATCACTGAAGCCACTCTTTCATTCGCAACTGGCAAACTTGCCAATCCAAGATCCTTACCTGGATCTCCTCATAGGACAAGAAGTCCGAAATACCAACATCTTCCGAGGGAGCAACCTAGGAAGGATCACCCATATATTTCCGCAACATAGATACATGAAAAACTGAGTTAATAGAGTTCATACTAGAAGGCAACTCAAACTCATAGACAATATTTCCAACCTTCTTCACAATTAAGTAGGGACCAACATATTGGGACTAAGCTTTCCCTTTTTACCAAACCGCATCACTCCCTTCATGGTAGATACTCTCAAGAATACCCAATCACTCACATTGAACTCTAGCTCCATATGCCTTACATCCGTATAGGAATTTTGGCGACTTCGAGCAGTTTTCAATCTATAGCGAATCACCTTTACCTTCTCTAAGGGTTGGTGAACTAAATTGGGCCCAAGCAAATTACCCTTGCTTACTTTGTACTACCAATAGGAGATCAACATATCCTACCATACAATGCTTTGAAAGGCACCATGCCAATACTAGAGTGGTAACTATTATTGTATGTGAACTCAATCAAAGGCAAATGGTCATACCAACTACCACTATGATCAATTACACAAGCCCACAATATATCCTCCAACATTTGGATAGTTCTCTCTACTTGACCATCTGTTTGCGGATAGAAAGTGGTACTAAGGCACACTCTAGTACCCAAACCCTTTTGGAATGACTTCCAAAAGTGGGATAAAAATAGAGGATCATAGTCCGAGATAATAGACACTAGAGCACCATGCAACTTTATGATCCCCGAAAGAAATAACTTAGCATAATCTTCCACCAAGAAACTAGTTCTCACGGGTGAGAAATGGGTGGACTTGGTAATTCTATCAACAATGACCCAGATAGAATCACATTGATTCTGAGACCTAGGAATACCGGTAACGAAATCCATATTAATAGTCTCTCACTTCCACTTGGGCAACACAATCTCCTTGTATAGGCCACCGGGCCTTAAGTGCTCAAACTTTACTTGTTGGCATACCATATACTTAGCCATATGGCTAGCAACATTACGCTTCATATTATACCATCAATAGAACTCTCTAAGATCAAGATACATCTTGGTGGAACCGGGATGAATATCATAATAGGCTTCATGAGCCAAGGCTATGACCCTTTCCCTCAATCCATCGACATTGATAACACATAGCCTACCTTGGTACCTCAAAATACCAACACCACCAATCACAAAGTCCGCAGATTTGTGTTGAACCATATAACTCTTGATCTTTATCAATTCGAGGTCCAAGACTTTCTTTTCTTTTATCTCAAAAACAAGAGACGATTGAGATACCAAATGCACAAATACAACACCATCGTTGGAGTCTACAAGTCAAACTTCAAGATTAGCCAATCGATGAATATCTTTCCCTAATTCCTGCCTATCCACATTGACATGGGCCAAACTTCTTATAGACAAAATACTAAGAGCATCAACAACCACATTCTCCTTATTTGGATTGTAATGAAGACTCATATCATAGTCTTTCAATAGATCAAGCCACCTTCTTTGCCAGAGATTCAACTCCTTTTAAGTAAACACATATTGAAGGCTCTTATGATCAAAAAATATATCGACATGAACACCATAGAGATAATGCCACCAAATTTTCAAAGCAAAGACTATGGCTAACGATTTTAGGTCATGGGTGGGGTAGTTCTTTTCATGAACATTCAATTGAATAGAAGCATAGGCTACCACCCTATCATGTTGCATCAACACGCAACCAAGACCAACTCGAGAAGCATCACAATAAACCACAAAACCATCAATACCCTCGGGCAAGGTCAACACTGGAGCCAAAGTCAATTTATCTTTCAACTTCTCAAAACTACCCTCATACGCATTAGAGCACAAGAACTTGACCTTTATTTGAGTCAATTTAGGCAACGGGGTACCTATAGTGGAAAAACTCTCCACGAACCTTCTATAATAACCGTCTAGATCCAAGAAACTATGAACATCAGTTGGAGACATAGGTCTAGGCCACTTCTTAACAGCTGCAATCTTTTGGGGATCCATCATGATCCCTTCAATAGAGATGACATGACCAAGAAAAGCTATTACTTTCAACCAAAACTAACACTTGAAAAACATGGCATACAAATGATGATCCCTCAAAGTTTGCAATATAGCACATAGGTGATCTACATGATCGATGTCACTCTTAGAATCCATAAGGATATCTTCAATGAAGATAATGAAAAACATGTCAAAGAATGGACAGAAGACCCTATTCATCAAATCCATAAATGCCGGCGGGGCATTGGTCAACCTAAAGGACATGACAAAAAACTTATAGTGACCATACCGGGTTCTAAAGGCAGTCATAGGGATGTCCACATCCCTAATTTAAGTTGATGATAACCTGATCTATGATCAATCTTAGAGAAATACTCTGCACCCTAAAGTTGATCAAACAAATCATCGATCCTAGGAAGAGGGTACTTATTCCTTATAGTTACTTTGTTCAATTCAGGATAGTTAATGCACATACGAAGGAAACCATCTCTCTTGCGCACAAACAACACGGGAGCACCCCAAGGAGACACACTAGGCCATATAAAACCTTTATCTAAGAGGTCTTTCAATTGCTTCTTAAGTTCTTTCAACTCCATTGGAGATATTCTATAAGGAGGAATAGAGATCGGATGAGTGTCCGGAACAAGATCAATCCTAAAATCAATTTCACTATTGGGAGAAACACCGGGGAGATCATCGGGAAACTCATTAGGAACTTATTTACCATGGGAACAAATTCTAGAGAAGGCTCTTCAAAGTTAGAATCTTTAACTCAGACCAAATAATACAAACACCCCTTTACAATCAACTTTCAACCTTTGAGATAAGAAATAAACCTTCCCTTTTGCACTAAGGAACCAACTTCTCATACAATGATCGGCCCATCAGGGAATTTGAACATGACCATATGGATTCGACAATCTAGGGTAGCATAATAAGAGTGCAACCAATCAGTTCCCAAGATAACATCAAAATCAACCATGTTTAACCCTATCAAGTCAACAAGAGTATCTCTCCCACTAACAGAAATTATACATCCCTTGTAGACCCTTCTAACAATCACAGGGTCTCCGACCGGTGTAGAAATAGAAAAAGGAATCGATAGGCTCTTAGGACCACAATCAAGATGCACAGCCACATACGGGGTCACATAAGAAAGAGTAGACCCTGGGTCAAGCAAGAAATACACATCACAAGAGAAAAGTTTCAACATACCAATAACAATATCGGGAGATGCCTTAGAATCCTGGCGAGTAGCAAGTGTACACAAGCGGTTCCATCAAAAAATTGATGTAGTAGCAGACATAGCACCCTTTGGTGCTGGAGTAGAAGGATTAGCAACAGAGGCCCCGTTGGCCAAGAAGCTGCTAGGATAGGGCACTCACACTGTATGCGCCCAAGTTGACCATAATGAAAGCATATTCCTCTCCCTTGCTCATACTCACCATGATAACTTTGACCATAGAAACTGCACAGAGGATGGGGTGAAGCTGAATAGGCACTACTAGTCTAAAATTAAGCACCTTGTTCCTAGGACCCGCCACTAAACTAAGATCGATGACCACTTAATAACTTAGGGTAAGGAGAGAGAACACTATCTGAGGAGAACGAACCTAAACTCCCCTACTTCTTTTATGGAAACTTGCCACTATTTCCACCACTACTCTTGGATGTCCTAAGATTTCTTCCTTACTTCTCACTAAGATCAACTTACTTCTTCTTCTCATCTTCTACTTGTTGCATGTACAAAACTAATCTAGAAATGTCCATGTTTTCAATCAACAATGATGCCTTGCTTTTGAGAACTAACTCACGGGACAATCCTGAGATAAACTTGCACATTCTATCCCTCATGCTAGAAATCATCTCGGGAGCATACCTGGACAATTGATGGAATTTCAAGGCATACTCTTGCACAGACATTCTCCCTTGCTTTAAGTTCATGAAATCCTCTGCCTTTTCCTTCCTCAACTCTTGAGGAAAGAAGCGGTCAAGGAAAGACTCGGAGAAATCCACCCAAGAAGCCGAATTAGAATCAATACCTCTATACAACTCCCACCCTTTGTACCACCTATATGCTATATCTTTCAATTGGTAGAAAGCAACCTCAACACCTTTAATTTCTGAAGCATGCATGATTCAAAAGATTTTCTCCATTTCATCAATAAATCCTTAATGATCTTCCTCAACCTTGGTACCAGAGAACATAGGAGGGACAACCTCATACATTGGCTAATTTTTGTGGCCTTAGAAGAAATGGTAGCCAGGTACCATACTTCATTTGAGAGGTTACCAATTGAGTTAAGAGATTAATAGAGCGATAAAGCTCTATGTTAGTAGCATTTCTTTAAGGAAATCGAGAAGGAATGCCACTGTTATAGATAGGGTTGGTAGGTGAAACCCCACGAGGATGGCCAGATGCCGTAGCCATAGCCTGAGTCTGAACTTTAGAAGTTGGACATACTTCATCCATAGGACCCTCAGTAGTGTCTACCTAAGTCTCAGATCTCTTTTGAGGCATGATCTGAAAGATAGCAAATAGAATTAGAGGAAATCCAAGACCATAGACTTAATAGCTAGAGATTGAATTACAAGAAAGGAAAAATTTCCTAAAGTGTCTCGTAGCTTCTCTTTTATAAGTGTGGTACGTTTCACACCCTTAAAAGAGGCTCTACTTAACACAATATTGAGAACACCCAGCTGACCATGAACCTAGGCTCTGATACCAACTTGATACGACCCAAATTTCAAACCATGTCATTTGGGCACCTCAAGCTCTTATGAATCGAAGGTCGCCCCGATAACTCAACCTAATTGTCTCAACATACCATAGGAGCCAAAGGAGATCCAACTCAAAAATTCAAATAGCGGAAATGATAACATATGTCAACATTAGGTTCATTATAATTACTATGCCCAAGTCACAGTTGTTCACAATACCTCTATACAAGACCAATGTCCATAAAAGTATATGTAGGGACAAGCCGCCAACTATAGCCAAACTACGTCTTAAAGAGACTAAGTCTAAAGATAAGGACTAATAGATGAATATTTTTCGGATATAAGAAAGCTCAACCCTTCAAGTCAATACATAAACCACTTGATCACTTAATCACTATGGAATAAAAAAAGAATATGCTGGGGTACCTACGTCGTATGGAGATGTAGAGTCCGAAGACAGTTAATGGTTGGAATGCTAGCATATAACTCAAGGATAAGTGATAAGATAACATCATCACTCAAAAACAAATCAATATATCATATTTTATTACATTTATACACTTATTCATACGTATACATATACCATATATCAACAATGATAACAAGGTTAATCAACATTCTTATACATTCATTCATTAGACGTGGAGTAGAGGACTACTACCTCCCACACTTATTGATTATCATGCTTAATACACCATGGATTTTAGCCACAATCACAATATCATTAAACCAAGGACTTTACCCATGTACACACATTCACTTTACTAAGGGCTTTAGCCACAAACATCATTATTCAACAAGGGACATTACCCAAAAACATAGGCCATTCAAACAAGGGACTTTACCCACGTATACATGGTGGACTTTACCAAAAGCCATAGGTGGACTTTACCATAAGACATAAGTGAAATTTATTGCAAGCCTTAGGTATACTTTTACCACAAGCCTCTTCACGAGGTGAGGTGCTTTGACCTCAACAGCTCTTTTTAAGTAATGGACTTTATCTTGCATTTTCATCAGGCGAGGGACTTTAAATCCAAGCCATATCATGGGCAAGGGATCTTACCCTCAAGCGATCATAACCATTATTTGTTGACATTTGGGACTTTACCCTATTGTATATTCATCAAAACATATTCAATACAACATTAGGGACTTTAGCCATTTAGCCAATTTCAACACAATACAAGACCTTATGGTCATCAGGGGAGCCTTCATTGCTCAACTCTTTTAATAAGCTAATGCTTTTATTCAATTCATCACACAATTCATTTTATGGTTATCAAGACCTTCATATTTTATTAGCATTCTCATTCCACACTTTATTTCAATACACCATTCATGTTCATCTTTATATTATATTTAGGGACTTCCTTCTCTTATTAGCCACTAGCTCAATAAGATCATCAATTACATATTACATGTCTCCCTATACACTTATCATAAAATTTATCCAAAAATCATACTAATTGAGCCATCTCCCTAGTTCAACACATCATCAATAATTGACTAGGTAATTCACTTAGATATTTTCACAAACACCTTTTGTGCATACTTATATCAAGGTCAGTTTTATGGTAGAAATCATCAAAACTATGATTACACAAGACCCTAATGTTAAACGACATAAAACAAGAACCCACATATGCAATCTAATATCAAATACACGTATCAATATAAGTATATACAAGAAACATCATTATTCATTGTTAGGTGTCAAAACCCTTTTCATTTGATTTAAAACCACCATGTAAACTTACTAATTCGAGTGTAAAAAATACATGGGTTTAAACTTATTTAATGAGGGGAAAATATACATGCCTTAAATAACTTGAATCACTAACAATCTTCACTTTTCTTTCTTGCCACAAGATGAACACCTCCAAACCCTAGCCTTCAAACTTATTTCTAAGAGCCTTTAGAGTGTTTAGGATGTTTAAGTCTTAAAAATGAAGACTTGGAAGGCTACCAAGACTTATATAGGTTAAGGAGATAGGGTTTTTGTCAAGGGAATTGACCAAAAGGTACTTAGTTAAAAGATAGAAAACACACATACGCAGAGGTATGAATCCACCTTACGGTTCACTTAGAAATCATAACCTAGGGTATGAGTGGTACCCTAAATCATATTCTAGACTTTTCCTAGGTTAACTAAACTGCCGTAACCAAGGGGTATTATTTACCCCCTAAGTCATAAGTTCAAATCATGACCAAAATTGTCCACTTCTAGGTTAGGTTTTCCTCTATACAATTTAGTAGTTTATGACTCATAAGCATGGTTACGGCTAAGGGATGACCTTGTCGTATGGAGGATAGTCTATTAATCTATCTTAATTCCTAGGATATGAAATGGGAGGTCATGGTAGGTACGAGTTATGACCTAGGGTATGACTCAAGTACCACTACCGTATCCACTCCAAAGAATTCAAAGAGGTTGTTGTCTTCTTCAAGGGTTCAAGTCTAAGTACTTCAACTCTCTTCCACTTTGATAGGTAAGTATAGATACAAGTTAGCACCCCAATATGTACCTAACAAGTCTTTAAACATATTGTAAACAACACACAACAATGATACAACACAACACACATATCATGATCATTGCCATTTAACCAAAAATTTTGCAAGGTCACATTCTTGGGTGTTTCAATTTTGAGGGTCATCCAAACCATTCATAGAATTGGCATAGATTGTATACTTTGACCATCTCTATTTTGTTCCTACGTAGCATCTTATGGGCTTATTATCATGCTTTGTATTATGGATTTATGTGGATCAACTTCAGTTCTTCTAGGTTAGTGTGATGGAGTTATGTGGAAAGGACTCAGGTGACATTCTACTCGATTTGGAGTAGATAATAGGTTTTGAAAGGTAAAACAAGATTTTATTTAGATATTGGAGTTGTTTTCATGATTCATACCTTGGATTAACTTGGGCTTGGATGAGTTTATTCTTGGTTGTGATGGTATCAGTGTATTATGCTATAGATTTACGTGCATCAGCCTTCCTCCTTTCAGTTAAAGGCTAGTTGGTTGATGAGGTTAAGTTTTGGTTATTTAAATAATTGAAGAAAGGAGGTTGGCTAAAAAAGATATACCTATAGCAAATCCTTTTTGAGCATTGTTTCTTTTTTAGAGGTTACCTGGAGAGTCTTGCTCGGAGTATGTGGGCCTAGTACCTCGCCCTTTTAAGCTTTTTTGCTTTTCCTATCCGTTGACTTTTTCATAAATAAGTCCGTTAGTAGTGGATATTATAATGGCCCTCTAGGTCATTTCCTTGATTTACACATATTACCAATATTTCAAGCCATTCCACAGTAGCCACAGGTCATTTATGACTTATGGAAACTATCGATTCAATTATTAGATGATTCACTTGGGTTTTAGGCTTATATCCTTATTTTATAGATTTTATAGTTAAGTAATTAGTCTTGGACCAAAAATTCTAGTAAATGAGGTAAGATGAAAATTCCAATAGAGCCATCATCTTTGAAAAGTTAATTTTAGGATAGGGGTACCATTGACTTAGGTCCCAAGGCTTTCAAACTTATTTTGGGTTATTGGGTGGATTATATGAAAAATGGAACTATAGGTATGGGCCTCATATTTAGTTTAAATGACCTTGAATGAAATATTTGATGGTTCCATAGAGTATAGAATATCAAATTTGGTATGTTAGCATAATTTGTTAGTCGTACGGGCTTTCGAACGAATCTTGAGCATCTAGTCGAAGTCCATTTTTATACTTAGCAAAACCTAGTGCTTGATATATAGTGAGACCGCTTTAGTGGTCATCTAACCTCTTTAGCAGCAAGAGCTTTAGTAGTGAGCACTTTAACGACCTTCGCTATTTGGCTAAAGACTGCTTAAGTGGGCCCTAATTTAGCAGCCAAACGACCTCTTTAGCAATACCCATAACCCTGTGCAAGACCACTTTAATAAACTTGTACTGCTTAAGTAGTAGTCACATAAATGGACAAGTAGCCACTTTAGCGACACCTGGTAGATGTTAAATCTCCTTTTTCATCTGATTTTCTTCATTCTTCTACATTATTTACACTATTTTGAGAGTTTGAAGAGAGGAAAATTGGGATATCATCTATTAAAGCTAAGGTAAGCTAGCCTAACACACCTTGGTCACTTCCCAATAATTTTTCTATAAATTTTGCACCTTATTTCATTGTAAATTCTTGGAAATTAGGTCCTTATATCCCTAAACCTTAGATTTGATTTGGGACCCTTTTCATGCATCATATGTGCTCAACTTTTGAGAACACCTTCCTTGTTCTCCAAGGGACCTCGTGACATATTTAATTTTGTATGATATTTCCAAGCCCCTGGGGTCCATTTTAGACCAGAATTTTTATTCGACTCTTTATATAGCAAAATGGATCTCATTTTACTCCTAATAACTTATAGATCATTATTTTGATAGTGTGGTAGAATTTTGAAATCATGGAGCAAAGATGGGTAATTTATGGGCAATTCAAGGACTTGCAATTCGACGTCAAGGTATGCTTCTGTCTACTCTTCTTCAGAAGATAGTGTATTATATACATTGCAGTTTAGGTAAGGATGTTAGGATATGATTATGGGTATAAAAACACAAGTTATCCTAATTTAGAAGTTTGGGGATAGAATGGTAAATTGACCCTTTAGGTGAAATACATGTTATGCCTATAGGATCCTATTAGCCTAGGTTACTATCTTGTTAGACATAGATGAGGGTAAGGACCTTTTAGTGTACATTTTACACCTTGGATCGATGGACTAGCATGGTGTCTCAAATTATGGTATTATTGTTATGGCAGTTGTATTGTGATGCCCCGAAAAATTTTCCATTAAGATCTCGGATGAAAATGTATCGAATTCTATTCTTTATTGTGATTAATAATTTTTATATGTGGAATTTATGGATATGCGACCCGTCATCGCATAGAGCATCGACTAAGATTTCCAACGATATATGGATCATCCAAAATGGACACTCGAGCGAAGAGTTATGATCATTCTGATCTAACTGTGAATAGTGGTGAACAGTAAATGTGCAGGAAAAAAATACTGAGACCAGGCAAATTTTAGGGTCAAATTTAAATGATCATATGTCCTTGTACATAATTATCTAGGTGAGCTATTATATATCAACAGAAAGCTCTGAAAGTCCTCTTTCTAATGAAATTGGTTTCATCTAATTTGTCCATCGAAGCAAAAAGTTATGGTCGATCTACTTCATCCTATTAAAATAGTCCACCAAATGACAGATTTGATATTATTTAATTTTTAAGGTTATTTTGGTCATTCCCACTCTAATCCATCCGGGTAAACCATGGATTTAAGTCTATTAAGAGCATTCAATAACTCATTTTTCTCCAAAATTTCCTAAGGTTCAAACCCCAACCCTACTACTCCAAATTTCATCCCTCTATGTCTCTTGATTGAACCGTAGAAATTTCAAATTGATTTGGGATTCGAGTTGATCATGTTAAGGGCTTCGAGAAGCACCCTTTATTTTCGTGAATAAAGTTCCAAAGTCGGAAGTTCATATTCATCTTCTATTTTTAGGTATGTAGGGCTTTGAACAAGATTATTCTTTCGATCTTGTGCTCGGTATGTTTGTTGAATTACATTGACATGAGATTTTATATATTTTACCATGAATTGGAAATATGGGTTTACATCTTATATTATTATCCATAAGCTATGGGATTATGTAATCCGATATGTGTATGATGTTGAGATGGAATTATGTCCAAAAAGTATTTGATTATGAGAGTATGATGATTTAATTTGTTAAGCCTTGATTTATACTATCATTCCACTATTTCCTCATTAAGAATTTATAATTGATATTGGAAATTCTATATCCCTACTATGGGTTGATGTCTCAAGTACCTTTAAATGAGAGTTGGATGGCAAATTGAGAAATGTTGATATTGAAGTTGCAATGAGTCTTGATATTTTCCGGATGGTTTTGATGAGTTAAATTATTGAAAATATTATGCATTGAGTCTTCATATCCTTGTCCAAATGTCGAGTCGATTATGGTTAAATGTAATGATACCTTGTTGATGTTGAGGAAGGTTAAAATGTTTTAAGCTAAAATGTGTTGAGTTAGGAATCCACAAATTGATATGATTTGATAAGTGATAAAGATATTTGATTTGGTCTTTATGATAGACCCTTGGGATGTTGTGGTGGATTTTTGAACACGTTCTGAGCTTATCGGGGAGTAGTACTTAGCACTGAGAGGGAAATTTGGTATTTCCCCAAACCTATATGCCACCGTAGGGTTGTTTGATAATGATATTATTGGCCAGAGAGCCCGATTATGATTATTGCAATTTTAAGATCGTACTCCCTGGCAAAGAGTATGACACTCCCACCAACGGGGGTTTCAAATATTTGTATTCCACGTAGCTCATGTGGGGTTGTCGGTTATAGGAAACTCTCCTGTCCATAAGAGTCATGTTTATTGAAATACCGAGTCACTCTAAGTTTTGATGTGGTAAGTCAAGTTGCCTATGATGATCTATAATGAATTATGAGGTTTTTCTCCTATATTTCCTATCTAAGATGTTATAAGTTGCATGATTCAATGTCACTCAAGCCAGGTGTGTCATTATGGTCCATATGTACGTTTTTAAGAAGTTTATGATATTATTTATATTTTGCATGCACCCCTACATACTCAGTATGTATCTTGTGCTGAACCACATATTTCTTTATGGGCTACATTCTTTCCATGATGTAGGTTCAGGTACTCAGCCGTAGCCGCGACAGTGATATTCGAGTGCCGCATCTACGTTCCTTCAGTGGTGAGTCCTCATGGTTTAAGGGCCAAGTTGATAGTTTTGGTGCTGTTGTTTTGTGATCCCTTTAGTCTGTTGAGTTAGTTTGGGGTTTGTCCCAATGGCTTGTTGATTTTTCTGTATAGAGGCTATGTTAGACTTGTGTATTATTGGGTTGGTTTGTGTATAGACATTCCATATCTGTACAGTCTAATGATATTCCATACTATGTGTGATGTGATATGATATGTACTTATATATATATCCTTAGTGTAGCGTGTATGTTGTTGTGTTGGAACCCAAGGGTATTGTTTTGGCTTAAAGGGTTAGCTTCAGGCTACGTGTAGCCTTGGGCACCGTGTGACGTCTCGGGATGATATTTTAGGGCGTTACAAACTTGGTATCAGAGCCTAAGGTTGTGAAGATTCCTAGGGAGTCTGACAAGCCGCATTACGTGGAGTCTTGAGCATCGGTTTGTACTGCGCCATCCCTATAATCAAGAGGCTGTGGGGCGTTCTAGGAAAAGTTGTTTTTTTATTTCTACAAGAGTCTATCATGCTTACAACTGTTTCCTTCTACTGTTAATTTGTGCATTCTAATGATAAAAAATGCCTCCACGTCGAGCTCGCAAAAATAACAACCAACCTCAACCCGTTGATCTGTTACATGGGACGGTATCCCATGTGGAATTTTGAGCAGCTTTTTAGGCGCTAGCCCAGGCAGTTACCACTAATACTCAGGCTAATGCTCCACCTACACATGAAAATAATTCGATAGCAGCACAAATTTATGACTTTATGCGGATGAATCCACCAGAGTTTCATGGGTCAAGAGCAGGTGAGGACCCATAGATGTATGTTGATGAAATAAAGAAAATTACATAGATTATGTATGTGACCGAGGAAGAAAGTATGGAGCTGGCTTCTTATCAGCTGAAGGATGTTGCCTATGACTGGGTACAGATGTGGAATAAGGGTAGAGAGGAAGATACCACTTTGGTGACTTGGTAATTATTCCAAGATGCTTTCTTGGATAGATTATTTCCTCTTTAGTTACGGGAAGCTAAGATAGAGGAGTTTATGAATTTGAGACAAGGATCCATGTTGGTTAAGAAGTATTGTCTTAAGTTTAATCAGCTATCAAAGTACGCTCCCAATATGATGGCTGACTCGAGGACTAGTATGAGCAAGTTTCTAACTGGGGTGTCGAGTTATGTGGTGAAAGAATATAGATCTTCTATGATCAACAGGGAGATTGATCTTCCTAGGTTAATAATTCATGCCCAACAGATTGAGTCTAACAAGATAAAGCAAAGAGAAAGAGTAAGAGGGATTAAGAGAGTCAAATCAGAGAAACAGGGGTCTAGTTAGACTATATTCTCCGGAGGGAGTCGCCCTCAATTTCCGAGACGTCCATTTATAACCGCGCCTTTCTCAGCTAGTGTTCCTATAAATTGGGATAGGTAGGAGCTTGGGAATAGGTCGGTACCTTCCAGGTCTCAGGATAATGTAAGCAATCGGCCTCACCCCCCTTCGTGTGCTAAGTGTGGTAAAGACCATTTTAAGGAGTGTTATGTGGGGCAGCGGGGCTGTTTTGGTTATGGAAAGTTGGGCCACATACT
Source organism: Capsicum annuum (assembly GCF_002878395.1). NCBI lineage: Eukaryota > Viridiplantae > Streptophyta > Magnoliopsida > Solanales > Solanaceae > Capsicum > Capsicum annuum. The sequence continues at coordinate 140,238,369 of NC_061121.1, read as the reverse complement.
TAGAGACTGCCCGTATGCCAGACAGCAGAGTCATGATGCCCGTCCCCAGAGTCAGGCTACCAGTGCCCCACCTCCCATAGCTCGTCCTGTTCCTCCTCTGGGTGTTTCATCTAGTTCTGTTGGCAGTCAATGCCAGAATCATTTCTATGCTATACCACCTCATCAGGAGCAGGACGACTTTCCTGATGTTATCACTGGTATGCTCTGTGTTTTTTATTTTGATGTCTATGTGTCGATGAACCCCGGTTCGAGTTTTTCTTATGTGACACCTCTGGTTTCTGTAAATTTTAAAACGGATTCTGAACTAATTTCTGAGCCTATTTTGGTTTCTACTCTAGTAGGAGAGTCTGGCATTGCTAAGCGAGTGTATAAGAAATGTCCCATTACTGTCTTTCATTGGGTTATGTATTCTGATTTAATTGAGCTAGATATGGTTGACTTTGATATCAGTCTAGATATGGATTGGCTTCACTCATGATATGCGTCTATTGATTGTCACGCTCATGTGGTCAAGTTTCAGTTTCCTGATGGACTTATCCTCAAATGGTCCAGGAGTTCCGTGATTCCTAAGGGTCGTTTCATATCCTATCTCAAAGCTAGAAAGTTGATTTCCAAGGGTTGCATCCACCATTTGGTTTGGGTTAAAGACACTAAGTATGAAACCCCAACCATTCAGTCAATTAATGTTGTTAATGAGTTTCTTGATATCTTTTCAAAAGATAGTCCTGGAGTACCTCTTGATAGAGAGATAGAATTTAGGATTGACCTTCTTCTCGATACTCAGCCTATTACTATTTCTCCATATCGCATGGCTCCTGCAGAACCTAAAGAGTTGAAGCAGAAATTGAAAGATCTTTTAGACAAAAGCTTTATCAGACCTAGTGTGTCCCCGTGGGGTGCACCTGTCCTGTTTGTACGTAAGAAAGATGGTTCTTTACGGATGTGTATTGATTATCGGCAGCTTAATAGGGTTACTATCAAGAATAAACATTCACTTTCTCAAATTGCTGATTTATTTGATCAATTGCAAGGTGCAAGCTACTTTTCGAAGATAGACCTCAGTTCCAGTTATCACCAACTTAAGGTTAGGGAATGTGATATCCCCAAGACAGCCTTCTGAACCCGTTACGGTCATTTTGAATTTCTAGTGATGTCTTTCGGGTTAACTAATGCTCCAGTGGCTTTCATAGATCTTATGAACTGTGTATTCCAGCCATATCTGGATTTATTTGTAATAATGTTCCTTGATGATATTCTTATTTACTCCCGAAGTGAGGGTGATCATGCGGATCATCTCTGAATTATGTTGGAAACTCTTCAAACTCATCAGTTGTATGCTAAGTTCAGTAAGTGTGAGTTCTGGTTGAACTCTGTAGCCTTCTTGGGTCATGTTGTTTCTTTCGAAGGTATTAGAGTTGATCCTCAAAAAATAAAGGCTATAAAGAGTTTGTCTAGACCTATTTCTCCTCTTGATATCCAAAGTTTCTTGGTTCTAGCTGGTTATTATCATTGTTTTGTTGAAAGGTATTCATCTATTTAATCTCCTATGACCCATTTGACCCAAAAGAAAGTGAAGTTCCTGTGGTCTGAATCTTGCGAGAAGAATTTTCAAGAGTTAAAGGCTCGACTCACTTCAGCCCCTGTGTTGACTTTACCTGACGGTGTTGATGGTTTTGTGGTGTATTTTGATTCTTCCAGAGTCGGTTTGGGTTGTGTATTGATGTAAAAGGGAAAGGTTATAGCTTATGCTTCCAGACAGCTAATGGTTTTTGCTTGAATTATCCTACCCATGACCTTGAATTAGATGCCGTGGTTTTTGCTTTGAAAATTTGGAGAAATTATATTTATGGTGTCCATGTCGACGTCTTCATAGACCATAAGAGCTTGCAGTATGTATTCACCCAAAAAGAGTTGAATCTTAGGCAGAGACGATGGTTAGAATTGTTGAAAGATTATGATATGAGCGTGCTATATCATCCTGGCAAGGCCAATGTAGTAGTAGATGCCTTTAGTCGGAAGTCCATGGGTAGTGTAGCACATATGGAGCTTGGTAAGAAAGAGTTGGCTCGTGAGATACATCGTTTGGATAGATTGGGGGTTTAGCTTGTTTGGTGATGCTGAGGGTAGTATAGGAGTGCAAAGCGGTTCTGAATCCTCTTTTGTTTCGGAAGTGAAGGAGAAGCAAGACAGGGATCCTACCTTGGTCAGGTTAAAAGAGTCAGTTAAAGTCAAAAAGGTGGAGGTTTTCTCCCAAGGGGGAGATGGCGTTTTGAGACTCCAAGAAAGATTATGTGTTCCTGATGTTGATAACTTGAAGTAGAGAATTTGTCAGAAACGCATGGTATGCGATACTCCATCTATCCTGGTGCTACCAAGATGTACCATGATTTGCGAGAAATCTATTGGTGGAACGGTATGAAGAGGAACATAGCAGAATTTATGGCAAAGTGTTCCACGTGTCAACAAGTTAAAATAGAGCATCAAAGGACCAGTGACGTGATGCAAAAGTTTAGCATTCCTACTTGGAAGTGGGAAGAAGTGAATATGGACTTCATAGTTAGTTTGCCTCCTTCTCGTCGCCATCATGATTCGATTTGGGTTGTCATAGATCGGCTGACGAAATCAACTCATTTTTTGCTTGTGCATTCATCGTATACAGCTGAAGATTATGCTAGAATATAAATTTGGGAACTCATCAGACTTCATAGAATCCCTTTGGCTATTATTTCTGATAGAGGTACACAGTTTACCACTAAGTTTTGGAAATCTTTCCAGAAGGATCTCGGTACCCAAATTCGTTTAAGTTTTGCTTTCCATCCATAAATAGATGGTCAGGCCTAGTGGACCATTCAGACTTTAGAAGATATGTTGAGGGCTTGTGTGCTTGATTTTAAAGGTAGTTGGGATGAGCAGTTAGCATTAATCGAGTTTGCTTACAATAACAGTTTTCATGCTACTATTGGAATGACCCCATTTGAAGCTTTGTATGGTAGAAGGTATAGATCACCCATTGGTTGGTTTGAAGTTGTTGGGGCTGCCGTGATTGGATTGGGTGCGGTGTTCGAGGCCATGGAGAAGGTTAAGTTAATTCGGGAAAGGTCGAAAATCGGCCAAAGTCATCAAAAATCATACGCAGATGTAAGGAGGAAAGACCTTGAATTTAATGTTAGTGATTTAGTGTACTTAAAAGTTTCACCCATGAAAGGGGTGAAGAGATTTGGGAAGAAAGGGAAACTAAGTCCCCGTTACATTGGTCCCTATAAGATTGTGGATCGCATTGGGAAAGTAGCGGATAAGGTTGAATTGCCCGTGGAGTTATCTAACGTCCATCTGATTTTCCATGTTTTTATGCTTAAGAAGTCTATTGGTGATTCTGTTGTGATTGATCCTTCTAAAAGCTCGGGTATTCAACATAGTCTTTCATATGAAAAGATTCCGGTTGAGGTTTTTGACTTTCTAGTTGGTAGGCTAAGAAATAAGGAAGTTCGTTTGATTAAAGTGCTTTGGCAAAATCAATCCGTGGAGAGTGCTACTTGGGAAGCCGAAGCGGATATGCGTGCCAAATATCCCCACCTCTTTCCTATGAATCTTGAGCATGTCAAAGGTATCGTTCTTTTTTGATTTAATCCTTATTGCTATGTTTCTCTTGGCTTGTGTGTTTTCTACTATATCCAAAAAAATCTAGAATTAAGTATATGCTTGGGCAAGATGATTTTTCTCAATATACTCATTTTCATAGTATTCTTGACCTACCTATCAACATTCGATGATGAATGTTTCCAAGGACGAGATGATGTGATGCCCCAAAAATTTTTTCGTTAACATCTCAGACGAAAATGTGTTGAATTCTATTCCTTATCGTGATTAATAATTTTTTTGTGTGGAATTTCTAGATATGCAACACGTCATCACGTACAGAATCAAATAAAATTTCCAACGATATGTGGATCATCCAAAATGGACACTCGAGCGATGAGTTATGATCATTCCGAACTAACCGTGAATAGTGGTGAACAGTAAATGTGCAGGAAAAAATACTGAGGCCAAGCCAATTTTAGGGTCAACTTCAAACGATCATAATCTTTGTACATAATGATCTGGGTGATCTATTATATATCAACAGAAAGCTCGGAAAGTCCTCTTCCAAATGAAATTGGTTTCATCTAATTTGGCCATTGGAACAAAAAGTTATGGTCTATCTACTTCAGCCTATCAAAACAGTCCACCAAAGGACAGATTTGACATTATTTGATTTTAAGGATATTTTGGTCATTTCCACTCCAATCCATCCAGGTAAACCATGGATTTAAGTCCATTAAGAGCATTCAATATCTTATTTTTCTTCAAAATTTCCTAAGGCTCAAACCCCAACCCTACTACAAATTTTATCCTTCTATGTCTCTTGATTGAACCGTAGAAATTTCAAATTGATTTGGGATTCGAGTTGATCATGTTAAGGGCTTCGAGAAGCAACCTTTATTTTTGTGAATAAAGTTTCGGAGTCGGAAGTTCATATTCATCTTGCATTTTTAGGTATGTGGGGCTTTGAACAAGATTATCCTTTCGATCTTGTGCCTGGTATTTTTGTTGAATTATATTGACATGAGATTTTACTTGTTTTACCCTGAATTGGAAATATGATTTTATATCTTATATTATTGTCCATAAGCTATGGGATTATGTCATCCGATATTTGTATAATGTTGAGATGGAATTATGTCCAAAAAGTATTTGATTATGAGAGTATGATGATTTAATTTGTTAAGCCTTGATTTATACTATCATTCCACTATTTCCTTATTATGAATTTATAATTGATATTGGAAATTCTATATCCCTACTATGGGTTGATGTCTCAAGTCCCTTTAAATGAGAGTTGGATGACAAATTTAGAAATATTGATATTTAAGTTGCAATGAGTCTTGGTATTTTTCGGATGGTTTTGATGAGTTAAATTGTTGAAAATATTATGTATTGAGTCTTTATATCCTTGTCAAAATATCGAGTCAGTTATGGTTCAATGCATTGATACCTTGTTGATGTTGAGGAAGATTAAAATGTTTTCAGCTAAAATATGTTGAGTTAGGAATCCACAAATTGATATGATTTGATAAATGTGAAAGAGATTTGATTTGGTCTTTATGATAGACCCTTATGATGTTGTGGTGGATTTCCTAACGCGTTCTGAGCTTGTCGAGGAGTAGTACTTAGCACCGAGAGGTAAATTTGGTATTTCCCCAAACCTATGTGCCACTGTAGGGTTGTTTGATGATGATATTATTGGTCAGAGAGCTCGATTGTGATTATTGCAGTTTTAAGGTCGTACTCCCTGGTAAAGAGTATGACGCTCCCACCAATGGGGATTTCAAATGTTGGTATTCCACATAGCTAATGTGGGGTTGTCGTTTATAGGAAACTCCCATGTCCATAAGAGTCATGTTTATTGAAATACCGAGTCACTCTGAGTTTTGATGTGGTAAGTTAAGTTGCCTATGATGATCTATAATGTTTTATGAGGTTTATCTCCGACATTTCCTTATCTAAGATGTTTTGAGTTGCATGATTCAATGTCACTCAAGCCAGATGTGTCATTATGATCTGTATGTACGTTTTTATGAAATTTATGATATTATTTATATTTTGCATGCGCCCCCACATACTCAGTACGTATCTTGTGCAGACCCACATATTTCTCTATGGGCTACATTCTTACTATAATGTAGGTTCAGGTACTCAGCCACAGCCGCGACAGTGATATCTGAGTGCTGCATCTACGTTCCTTCAGTGGTGAGTCCTCATGGTTCTAGGACCAAGTTGCTAGTTTTGGTGCTGTTGTTTTGTGATCCCTTTGGTTTGTTGAGTCAGTTGGGGGTTTGTCCCAATGGCTCGTTGATTTTGCTGTATAGAGGATATGTCAGACTAGTGTATTGTTGGATTGGTTTGTGTATAGACATTCCATATATGTACAGTCTAACGATATTTCGTGCCTTGTGTGATGTGATATGATATGTACTTATATATATATCCTTAGCGTAGCGTGTATGTTGTTGTGTTGGAACCAAAGGGTAGTGGTTTGGCTTAAAGGGTTAACTTGAGGCTACGTGTAGACTTGGGCACCGTGTGGCATCTCAGTATGATATCTCGGGGTGTTACATGTATATTATTAGGACTAAGGCCGTGATTACAATATTAATTGGACTCTAGGTGAGCGATTTATCCTTGTAAAGGGTGTAGCCATAGTCTATGGACATTTAGATGCTTATAATTGTATTATTTAGATATTGATGATGGAATGCATAGATTCGGTACATTCATACTTGCTTCATGGTATGATTCCAACTAAAAATATGATTTTACTGCTTTTTTCCTAAAATGAGATTTATTCCCACTTTCACTTTTAGAATGGACTCTTTCATAATGGGAATCGTACCACCTTAATGGATGACTTATGAACTTTTAAGACTGAAAGTGATATTTTAGAGATATGATCGAGCTAGATCCGATGCATGATTTTACTACTGCTATTTACTTTAATCGAGAGTGATTTTGACTATTTCTACTTTTTGATGCTAATTTTGTCTCGGGATTGATCTTGAGCAACAGATTTATATACTTACACTCTTTTCGCCATGGTTTGAGTCTATGCATTTATTATATATATATGTGTAGATGTATATATATATATTCAGTACTGACGGAGGAGTTTGATGATGATGATGATTATTGAATATCCTTTAACGGGACCAGGTCAGTGTATATGGGTACTCCCAAGACCCCAAGGGTTTCTTCATCCGTGAACCATTGTGTTTAAGAAGAGAGGTCACCGTAGGTCCTGACTTTATGAGGCGTTGAGATGGATGAGTTGTATACTGGATAACATTATGGCACGAGGATTGGTATGGTATCACGGATTTACTTTGCATTTATTCATGCATGCGATTTCCTATTACCAATATGTTGTTTGTTCCTTATTTCTATCAACCTTATGGGGGGTTGCATAAGTATAGGTTATGAGCATTGTTTGTTGTTGTTGTGTGATGATTGAACCTTTTGGTGTTTAGGGCCCGGTTAAGGCATTATTTTTCTGGACAAGTCAATTACTTTACTATTATTATTATGGTTAGTTCGTGGCACGTTGATTATGGACTGGTACTGAGATTCGAGGTATGATTTTGATTCTTTTCTCTTATAGTTAACTTATTATGGATAGTTTTCTCATGTTTAAATATTAGGATTAGTGACCCTGATTATGCCACCAGTAGTTCTTACTATCCTTAGGAGGCCTTAAGATTTTAGTATGACTACCTTAGGTTGTACCTTTAAGTTTATTTATTTATATATATATATATATATATATATATATAGTATTACTGTATATCCCTCTCTTCCTTCATTTATCATATTGCATATCCATTCCTTGGAATTGTATACTACTATATATCATAAATCCAACCTTTATTTTTATATTGGCCAGTGATATACTATTTAGTGCTAAGTGATTGAGTATGGCTAGGATCAGAGAGTTCATCCTTAATGCCTCCATAGTTTTATTATGTTACCTTCCTGGATATTAGACTATAGTTACATTCCTGCTTACATGTTATCTATATTTGCATTATCTTTAGAGCTCAGTCGACACTTCCCTACTGAATACCCCATGTTTTGTACTCATACTGCACTTTTGCATCCAGCAGACCATAGTATGGGTTCTCGCTGTCGTTGTATACATTATGTAGAACATCGGTGGATTAGATATTTAGGGTGATCTCTTAGTGTTTGGAGTATTTCTATTCTCCCTTTTATACATTAGAATAACCCCTATGTTGTAATCAGAGATGGGTTGTACCTGCATATTCATTTAGTACTTCTTATTATATTAGAAGCTCTTGTACTAATTCCAACAGGTTTTGGGGACTGTCTTATATGTATTAGTCTTATATTATATTTATTCCACATTTTTCTTTCATTTCTCTTAGTAGTCCGTCACTAGCAGTTCTGGACTACGGATTGGCTTACCTACTGGTGGGTTATAGTAGGTACCATCATGACTTGAGAAATTGGATCGTGACATTGGAATGCCACTCTGTAGAACTTACCTTTAAGCTTAGGGGGCATCTTCTTCCGAAGCAAGCCTCTATTTCAACAACCCTGGACCAATACGGTGTAGGGATTCCAAATCAATCGCTCTATTCCTCTAAATCATAAATCAAAGATACTTGAAACTATCTCTCTTCTGAATGTCCTGAGAATCCATCTTCACTATCACATCAGCCTCATATGTCAAATCACAAAATTTATATTCCAAGTATTCCATCTTATTCCTACTCAATCTAAACCCTTTAGACATTAGGAACTGTCTCCAAACATCCAACTTATCAATAACTCCTTCATAGGTATCGTCAATTAGCATTACATCATCTGCAAATAATATACACCAAGGCACCTCCTCTTGAATGTGCCATGCCAATACATCTATCACCAAGGCAAAAAAAAATAGAATAAGAGTCGATCCCTCGAGCAACCCTATCAAAATAGAAAAATTATTTGAATCTCCTCTTACTCTCCTTAAATTAAATTATTCTCTGCTTCGTCATACATGTCCTGAATTGACCGAGTGTATGCCACGGGCACACCTCTATCCTCCAAGTATCTCCATAGAACCTCCTTGGGGACTTTATCGTGTGTTGTCTCAAGATTAATGAACACTATGTGCAAGTCTTTTTTCCTCTCCCTATACTACTCCACTAATCTTCTCACAAATAGAATAGCCTTGATAGTCAGGTGACCTGGCATGAAATCAATTAATTCTCAGAAATAGTCATGATCCTCATCAGCCTTGACTCTACCACCCTTTTCCAAATCTTTATTGTACGACTCAACAAATAGATACCTTATAGTTGTTGCAACTTTGAATGTCCCCCTCGTTCTTATATAATGAAATCATCATACTCCATCTCTAAGATTTGAGCATCTTTCTCATTCTAAAATAGTGTTAAACAACCTTGTTAGCTACTTCATACCTTTCTCGCTAGTTGTCCTGACCCAAACTAGGGCCTGGCTGTGACGGGTATCTCAAGTCCCACATGGACCAGAGAACACCCCCATACCTAACCAAACTAAACATAACATCCCCTAATGTTCGATGAATTTAGAACATATAACAAGATAGCATGCAACAAACTTTAGGAAAATTCAAAACATGTCTATCACCAACGACCGACGTTCGGCCAAACAATAGACCAACATCGCCCAATATCTATAGTAATCCAAAAAAATCCTTCTAAACAAGAACCAAAACTAGCCTTGGTCATGTCCCCGACTTTGATAGATGGCAATGAGAATGAAAAGGATAATGTTAATAATAATCAAAGTATCCATCAACTCAAATCAAAGAATGAAAGATGGCAAAATTCCTAAGCCTTCTAGGGGAAGGAAGCTCACTACTTTACCACAACACAATGAATCGAGCCAACCGACCTAACTCCACGCAGGAAAAGTAGAAGTAGATCCGGTGCCTACATCACATAGGGATAAAGCATCCAGAGACGGTTAATAGTGTGAACACTAGCACGAAACTTAGGGATAAAGATAATATAATTCAATGATCAACAGTTAAAAATCAATCAAAACCAATGCACAGAATCAAATGCATATCCATACATATATATCACATACCGGGATAGGGAACAAGGCCTAACATGCACGTAAAGCTTTAACCTGGATTGTGTAGCTCAACCATCATACAATACAAAGGCACCCATAGGCTATATGGGCCTAACTCTTACCCAAATGGTAGGGCCCCAGTGCGTCTGGTTGCACAAACCAGAGGGTATATATATGCACTATGGGGACTCAAACCTCTCAGCATATAAGGGTGACTCGGGGACTAAATCATGTAACAAGATGTGGGGGACTCAAACCTCTTAATGATATGGTAATAATAATAAGGGGGACTAGAACCTCCTAGTCATATACACCCCCGCATTGGCAACCGCAATTTCTAGTATTGTCTCTCGAGATCTCTACTTTCATGACTCAGCTACACAACCCTTATTAAAGCCTAATTGAAACAAGTTTCACACATTCCCATTCATTGAACCACATTACACATTAAGGCATGCATTGTTGGTATCATCATGCCAACTACACTTGCAAGGTAACATCAATATACCACACCAATTATCTTCGCATGGGGGAATTTACAACCCCCTGGGTTTAATTTTTCTAATTCCCATATTTCTCATTATTAAAAACAAATTTCACAATGTGTGGTTAGGGCCATAACAACTTCAAAAGTCACAAGTTTGGGAAATCACAATCCCTAGTTCACTCACCATTCCCATGAATCAGTTTACTTTAAAACCACAATTCAAACTTTACCCATGAGGGGACAACCATGAAACATCATATAAACAATAGTTATACAGAAACCCTCAACCCATGTTTTCAAAATCAACATAAATATCTCATAAAAAATACTTTAAACCATATACGTTTAACAAATTTACAATGCGGAAAGAGTAACATGCCTGAAATACCCAAGATTACGGAGAGTATTAAACCCTTAAAGCTCTACTTGACCCATTTCTTGCAAACCTTAAGTATGGCTGCTTGAGAGAATTGAAGAGAACTCTTGAAAGTATTTTAGTGAGTTATAAATGCTAATGGGTTCCCCAATAGGGTTTTAGGTTGTGGGTTACAATTGGGGTAGAGGTAAAATATCTAAAGTACCATTAATAAAGAGACTAAAAATTATCGCAAGTGACTACGGGTCACTATACGACTCATAAAGACACATTATGGCTTATCATAATGAGTCATACTTAAGTCAGAACCACCAGGGCCCCATACTAGTCTGAGGACGATTCATACCACTAACTCGTAACCATACTTGATGACTCGTTACCACTTCACATATTCAGGAAAACAATAATTTGGGATAATACACTGTACATCCAATAATTGGGACATAACGACACGTCCTGAGTTTTTATGAATCATGGCCTCAAACTGTAAAGAAGACAGTGTCTTTGGAAAAAGTTTTTGGACATGTTTCAACTTAGTCCGTACGACCCGTAAGAAGTTTTAAGGACTAGTTGAGAGCCACACATACTCAAAGCAGAATACTAAACGGCTTGTTCGGATTAAGTTATGACTGATTCCCTACGACCCTTCATGACTCCCGATGATTCATCAAGAGAGTTATAGTCAAGACAACGAGGATAAAATTTCAAATATTTTTCAAGGACCAAAAACCCGAGGCATTACATACTCCTCCTTAGTATCATTCGTCCTCAAATGATAGGACAAGGCTTTTATTAGCACGATTTGACTCCACATACCACTACTCTTACCTTTAACCAAGGCAGAAAACAAAGATGCCAAGAAATCACCATTTCCTTTAACAATGTCAAAAAGCAAAGATGTTCAGGAATGCACATACCTCAAGCACTATTATCCAGAATGGGAAACAAGAATGGATACTTAGATTTCATGTCCTCCTCGGCTTCCCAAGTAGTTTCCTCAACCTTTTGGTTCCTCTAAAGAACCTTTACCAAGCCACGTCCTTATTCCACAACCGACGAACTTACCGATCTAAAATTTTAACTGAGACCTTCTTATAGGATAAGGTAACCAAAATACCAACCTCCTCCAAAGGAACAACCATCAAAGGATCACACATACACTTCCTCAATATCAAAATATGAAAGATCGGGTAAATTGATCTCAAGCTAGAAGGAAAGTCCAATTCATATGCAATATTACCAACCCTCTTTAATACCAAGTATGGACCGACATAACAAGGATTGAGATTCACCTTCTTACCAAACCATATCACTTCCTTAATAGTGAATATCTTCAAAACCACTCAATCACCAATACTGAACTCCAACTCTCTTCACATAACATCTGTATAGGACTGTTGGAGACTTTGGGTGGCCTTAAGTCTCTCCCAAATCACCTTCACCTTCTCAAAGGATTGGTGAACCAAATAAGGGGCCAAATAACTTATTGTTACCAACCTCAAACCACCCAATAGGAGATCTACACCTCCTACCATATAAGGCCTCAAACAGAGCCATACCAATGCTAGAGTGATAACTGTTGTTGTAGGAAAATTCTATGAGAGGCAAGTGGTCTACCCAACTACCACCAAAATAAAAAACACAATTCCAAAGCATATCTTCTAAGACCTGAATTATCCTTTTCACTTACCCATCCCTCTGCAGGTGGAAAATGGTACTAAAGGTGACCTTAGTCCCCAAGCCTCACTGGAACGACCTCTAAAAGTGAGACGAGAATTAGGTACCCCAATCAAATATGATGGAGACTGGAGTACCATGCAACTTCATGATCTCCTCAATGAATAACCTGGCATAATCCCCAGAAGAGAAATTAGTCCTCACTCACAAGAAGTGAGTAGACTTAGTCGTTCTATCCATGATGACCACAACCAAATCAAATTGCGGGAGAGACCGTGGAGGACCGGTAACAAAATCCATATTAATTACCTCCCATTTCTATACTGACAGTTCAATCCCTTAAGTTAACTCATCAGGCTTCAAGTGCTCTACCTTCAGTTCTTGGCACATCATACATTTAGCCGCAAAATAGGCCACATCTCGCTTTATGTTATTCCACCAATAAATCCCCTTAAGATCATGATACATTTTAATCAAACTAGGATGAATAGTATAACATGGCTCATGAGCTTCGGCAAAAGATCATCTTCACAACCCATCAACATTGGGAACACATAATCTACCTTGGTACCTCGAGATACCATCACCATCAATTTCAAAAATCATTACCTTCTGCCAACCCACATCATTCTTGATTAGTATTAGGATAGGATCTAACACATGTTTCTTCTTTATTTTATCACCATGAAATGACTTTTCCACCTCTTGAACAATCAAACCATAATACTCAGAATCCAAGAGATGAAATCTGAGATTAGACAAACGGTGAGTATCTTTCACAAAATCCCGTTTCTCCTCATTCACATGATATATGCTTCCCATGGTGAATGTGCTAAGAGTATTAACAACCACATTGGCTTTACCTGGATGATAGTGACTCATATCAAAGTCCTTGAGCAACTCAAGCCATCTCTTTTTTCTAAGATTCAATTCCTTCTAAGTGAACACGTATTGCATGATCATATGATCAAAATATATAGCAACATGGACCCAGACAAGTAATGCTGCCATATATTTAATACAAGTACTCTGACCAATAATTCCAAATCATGGCTCATATAATTCTTCTATGAACTTTAAAATGTCTAAAAGCATAGAAACCACCTTTCCATGCTACATCAACACATAACCCAATCCCACCTGAGATACATCACAATAGACAACAAAACCATTAGTCCATTTAGGTAGAGTCAAGACCGAAGCTGAAGTCAACTTATCCTTTAACTTCATGAAACTAACCTCACAAGCATCAAACCACAAGAATTTCATGTTCTTCTGAGTCAACATAGCTAATGGGGCAAAAATAGAAGAGAAACTCTCTACAAACCTTCTATAATACCCGGCTAAACCCAAGAAGCTCTGAATGTCAGCTGGAATCATAGGTCTAGGCCACTTTTTAAGTACTACAACCTTCTATGGATCCACAATGATCTCTTCACTAGAAATAATATAACCCAAATAAGTCACAACATTTAACCAAAACTCACACTTAGAGAACTTTGCATACAAACACTGATCCTTTAAGATTTTCAACACAAGCAGAGGTTATCTGCATGATCTGCCTCACTCTTCGAATACACCAAAATATCATCAATAAAGACAATCACAAAAAAATCCAAGAACTGACAAAAAACCTAATTCATAAGGTTCATAAATACTGTCGGGGCATTGGTCAAACAAAAGGACATCACCAAAAACTTTAAATGACTATACCGAGTTTAGAAGGCAGTCTTAGGGATATCCACTTCTGTAATCTTCAACTGATTATAACCTGGACGAAGATCAATTTTAGAAAAAAACTTAGCATCCTGAGCTGATCGAACATATAATTAATCCTCAGAAATAGATATTTATTATTTATAGTTACTTTATTTTATTGGCAGTAATCAATGCATATCCAAAGTGAACCATCTTTTTTATGCACAAAAAGAATAAGATCCCCCAAAAAGACACATTAGGAAAGATAAAACCCTTGTCCAAAAGATCTTTCAACTGCTTCTTGAGTTCTATCAACTCAGTCGGAGTCATTTTGTAAGGAGGGATAGAAATAGGATAAGTCTTCAAAAGAAAATCAATCCCAAAATCAATTTCCCTATCTGGAGAAATACTAGGAAGATCATTAGAAAACACATCAAAAATTTAAAAACCACAAGGATAGTCTGCAAGGAAGGACCTTTGGATATAGAATCCTTAACATGCACTAAGTGATAGAGGCACCCTTTAGAAACTAATTTCCAGGCGCTAAGATACGAGACTAACCTTACCTTAGGCACTAGGGAACTACTTTCCCACTCGATCACTGTATTATTAAGGAAATGGAAACTGGCCCTTTGAATCCGAAAATCAAAAGACGCATAGCACAAATTCATCCAATCTATCCCCAAGATCACACAAAGTCTAACATATCCAACTCTATCAGATCTACCAAGGTCTCCCTACTATGGACCGACATCACACAACCTCTATAGACTTTTCTATACATAATGGAGTCACCCACAAGGGTGGACACAATGAAGGGGTACGAAATACATTTAGGATCAAAGACAAAATGAATAGCCACATAAGGGGTTACATAAGAGAGAGTAGACTTGAGATCAAGTAGACAATATACATTATGAGAGAAGAGTTTAACCATATCGGTATCAACATCAGGGATTCCTTAGAATCCGGGAGAGTAGTAAGAGTGTACAGGTAATTTTTACTAGTGCTAAAGCCAGAAGCAGAAGTGGCACCTTTTGGTGCGGGAGCTGATAAAGTAGAAACAAGAATCTTTTTTTCTCCAGAAGCAAACTTAAAAAGACAATCCCTCTGCATATAAATAATCAGACCATATTTAAAGCACTTATTCCTTCTTTCTTCACAAACATTATGGTGCAACTGACCACATAATCTACAAGGAAGACACGATGGAGCTGACTGTGCCTAAACAGCTTGTGACTGGGCTCCTGGTGCTCTAAACCCACTACCATATTGAGGATGATGATTATTTTATAACCTTAAATAAGGATCACAAGCCATAGAGTAGGAACCATAATTGCCCGACTTTTTATTAGACCACTTTCCACCATCTCTACCACTCTGTTGCTGACCTCTACCCTGATCTAAATAGTGAAATTTCTTATTCTGCCTTTCACTTATATCTGCCTGCCTCTTTTTTTCCCCTTCCACTTGTTGCACATACACCATAAGTCTAGAGAGGTCCATATACTTGTTCAATAAGGCAACCTTGCTCTCCAAGATCAACTCACAGGGATAATGTAGAGGTAAACTTCCTCATTCTAGGCCTCATGCTAGACCAAAATTCAGGAGCATAACGCGACATCTAATGAAAATTTAAGGAATACTCTTTTACTATATACTGCCTTGTTTTAAGTTCATGAACTCATCAGCCTTCACCTTCCTCATCTCTTAAGGAAATAAGCGATCAAGGAAAAAACTAGAGAAATCATCGTACAAGGCAGATTCTGCATCATCACCCCTAGGCAGTTCTGGCTCTTCATACCATTGGTATGCCATATCCTTCAATTGATAAGCTGAATACTCTACCCTTTCCACATCAGAAGCATGCATCATATGGAAGATCCTTTCCATCCTATCAATAAAATTTTAAGGGTTTTCCTCAACTTTAGAACCAATAAAAATAAGAGGATTTAACCTCATGAATTTGCTAATTCTAATAGCCTCAGATGATGGAGCAACAAAAGCAACATACTCAGTAAGAGAGGATACCAACTGGATAAGTAAATGAATCAACTAGTGAAACTCAACATTAGACACACTAGCCTAGGGTGCCTGAGGAGAAATAGATACTCCATACCTTCCCTGCCAATTGTCCTAATCCAAACTAAGGCCTGGACATGACGGGCATCTCAAGTACCATATGGATCAGAGATAACACCCTACAATAAAATCAAACATCCATCCCCCAATATTAGATGAATTTTAAACATATAATAAGATAGTATTTAATAAACTTTAGAAAAATTCAAAACATGTCTATTACCAATGACCGAAGACCAGAAAAATAACTGAGCAACATCATCCAATATCCACAGTAATCCAAACAAATCTTTCTAAATAATACCCAAAAGTACTCTTGGTTGGCACATGTCCCCGAATCTGATAGTTGACAGTGAGAATGAAATGGATTATGTTAATGATAATGAAAGTATCCATTAACTCAAATCTAAGAATGGAATCTGGTGAAGTGCAGAAGCATTTTGGGGGTTGGAAGCTCACCGCTTCACCACAACACAACAGACCAAGCCAATCGACTTAACTCTGTGTAGGAAAAATAGAAGTAGCTTAGGCTCCTTTATTGTGTAGGGATACAGTTTCTGTAGATAATTAGTAGGTGAACACTAGCATGTAACTCAGGGATAAGAATAACATAATGCCATGATCAACAGTCAAAAATCATTCAAAACTAATGCATTTAATCAATGCATATCCATACATATATATTACATGCTGGGACAGGGAACAAGGCTTAACATGAACTTAAAACTTTAGCCTGAATTATGTAGCTCAACTGTCATAACATACAAAGACACCCATAAGCTATATGGTCCTAGATCTCCCCCACCTGGTAGGGCCCCAGAGTGTGTGGCCACATAAACCAGAGAGTATACATATGCACTATAGGGGACTCGAACCTTCATGCATTTCAAGGAGATACTAACACTAAATAATGTAACAAGACGTGCAAGAGTTAAACCTCCTACTCATATAGTAATAATAATAACAGGGACTCAAACCTCCCAATTATACAGACCCACATGTCGGTAATCTCGATTTCTAGTGTTGGTCCCTCAAAACCTCTACTTTCATGACTTATCTACGCAGCCCTTATTAATGCCTAATTAAAACATGTATCACACATTCCCATTCATTGAACCATATTACACATTAAGGCCTATATCATTGGTATCATCATACCAACTACACTTGCAAGGTAATAACAACATGCCATACTAATTATCTTCACTTAGGGAATTTCACAACCCCTTGGGTTGAATTTATAAATTCCTATATTTCTCATAATTAATAACCAATTTCACAATATGGGGTTGGGGTCATAACCAGTTCCAAAGTCACAAGTTTGGGAAATCACAATCCCTAGTTCACTCATCATTCCCATGCATCAATTTTACTTTTAAAATGTCATTTAAAATTACCCTTGTAGGGACAACCATGAAAAATCACATAAACAATAGTTATACAAAAACCCTCAACCCATATTTTCAAAATCAACATAAATATATCTTGAAAAATACTTAAAACCATATGCGCTTACAAAATTAATAATGAAGGAAGAGAAACATGACTGAAATACCCAAGATTATAGAGAGAATGCAACTCTTTAAGCTCTACTTGACTGACTTCATAGAAACCCTAAGTATGGCTACTTGAGAGAATTTAAGCAATCTTTTGAAACTATTTTAGTGAGTTAACAAAGCTAATGGTGTCACCAATAGGGTTTTAGGTCATGGGTTACAATTGGGCTAGGGGGAAATTTCCAAAGTGCCATTAATAAAAAGACTGAAAATTATCGCAAGTGAATATAGGTCACTATACGACTCATAAAGACACATTACGACTCATCACAAGGATTTGTAGTCAAGTAAGAACCACCAGGGCCCATACTTGTCTGGTTATAATTTATACCACCAACTCATAACCATACTTGATGACTCGTACACACTTCTCATACTCAAGATAACAACAATTTGGGATGACACACTAGACGTCCTATGATTGGGACATAACGACTCATCATAAGTCTTTACGACTCGTGGCCTCAGGTCATAATAAAGACAGTGTCTCAGGACTGTCAGATACAGTAAGAAGTCTTAATGACTAGTTGAGAGTAGCTCATACTCAGAGCCAAATACTAAGCCACTTGTTCTCATTGAGTCATAATCGAGTCCCTACAATCCATCATGATTCCTCCTAATTTATCAGGAGAGTAGTAATCATGATAGTGAGTATAAATTTTCAAATTTTTTTCAAGGACCAAAAACCCAAGGCGTTACACAAATGCTTCTACAAAAAATACACTAAAATCTCATCTAGTCTTATCGCTCTACCCTTATGCATCCTTTAAATAGTACTATTGACCTCATCAACCTTAATACGCCTAAAATAACCATAATTATGAAATTTCTCAAAGCACACCAAATCCCTCAGCACAAAAACTTTGTCCCCCTCATTGTTCAAAAGTCTATGGAAATAGGACTATCACCACCTCATAATAAGGGCATCCTCCACAACACTTATCTATTCTCCTAGTTAATGCACTTCACTTGGTAACAGTCATGAGACCTCTACTCTCTAAAATTGGCAAGCCTATATAACATTTTATCCTCGTTTTGCTTCTCTAAAGCCACATACAATCTCTCAAAATCTACTGTCTTAGCTTCTGTAATTGATAACTTAGCTCTTACCTAGCTAACTTATAATCTTACCAATTTATTTGCTTCTCCTTTTTATCTTTGCTCTCAACCAATTTTCCATAAGCCACCGTCTTAGTCTCTATCTTTCTTTTGAATTTTTTTTTTGACCACCACTCCTTCGATGCTTGCCAGGTCGGTCTCTTCAGACACCCAATACCTCTCTAGTTGTTTTCCTGATGCAATTACCATTTGTCCCCCACATACTATCCATGTACCTTCTTGTCACATCCCAAACCAGGGCCTGACCATGAGAAGTATCTCAAGTCTACTGAGGATTGGAGACCACTTCCTTGCACCTACTAAACAACATGATATCCCCCATGTCGCATAAATTCCAAACATATAACAAGATAGCACAAGGTAAGATTAAAGAATAAAAGATAAGTCTATGACCAATAACTAGTAACCATCCAAGACAACCGACCAACATCACCCAAGTCTATAGTTATCCAACAAAGCCTTCTACACAAAGAACCAAAAATTAGCCTTAGTTGGGACATGTCCTCGACTCTGATAGATGACAATGTTAATGATAATGAAAAATCTAAATTTTAATCTATGATAATAATAGATGAAATGTCTAACTCTTTTGGAGAATGAAAGATAACCACTTCACTACGACACACCAAAAAATAAATTTGATCCACCTAACTTTGTAAAGAAAAAGTAGAGATATCTCTGGTACCTACATCATGTGGGGATACATCATCCGAAGATGATTAGCGATTAGAGTGTTAGCATGTAACTCAAGGATAGTGATGTCGCCCAATACTAATTCTCAACTAGAAGTATAATATGATCGATTACAAATATAATAACCCAATAAAGTGGGGTCAATCCCATAGGGAAAATGTGAGAAATTACTTGCTTTAATGTTAAGTCAGCAGTCGGTACGACTCGATCTTCACTCATATCCTTACCTTACAAGTCAAAACCTACCTTGTCACATCCATTCTAGTGTCTGGTCTTCCCAAGGATTCAACTCTCTATTCATCATACGACTTCCGCTTACAAGTCATACCTGAGTGTACGACTTATGTCCTTCATCCATATTCACCTGGGTCTTCTTCCTTTCTAGTTCTTGAACACTGGTTTGTATATGACATACATATATGAGTCGTACTCAAATTTCCAAGTTGTATACTTTTGACTCTTCAACTCCTGGATGGTTGCTTATATTCTGCCATGCTCACGATGTCAGCATATGACTCGTATCCTTCCTTGTCCCTTGGATACTTGAGTCATATCTTCTTTATACTTTGATCTTTGATTTGGTTTTTGGTCTGTTACTCATATGATTAAGCATATGATTCATATCTAATGGTTACGACTCAGGAGCTGACTCGTATACTGACCGAAGTTGGTTTTTTTAGGCCTTTTTCTTCTTTATTTGTTCTAATACTATTGTAGACCTATTTTACCTACAATTCACACCAAAGTAAATCATATTAAACAAGACACCCTAAGTTCATCGATAAATTCATTGTTCTAAGCATCAAAAGTATTGTGTTTCCATGCTCCATCAACACCCTCAACTTAGACTTTTGCATGTCCTTAGGGAAACAAAACCACATACTATTTTCTAGCATAGAGCAGAAAATAGGAAGATCTTAAGCAAACCTTTGGTAGTGATTTTAAATTGAATTTCGATCTCGTTGTTCCCCTCTTAATTTTTCAACTTGGAAACTCAATTTTCCATATCGTAATTTAGCACATGTAGAAACACAAAAGAATCCAATAATGGCACTACATTGGCAATAGACACTTGGGCATAGACATACTTTCCATTCATCAAATAATCTAGCAACCTAGCAATATAACCCATGTGCACTCACAGCAAGAGAAATCCCATTTACTCTACATGGACAAACTACACTATTAAGGGATATAACAAATGACTCTCTCTCTCACAAAGAAGTATCACCGGTGAGCACAAAATACCATAGGCTTTCCCTTGTGCTCTTTTCCTAAGTTGTCTGAAAGTTATAGTAGGATCATTATAGGACTTTATTTGGCTTGTAATAAAGGATTGGGGCTGGTATAATATGTTTTGAGATTTATTTAGTGACTAAGCCTCCTAGACGCTATGCTTTTCTCGGGGTCCACTAACTTTTGACTTCTTTTACTTCCACCCTTATGTCTCCCTTTTTCTTTTAAGCATATTCTGTTTGGGTCAGGTGTGGCTTTCTAGCACTTAATTTTCTTTTTCTTTTTGTTTTGATGTACATTGTACTTTTTTTGTTTTGTTTTCATCACATCTGCCCATGTTTTAACTATTTTTCTTCAACCCATTATCTTTATACTTATTTTTCTCTTACGCACTCGTATAATAGACACCCTCAAATTAGGCGATTTTCTTGATTTGGGGTGCACAGTGTCAATAGGAGGACCAGGGCCAACATAGGTTCATTGTAAGTTAAACGGGAAACTAATAGGTGTAACAAGAAAAATTATCTATAAAGTCTCAAATATTTGGATCAAAGGGGATTTATTCCTTTGGTTAAGGCATTTTAGGCTTAAGTGGACTCATGCAACAATGGCTAATGATCATCTCATACTTAACCATACTAGACCTTGCTAAAAGCAACCAGGAATGTTTTAGATTCCAGCACCACCGAGAACTCAATAAACCTCACACATACTTGCATAGAGCTATACTATTAGATACTAGTTATCCAACTAAGCAAGTTTTTTGTCCCAAACTCTACTATCCCTAATTCTAATGCAATTATCAAATACTCGATAGTTTCACACAAATATACATATCATGCACTTACTTAAATAAAACGTTCAAGGGGGTTTAACATTTTCAATTCTTTTCAGCACAAAGTTAACACCACTTTTCACAATAGCATTTCAAAAATCAGTAGTGTTTCATCAATCACAAAGTAAAAAAATCAAAAGAGAATCAAAATCTTTCAATACATCAGAAATTTTTCAATGTCCCTCAATCATAATCAAAAATAAAAAATCTGCTACCGTAGGCACACTGATTTACTCCCTATCTCAGCTGGCCACATCAACCTATAAGTTATAACAAACTTTTAGTCTTAGCTACGTCTAAAAATTTTCAAACTGCTCCCTAAAGTTTTTGGAATAACCCCCACCCCA
The DNA here is from genome assembly GCF_002878395.1 of Capsicum annuum. Classification (NCBI taxonomy): domain Eukaryota; kingdom Viridiplantae; phylum Streptophyta; class Magnoliopsida; order Solanales; family Solanaceae; genus Capsicum; species Capsicum annuum. The sequence goes on along the minus strand of NC_061121.1, from coordinate 140,216,600 downwards.
ACTTAAGAATGTTGCCTTGTCCCCAATGCTACAAAAATAAAATAGATTAAAGGTAAGAGTCATACCTAGGAACTCAAGGCGCCGGAGCATCAATATTAGAATATAGGCCCTCAGGTCGGGTCCTACTCTTGTCAGCTACCATCCCAATAACTGGGACTAAATTAGTAAAAGTCGAGGACACAACATCAACCCCCTCAGTATCAGTAACTAGAGCTCTTAACCAACCAACTCCCATGTCCATCTCCTTGACATAAATCTCTTGATCAGACCCATCTTGGATGCTCTCAAGTCTGGCTTTCTTCCTAGCTACTTTAGCTTCTTTTTTTTTCTCTCTTCCTCTCTTCTATGGTCTCCTCAACCTATCTAGCTGCTAAATCTTCCCAAATGTTAGGCATCTCAACTATGGGAATCATAGTCTCCACAACTGGCTAAGCAACAATTGACCTCTCATACAACTCACTGACCATCTTTTTTATCTTAGCAATCTCTGGAAAGACGTCAATAATATTGGGTGTCTGCTCAGTACCTAACTGTCAAGTAATCCTTGATTAAAATACATCTAGTCGCCTTTGGACTCGCCTATACTATGCCTCAAACTACCGATCTATCAAGCTCCGTACTCCGCCCTCCATATGGCATAACTTTGCAATGAGTGTAGCCAGTTAGGTCACAACCTCTATTCAAGAAGCCTAAGAAATCATAATAACACCAGAAGGCATACCCCATAGCCTGGGTGGTACGAATTGGACTGAGGGTGGGAACTAGAAGTACCTATTGTATCTGTGGGTAAAACCTCTATCTATGCACCTACCTCTATAGCCTCAGCTATATCAGGGGCCTCTGGATGGTGATCTTAAAGAAACACTCTCGCCATAGCCTCTATAGCCTATCGCATAGGTCGGGCCAAAGGGTTAACCACATCTTGAATCAACCCAATGTCAAACGTCCTCCAAGACTCAATCATCTCATCAATACTAGTTATATATACATTCCTACTTCCAAGCAAATCTTAGTAATCATACAAGGTTAGGCTAATAAAGCCTTCTAATCCCCGAAAACTGTATCTCTCATCTCTCGATCCAGGAACTCGCCAATATCGAAGGCATAGCAGTTGTAAAATCAACTAACATAGCTGCCCAGACCAAGCTTGAGACATCATCTCCAGTAGTCGGACACAACCTGTGTTGGGCAAGTATCCACCAAGCTTTTCCCTTAAAGTTGATGGTACACTTCTTGATTTGCTGTGAATCTCTGAAACCACCTTTTACCCAAGTAACACCCATGGAATTTGAAGCTATTCACTTTACTATCCACCTAAACATCACCAAATTATCATCAGTACCTAGCGACCATTTAGTTATCTTTCTCATCTCTACCATTCGGTAGTCCATCTCAGTTGTATTGGTCGGGGCTTAATATTCTGGCCCATATAGAAATCTACTTATAGTTAAGGAAGAGATATCAACTCAAACTCCTCTAATCATGAGGGATTTGATAGGCTCACCTCTTTTCTATTGATGGCTCTATGGATATTGTCACTAAAGTTCTCCTTCATAAGCGACATAGAACTTATGAACCAGTACCTCGCTGTATCTACCCAGTGCTCCCTTAATCCAGTCAAAACCATAGTTCCAAAAGTGTTCTTCAAACTCAGGTAATTCAGCCATCCCCGTAGTGGTCATTCTCCTCTCTGGATATAGCACCCTTTTTATTTTACTGCCCAATAGATAAATCAACCACATTTTAAATATTTCCTATATGTTGGTTTACCCCCATCATTTAATGATGGGCACCAGAGCAGGATCCAATGCGAGTGGGGGTCCAGTCTGTCTATAGGGGTAGCCTCTACCTCAGGACCGTGAACTTCATCTAAATTCTTTTTTGCTGAACTAGATTTAGCCTTGTCATCATCATCATCAACAAGCTGAGGTGTATGTGGAGGAGACACAGTTATATTCTTTCTCCTCGGTCCCTTTAGTGGTGGTGTTTTAGACTCTTAGGGAATGACTTTCTTCCCCTTCGCCTTAGAAGCTGCCTTTCCTTTTAGAATAGCTTTCGTTGATGTGATTTCATAATATTCTTCTTCACTACTTTCCAACCAGCTTTTAGAGAAGCTGGTTTTCTTACTTTCAACTAGTTTTTGTTGGAGGATGAAGTGTTCTTTGGAGGCATTGTATCTGCAAATACACTATTATTAGTAACTAAGAAAAGAAATAAAAAATATATAACTCAAGTTCAATGTGCTTGGTATTAGTTGGGTACAAATGGTGGGTACTGATCGTACGCTCCGAATATGACTTGTATAATCGAGTCGTATCATGTACAGTGTATGACCTTTGTTCACTGGTATTCTTACGACTCTTATTTACTAGTCGTACCGGATAAGTACGACTTATGACTAACAGTCATAAGCAAGTCAGAAATATTAATTCTATTTTAATTCTTCCCAGGTGGGTATAATTAATGCATATGAATCATATGGTCTGGATACGACTCGTATGGTTGAGCCGCATCCATTTTAGAATTTTGAATTTGTTAGACTTCTATGTTGTCAGTGGATACAAGTCTTACTACAAATCCCATACCAGTGCGTACGAGTCGTAAGAGGTCTCTATCCATTGTAACATAGAAGTCCAACTTCAACGTTTGACTCCAATGAAAATTCTCAAAATACCCATGACAAATTTTCAGCTATATCCAACACTTAAACACACATAGACATCAAAATCCTTTCCTACACCCTCCGTCTACCCCCATTTCCAAATTTAATTACAAATAACACAAATAGTGTACCAAAAAAACAAGAAATGTAGAAATTATACTTAGATGATGTTTACAATAATACATACTACTCATTTCAACTATAAAAATGGCAAAGAATAAGTTGAGAAACATACTTGGTTAGTGGAGTAATCAATTTTGATCTGATTTTCCTCAAATTCGAGTTAATACCACACCAATGGAGAATTTTGAGGTTATTGGTAGTTAATTCATGTTCAAAATAAGTGGATTTTGAGGATTGAAGTTAAAAATTTGGGTGAATTTTATGTGGGTACGTGTTAGAAGTATCAGGTGCCCAATCGTGTATATTTGATCTCTTTTAATAGTAGTTCTAGGTTGCGTCACCCAAGAGTTGACCTAGTAAGCTTGGGTACGAGTGGTGCATACGACTCATACCCAGGCTTATGGGTCAATTCTTTAACTCGTATAGCCTGGGGACTTACCTATGTTCTGGAGTGTATACAGTTCTTAGTTATAAACCGTACCCAAAGAATATTATTCATATTGGGAATCATATTCATTCCAGAGACTTATGCCTTCTTCTAATTTTTCTCCCAAGTCAATATGACTCCTACTCATGAGTCGTACCGTATAGATATGACTCGTGAAGAGCCTGTATGATAAAGTCTTTACTTCTCTGTATTTTGTATGCATTCTTTTAGTCCTGTACATTGAACAAACACATTAACCTATAACTTAAATAAGTACAAAAACATGGGTTGACTCCCATTCAGTGCTTGATTTAACATCGCGGTACGACGTGGCTAAGTTGGATACTTTGATTTCACTAACTAGCCTCGTGGGTTGCCTCCCATACAACTTTTGATTTACTATCATGGAATGATGCAATTTCCTTGATTACTCAGACTTCATCAAGGTCAATATTACCTTTTTCCTTCACTCCTTCTATGTTTCCCATATAGTGCTTTACTCATTTTCAGTTTACCTTGAATAGGTTTGCACCATCCTTCTTTATTTCTAAAGCACCATAGGGATAAACATTTGTCACTGTGAATGGTCCATTCCATCTTGACTTTTGCTTAACAAGGAACAAATGAATCTTGGAATTTTATAATAACACTTGGTCACCTTTTTCAAAAACCCTTTTCTCAATCTTACAGTCGTGATGCAACTTCATTTTCTCTTTATAAATTCCTGAAATTTCATATGCCCAGTACCAAAATCCATCCAAATCATTGATGTTATTCAACCTGGACTTGGATGCATCTTTCCACTCTAAATATAGCTTCTTCAATGCCCATAGTGCCTTATACTCAAGCTTAATAGGTAAATGGAAAGACTTGCTATACACTAGCTGATAGGGTGAAGCACCTATAGGGGTTTTGTAAGCTGCATGGTAGGCCCATGATGTGACATCTAACTTTCTTGCCCAATCGACCCTACTGGCATTCATAGTCTTCACCAGTATGACTTGATTCCTCTATTGGACACTTTAACTTGTCCACTAGTCTGCAGATGATAAGGTGTTACTACTTTGTGATTCACTCCAGATTTGTCAAGCAGACTTTTTAATAGATGATTACAAAAATGTGCCCCTTTGTCACTAATAATGGCACGTGGCATACTGAATCGAGAGCAGATGTTCTTTCTAAATAATGTGGTGACAATTGTTGCTTCATTGTTAGAAAGCACAATTGCTTCCATGCATTTTAGCACATAGTCAACAACAACAAGTATGTACTTCATGCCATACAAACTCACAAAATGTCCCATGAAATCTATGCCCCATACATCAAACACTTCCCATTCTAAAATAGGGGTCATAATTCATGTCTTCTAGAAATAGTACCTTGTCACTGGCATTGATCACAGGCAAAAACATAGTCATCAGCGTCTTTGTATATGGTCGGCCAATAGTAGCCACATTGCAGGATCTTATGAGCTGTGCGGACCCCTCCATGATAATCCCCACTGGCAATGAATGATAGTCTTCAAGTATTATCATCATCTCCACTTCAGGTATGCATCTACGAATGATTCCATCTGCACAAATTTTGAAAAGATAAGGTTCATCCTAGAAAAAATTCTTACCTTGTGCATGAACTTCTTCCTTTGCTGATATGAAAGATCTTATGGTACTAGATCTCTTGCTAAATAATTTTCATAATCTGCAAACCATGGAATTAAATCTTGGGAAGCTTCTAATATCTGTTCATCTGGAAAGCTATCATCAATCTCTAATCCCTTAGCAACCTTCTGCATAGCTTCCTCTTTTAGTCTAGACAAATATTCTGCAACTTGATTTTCTATGCCTTTTTGTATTTCACCTTGAAATCATATTCTTGCAACAGCAGCACCCAATGGATAAGCCTCAGCTTTGCATCCTTCTTAGATATTAAGTACCATAATGTCGCTTGGACTGTGTGCACAATCACCTTTGTCCCAATCAAGTAAGATCTAAACTTTTCAAAGGCAAAAACCACTGTCAATAACTCTTGATCCATCACGGTATAGTTCTTTTGAGCAAGATTTAGTGCCTTACTATCATAGTAGATGGGATGAAAGATCTTTACTTTTCTTTGGCGTAGTACCCCTAAGGTCCATCCGCTAGCATCACACATAATTTCAAAAGGTGAAGACTTGTCAAGAGACACAATGATTAGAGCAAACACCAACTTCTCTTTTAGGATTTAAAAAGCCTTCTTACATGCATCATCAAAATAAAATTTTACCTCCTTCTCAAGAAGCTTAAAAAGTGGCTTATCAATCTTCGAAAAGTCCTTGATAAATCGCCTATAAAAACCTACATGTCCTAGAAAACTCCGAATTCCCTTTACATAAATTGGATAAGGTAATTTTTCAATCACCTAAATCTTTTCTTGATCAACCTCTATGCCTTTCTTCAAAATTTTGTGCCCAAGCATAATTCTTTCTTTGACCATGAAATGGCACTTCTCCCAATTAAGCCCCAAGTTGCATTCTTCATACCTTTGTAGAGCCTTTGCCAAGTGAATAGGGTAGTCATCAAAAGAATCACCAATAATAAAAAAATTATCCATAAAAACCTCAATAGTTTCTTTGGCCATATCAGAGAGAAATGGACATAATACATCTCGGAAATGTGGATGGAGCATTGCCTAGCCCAAATGGAATTCATTTGAATGCAAAGCTACAATAAGGAAAAGTAAAGGTAGTGTTCTCTTGGTCCTCAGGAACAATAGTGATCTGATTATAACTTGAGTATCCATCAAGAAAATAGTACCATCCTCTACCTACTAACCGGTCCAGCATCTGTTCCATGAGAGACATAGGAAAATGGTCTTTTTAAGTCTGTGCATTCAGCTTCCTATATTAAATGCACACTCTCCATCCAATGACTGTTCTCATAGGAACTTGCTCATTCTTGTCATTATGTACGACAATTGTTCTACCCTTCTTCGATATACATTGAACAAGACTCACCCATGGGATATACTACACCAACATCCAACCACTTAATTATTCATTTCTTTACCACCTTCTACAACGAAGGAATGAGTCGATACTGATGTTCAATAAATGGAACACAATTTGGCTCAAGCTAAATTTTGTGAATACACAAACCAGGCAAAATACCCATAATAACTGTAATGGAACATCCAATGGCCCTCTTCAAATTCTGTAAAACTGACAGTAAGGCTTCTACCTTTGGCTGTCTTAGATCAGCTGCAAGAATAATTAGCAGTGTGTTGTTGGCACCCAAAAATACATATTGTAAGTGAGATGGGATGTCCTTCAACTCTAACGCTGGTGGTTCCTCAATGGATGGGTGAGCAGGTGGAGTAGTTTGATTTACTAAATCCAGATCAAGATTCTTTGGTGCATAATTATAACCATCACCATGCAATGCACCCATTAACTCCTCATACTCCTTGATACCATTAGAGTCAAAATTCATAATCACTGCTATAAGAGCTTCCACACCTAGCCTTTCTTTAACAGGAACAATCATATCAGAACCATTATCTCATAGAGTAACTTCATCCATATCATGGAAGAAATCTGTCTCCTCATCATCTACATCAATCACATACACCACTCTCAATTCATTAAGCTTTTTCATAGATTTTCATACATTAAATGTCACCTATTCATCATTGAGTTACAGCATTAAATGTCCTTTCTCCAGATCAATCAGCATCCTACCTATAGCTAAAAATGTCTTCCCAAAATAATCGGGACTTTAAAGTCCACTTCACAAACTAATATGACAAAATCAGCAAGAAATATAAAAGAAGACACTCTTACCAAAATATCGTAAAGGGTACCAATAGGCTTATTTACTGTCCTGTCTGCCATTACTAGTCTCATGGTAATTGGTTTGGGAGCTCCCAACCCCTACTATTTGAATACAAAAAAGGGAATCAGGTTGCTGCTATCCCCCAACTCACATAATGCTCGAGTGAAGTTGAAAGACCCAATAATGCAAGGTATTATGAAAGCGCCGGGCTCCTCCTTCTTCTCTACTAAGGATCTAGTGACAACAACACTGCAATGATGAATATTTTTAATAGGTTCATAACTAACTAAACTTTTCTTGGTGATCAAATTGTTCATGAATTTTGCATATCCGGGCATCTTCTCTAATGCCTCTACAAGCGGTATATTGACAGTTCACTCATTTAACATAAAGAAAAATTTCTGATATATACTTTTTCCTTGTTTTTTTCTCAGTCGTTGTAGATAAGGAGGAAGTGGCCTTAGAATAGGTTTCAGTATAGGATCTATAGCCTTATCTTCTCCTTTATTCGGCTTATTGTTGCTCCCAAAATCAACTGGATTATCTTCACTCTTCTGCTCTTCAGCTATGGGTACAAGTGGATCTATAGTAACCTTACCATTTCGAGTAGTAATGGTATAGCATTGACTATTATTTCTGGGATTTACCACTATATTCCTTAGAAGAGTGCCAAGTTGTCTCTGATTCATTGTGGCTTACATCTGACCAAACTGCTGTTCCAACTTCTTGATTGTTGTAGCATGTGAATCAACTTTCTGGTTTAATCCTAACAGATCAACTTTGATATCCTTCAAGAAGTTTTCTTGACTTTCTTTCCCTTTGACCATCTTGGACAAAAATGCCTCCATTCTGGACTATATCTTTACTTTCTGGTGGAATATATTTGTCACTTTTCTTCTTATAGTCCTCCTTACATCGCTAATCACTATCTCCGTCTCCACTCCTATATCTGTATCTATCATTATAATAGTTTTGATCTTGATTCCCTTTCCCTTGAGCTTGGAAATCCACCAATTAGGATCTAGATACTTTTCCTATTTTAAAGATTCAGTCTTGAATGGTTTAGAGATAGACCCCTGCATCACTATTGCATTCACCTTCTCAATACTCATTGATGTAAATTATTTTGTAAGCAACCCAATATCTGTATGAAGTTATGTAACCTCTTGTGCTACCCTTTCATTTACTTCTCCATACACATTTTTTGCTCCAATAGCTTATGTACCACCACTACATTCTGAATCTCAAGTATGCCATCCTCTATTGGTAACTACAATATCATCTAGCATTTAATGTGCAGCTTCCCAGCGTAGATGCATAAATGATCTTTCTGAAATAGTATCTATTGTATCTCTTTAACTATCATTCAATGATCGATAGAAGATCTCAGACAAGTTAGATCCTCTGATTTTATGATTTGGTACCATGCTCAGCTTCTTCTTAAATCAAAACCATGCCTCATACATAGACTCTGCAGGTAGCTGTCTGAAATTGTAAATTTCATCCTTCAACTATAACATCCATTTAGGAGGGAAAAATCTTCTCAGAAACTGTGTCTTTAACTCATGCCAAGTACTGATAGATCCTCTTGAAAGTTCCCCTAACCATAGAGATGCTTCCCAATTAAAGAAAATGGGAAAAACCTCAATCTTAATGCTTCTTGATTAACCCCAGGAATATTGTAATTTGTGTAGACCCCGAGAAAATTTGTAAGGTTCATGTTTTCGTCATCCTTATCAGCTCTTGAAAACACACCCTACAAATTTCATAATTGGATCATAGCATTAGTAATATCAAACTTCACATTAGGGGCTAATGGAGGATGAACAATGGCTCCGAACTCTGTAGGCTCAACATAACCCAGATCTTCTTCATCTTCCTCATATGGGTCTAAGTATTGATATGCTGGAATAAATGGATCTCTGCCTCTCTAAACTCTATGATTAAAAACTTGTCTTGGCCATACCAGTCCTCTTTACGGAGCTACTGCCGCCTCTGTAGCAAGTCAGGCTCTTTCTGCTTCTCTATATTCTTGCTGCAAAAGTTGTTGTGTCTGTATGTTTGCTATATTATGTGGATCTAATGGAGTATGCAGGAGTACCACGTTGAAGTACACAGGTGGGGGGTCTTGAACCCAATCACGAACTTGTATTGATATTCTTCTAGTTGTTTGAAGGATTCTTTCTGGCTCTTGATCAGATGAGAGTAAGGGATTTCCTCTACTCCTCGTACTTGGAATACACCGACATTTACCAAAGAAAAAACAAAAAATTAAAATGTTGCAAACTTTACCAATTCAATTTACTACTCAACCATCTTACCCGACAACTGCGCCAAAATTTGATGTCACCTAACAATACACCTCAACTAGAAGTATAATACGGTCAATTGCAAATATAATAACCCAAAAAGGTTGGGGTCGATCCTACGGGGAAAACATGAGTGGTTACTTGCCTTGATGTAATCCATGGACAGTATAGGAAAGTAAATGGGGGGTTTTGTTATCAATCACAAATAGTAACCAATTCTTGAGTGCTTTTGAGTTGACATCACTATGAGACAAACGCTAGGTATATGTTCCCCCTGGATTCTCAACAACATAAATTTCTCGTGATCAACCCAATTATTCTGTAGTTCTGAAGGCAAAGCCTACAAGATAAGTATTATTAACTATCAGGTAAGCTAGAAGACAAATTTCACCCTTTTTACTTGGTTATTGTATCAGGGTGCTTCCTTTTTGCCCCTTGTTATGGCCTCAGTTACAATTGTCGGGGTAGGATCAAGTGATAAGATAGAATTCTTGGTTATCGCATCTCAAATCACTATCTTAATCTTTCTTTCCTAATCGCAAGATTCTTGGTTATCTAATGGATGCGTATACAAGAAATCTCAAGCATCTGCAGCTGCTATGAGTTTAATTCTTTCAAAGAAGAATTAAGATACATGTAGAAACCCTAGAATAATTGAGTCTCACACTTCCTCTACATAGCTAATTCTCCAAGGTTCCCACAACCCTCGCTAAGGAGATTAGCCGCTCATGTTTGTGCAAGAAATCATGATTGTCAATGAAAAACACATAAAATCAATTGCATAAGAATAATATGAATAAACTTTAAAGTATTAATTGAATAAAACCATAAAATATCAAGAAATAATGTAGTAATAAGTAATAGTGCATAATAGCACGTAAAAGAATGTCACAACGTGTAACCTAATAATAGATAAACCCTAGGGCATTTTTAGTATCACAAAATAACATAAAAATCCTATCAAAAATGGGAGAGGTAAAGTTAAGTCGGCAGTCGGTATGACTCGGTCTTCACGCGTAAGCTCAGCTTACGAGTCGTATCTTGCCTTGTCGTATCTGTTCCAGTGTCTAATATTCCCAAGGCTTCAACTCTCTATTCATCATATGACTTCCACTTATGAGTCTTACCCGAGTGTATGACTCATGTCCTTTATCCGTATTCACCTAGGACTTCTTTCTTTTCAAGTCTTGAACACTGGTTTGTATCTGACATACGTATACAAGTCATACTCAGACGTCCGACTCATGTACTTTTGACTCTTCAACTCTAGATGGTAGCTTATATTCTGTTATGCTCGCGACTTCAGAATACGACTCGTATCCTTCCTTATGTCTTGGATACTTGAGTCGCATCTTCTTCATACTTGGCTCCTTGATTTAGATTTTGGTTCTATTACTTATACAATTCAGCATACAAGTCGTATCTAATGCTTTCAACTCAGGTGATGACTTCTATACTGATCAAAGTTGGTCTTTTTTAGGTTTTCTTTTTTTTTGTTTTGTTCAAATATTGTTGTAGACCTATTTTACCTACAATTCTCACCACAGTGCCTCATATCCAACAAAACACCCTTAGTTCACGCATAAATTCATGACTTTAAGCATCAAAAGTGTTGTGTTTCCACTCCATATATGATAGGGGATAAAATTATGCCATGAATATCTATTCAAAACTAGTCCAAAATCCAATGCACATAATCATATGCAAATACATATATATACTTCACGTGATGGGGCAGGGAACAAGGCTTAGCATGCACTTTAAAACTTTATCCTATATTGTATAGCTCAACCATCATAACATAAGAAGGGGCCCATGGGCTATATGGGCCCAACTCTCCTCCAGCTGGTGGGGCCGAAGTATGTATGGCCGTATGAACCAGAGGGTATACATATACACTATAGGGGACTCGAACATCCTGACATATCAAGGTGACTTGAGCACCGATTCATGTCATATAATATGGGTGATTCAAACCTCCTAATCATATGGTAATAATAAGGGGGATTCGAACTACCCAGTAATTTAGACTACCGCGTCAGCAACTGTGGCTTCCAGTGTTGGTCTCTCTGGATAACCTTTTTTATGACTCACATACACAACCTTCAATTAAGCCTAATTAAAACAATTATCATATATTCCCATTCTTTGAACCATGATACATATTTAGGCACACATTGTTGGTATCGTTATACCAGCTACACTTGCTAAGAAATATCAACATGCCGAAATAATTTCATAAATTAGGGAATTCATAGATCCCCCGTGGTTCAATTATACATTAGCTTGGGGAATCAGACAACACCATAAGGTTCAATATCAAAACCATTATGCTTCATTGACTTTTCACTTTATGCAATAGTTTAGAGTAGTTCAATATGCGTACTTTTCATAGTCAAAGCCAATTTCACAATATGGGGCTGAGGTCATAACCACTTCAAAAGTCACAAGTTTGGGGAAATCACAATCCCTTAATTTAATCATTATACCCATGCATCAATTAATTTAAAAATCACCATTTAAAAATAATCCATGTATGGACAAACATGAAACATCACATAGACAACTGCTATTCAAAATCCTTAACCCATGCTTCAAAACCAATATCAGTACCATAAGAACAACACTTTACAACATATATTTTTAAAAAATTAACAATTAGGGAAGAGTAACATGCCTGAAATATCCAAGTAAATAGAGAGAATTTCGCCTTTGAGACCTTGGATGACCTACTTTTGGAAATGCTATATATCTTGCCTTAGAGATTTGACAGAGTTTTAAGAGTGTTTGATTACATGATGAATAAGAAATAACCCCTCTTAAGTGCTTTATAAATGCGGGGTTTTAATTGGGTAAGGAGAGAATTGTCCAAAGTACCCCCAAATTAAAAGCTCAAATTTTGTCATTAGTGACTACGGGTCACCATACGACTCGTAAGGTTTCATTACTACCACAAGTCGTGGACAAGAAAGTTTCTAGGGCACCCACAAACTGTTGACCCTATGACTCGACTGATATGACTCATAATGGGACCCTATGACTCATAGGGTTCAATCGTAATCAACACAGAACCCATTTAAGGTAAACACTAGATATCCTATGATTTGCACCCAATGACTCATAATGAGTCCTCACGACTCTTAGTGAGCTAGCTGTACTTCGAGCAGAACTTAGTCACACACTTATTGTTTAGGTTACAATTGGGTCCCTAAGACCCATCAAGACTCCCTATGACTTGTAAGGAAAGTCATAATCAAGATAGTGAGGATAAAATTTCAAAAAATTTCAAGGATCATAAACCAAGGTTTCTACATTCTCCCCCATTTAGCATCATTCATCCTCAAATTATAGGACAAAGTATTATTAGTACGATTTGACTCCAAATACAAACACACTTACCTTTAACAAATACCGAAATCAAAGATTCCAAGGAAATCACATTTTCCTTTAACAAAGTTACAAAAATAAGATGTTAAGGAATATAAATACCTCAAGCACGATTATCCAGAATGGGGAACAAGAATGGATACTTAGGCTTCATGTCCTCCTCGGCTTCCCAAGTATCTTCCTCAACTCTTTGGATCCTCCAAAGAACCTTTATCGAAGCCACCTCCTTGTTCCACAACCGACGTACTTGCCAATCCAAAATCTCAATCGAGACTTCCTCATAGGATAAGGAATCTGAAATACCCATCTTTTCCAAGGGAACAACCGCGAATGATCACCCACACACTTTCTCAACATCAAAACATGAAACATCGAATAAATAGAGCTCAAGCTAGAAGAAACCTCTAATTCATATACAACATTACCAACCCTATTCTAAACCAAGTACAGGCCGACATAACGGGGACTGATCTTTACCTTTTTTCCAAACTGCATCACTCTCTTCAAGGGAGACACCTTCAAGAATACCAAATCACAAACATTAAATTCCAATTCTCTTTGCCTCTTGTTCGAACAGGACTTTTGGTGACTTTGGGCATCCTTAAGTCTATCCCAAATCACCTTCACTCTTTACATGTCTTGGTGAACCAAATTAGGGCAAATTACTTATTTTCACCAACCTCAATCCACCCAGTAGGAGATCTACACCTCCTACCATATAAGGCCTCAAACAGGGCCATACTAATTCTAGGGTGATAGATATTATTATAGGAAAATTCTATGAGAGAAAAGTGGTCAACCCAACTTATACCAAAAACACAAGCCCAAAGCATATCTTCTAAGGTCTAAATTGTCCTTTCCACTTGCCCATTCATCTGTAGGTGGAATCGGAGCTAACGGTTACTATAGTCCCCAAACATCTCTAAAATAAACTCCAAAAGTGAGATAAGAACCGAGTACCTCAATTAGATATGATGGAAAATGGAGAACTAGGTAACTTTGCGATCTCCTCAATGAACAACTTAGAATACTCCTCAAAAGAGAAATTAGTCTTTATTGGAAATAAGTGAGTAGACTTAGTCATTCAATCCACGATGGCCCAAATTAAATTAAAATGCTGGCAAGATCAGGATGAATCATACAAACCAACTCATGAGGTTTGGCCAAAATTCTTTCTCACAACCCATCAATGTTGGGAACGCATAATATGCCTTGGTATCTCAAGATACCATCACCCTTTGCCTACCCATATCATTCTAGATTTCCATCAAGGTTGGGTCCAATACTTGCTTCTCATTTTCCTCTTCTGCAAAAGATGACTTCACCACCTTTTAAAAAATTACACTACTATCCTCGAAATTAAGAGACGGACTCTAATATTAGCTAAATGATGAATATCCTTTACCAAATCCTATTTCTTCTCATCCACATAAGATAAGCTTCCCATGAAAAACCTGCTAAGACCATTAACAACAACATTAGCTTTACCTGGATGATAATGAAGACTCATGTCATAGTCCCTGAGCAACTCAAGCCCTCTACTTTGCCTAAGATTTAGGTCCTTCTGAGTAAACACATATTTTAGGCTCTTATGGTCAGAATAAATAACAACATGGACCTCAAACAAATAATGTCGTTAGACGTCCAATGCAAATATCTTAACTAATATTTCCAAATCATAATTTAGGTAATTCTTCTCATGAGCTTTCAACTATCTAGAAGTATAAGAAACCACTTTGCTATACTACATCAACACGAATCCCAATAAGACAATAGAACCATCAGTGCACTCAGGCAGAGTCAAGACCGGAGCCGAAGTCAACTTATCCTTCAACTTCTTGAAACTACCCTTACAAGAATCATACCATAATAACTCCACCTTCTTTTGAGTCAACTTAGTCAATGGGGAAGCAATAGTAGAAACACTTTTCATAAACCTTCTATAATAACCAGCTAAACCTAAGATTCTCTAAATGTCGGTTGGAGTCGTGGGTGAAGGACACTTCTTAACCATCGCAACCTTTTGTAGATCGACACAAATAAGTCATAATATTCAACCAGAACTCAGACTTAGAGAATTTGGCATACAACTGCTGCTCCTTAAGGGACTGCAATACCAAGCAAAGGTGATCGGCATGATCCACCTAGCTCTTAGAATTCACCAAATATCATCACTAAAGAAAATGACAAACAAGTCTAGAAACTGATGGAAAACCTAATTAATAATATTCATAAATAATATCGGGGCATTGGTCTCCAAAAACTCAAAATGACCATATTGGGTTCAGAAGCAGTGTTAGGAATATTCACCTCCCTAATATTCAATTGATGGTAACCCGACTGAAGATCAATCTTTGAAAAAAATTAGCACCCAAAAGCTGAGAGAATAGATCATTAATCTTTGGAAGAGGATAATTATTCTTCACGGTGACCTTATTCAATTGGCGGTAATCAATACATATCTGAAGGGAACCATCTTTTTTACGCAAAAAAAATAGGAGCTCCTCACAAAAACATACTACGATGTATAAAACCCTGATCTAGAAGATCTTTCAACTGCTCCTTGAGTTTTTATGACTCAACAGGATCCATTCTATAAGGAGGGACAAAAATACGATTAATGTTTGAAAAAAGATCTATCCCAAAATCGATTTTTCTGTCTGGAGAAACACCAGGAAGATCATCAGGGAACACCTCAGGAAATTAACAGACCACAGGGACAGTCTGCCTAATAGGACCTGCAGATGTAGAATCATCAACATGCACTAAGTGATAGAGGTACACTTTAGAAACCAATTTTTGAGCTCTAAGATACGAAATAAACATTTCCTTAGGTACTAGGGAACTACCTTGACATTCAATCACCAGTGCATTAGGGAAATAAAAACTAAACCTTTGAGTACGACAATTAGGAGATGCATAGAACGAGTGCTGCCAATCCATCCCCAAAATCACATCAAAGTCTACCATGTCCAACTCTACTAGATCTACCAAGGTCTTGCTACCATATATCAATATGACACAACCCCTATAGACTCTTCTAGCCTAATGGAGTCCTCCACTAGGGTGGACATAGAGAAGGGATCTAAAATACACTTAGGGTCAAAACAAAAATAAATAGCCACATAAGGGGTCACATAAGAGAGGGTAGACCCAGGATCAAATAAATAATATAAATCATTAGAGAAGAGTTTGAGCTTACCGATAACAACATCAGGGGATGCTTTAAAATCCTGGCGAGTGGCTAGAACATATAGAAGGTTCTGTCTAATGTCGGAGCTAAAAAAAAATGTAGCACCCTTTGGTATAGTAGCTGATAAAGTAGAAACACACATTTTTCCCAAAAAAAAGCCCTAGAAGGACTATCCTTTTGAATATAACCAATCCACCCTTATTTAAAAAATTTGTTCCTTCTTTCTTCACAAATACCATGATACACCTAACCACAGAATCTATAAAAGGGATATCATATAGTTAACTTAAGACCATTAGCCTAAGGTTGGGCTCTTAGTGATATAAAACCACTATCATACTAAGAACGACGATCACCTAATGACTTCAGATAAAGAGCACTAGCCATAGAGTAGGAACCAGAATTGTCCTATTTCTTCTTAGATGACTATCCACCATCTCTACCACTCTGCTGCTGACCTCTACTCTGATTCAAATATCAAAATTTCTTATTCTACCTTTTACTTATATCTTCTTGCTTCTTCTTCTGATCCTCCACTTGTTTTATATATACTATAATTTAAGAGATGTCTATAACCTTAGTCGACAAGGCAGCCTTCCTCTCCAAGATCAACGTATGTGATTACCTAGAGGCAAACTTCCTTATTCTAGCCCTCATGAAAGATACCAACTCAGGAGCATAATGTGACAACTAATGAAACATGAAGGCATAATCTTTTGTTGTTATCCTACCTTGCTTCAAATCCATGAATTCCTCAGCCTTTACCTCTCTCAAATCCTGAGGAAAGAAGTAATCAGGAAAAGTACTAGAGAAGTTGTCCCACAAAGCAAACTCAGCATCATTGCCCCTAAGCTGCTCCCACTCCTCATACTAATTATTTACTACTTCTGTTAACTAATAAGCACTACACCCTCTACATCAAGAGATGCATCACACGAAAGATCCTTTCTATCTCATCAATAAAATTTTAATGATCTTCCTAAACCATATAACTAGTGAAGATAGGAGGTCTCAATTTTATAAATTGGAAAAATCTAGTGGCCTTAGAGGATAGAGCAACATAAGAAACCCACTTAGTCTAGAAGGCCACCAACTGAATAAGAAAATGAATTAACTAGTAAAACTTAACATTAGTCATGCCATCTTGAGGTACCTAAGGAGGGATAGGGGAAACTGGTAGAGCTCTATTAGGGAAATCAGAAGCAGCGACCCTAGGCCGAGTCTGAACTCCTAGAGTAGGACGAGCCCTATCCATATTATCCTAGATGAGGTAAATGATTGTCCATGAGCATTAGATCTTCTGGAAGGCATGATCTAAAAATCAAACATATGAGAATTAGAGGATATTCAAGACCTTAGACTCTATAGTTTAAAATAGAATAACAAGAAAGGAAACATTCATAAATGCCTCATAGCCTCTCCCTTTTAGGTGTGGTGCGCTACATACCTATAAAAGAGACTCTACTTGACATAGATTTGTAGAGACCCAATGATACCAAATCTAGGCTCTGATACCATATTTGTCATGAATCAAACTAGGGCCTTGTAGTGACAGGTATCTCAAGTCCACCAGGGACCCAAGACACCCCCTTGCACCTAACAAAAAAACATGATGTCCCCAATGTTGGGTGAATTCTGAATATATAACAAGATAGCACAAGGTAGGATTAAAGAATAAAAGATAATTCTGTGACTGATAACTAGTAACCAATCAAAACTAGTAACCAATCAAAACTACCAACCAAAATTACCCAAGTTCACATTAATCCAACAAAACCTTCTAACAAAAAAATCAAAAACTAGTCTTAGTTGGGACATGTCTCCGATTTGGAGAAATGACTATGACAATGATAATATTAACGATAATGAAAATTCTTAATTCTAATCTATGATAATAAAAGATGAAATGCCTAAGTCTTTCAGAGAATGAAAGCTCAATACTTTACCCAAAATAAACTAATGAACTAGGCTATTCCACCTAACTCTGCGAAGGAAAAGTAGAGATAACTTTGGTAGTAACATCATGTGGGGATACAACATTCAGAGATGATTTACATCTGGAGCTCTAGCATATAACTCAGGGAGAGGGGATAAAGTAATGCTATGAATAATAATTCAAAACTAGTATACACATAATAATATGCAAATACATATATATACTTCACGTGCTGGGGTAGGGAACAAGGCTTAGCATGCAATTTAAAACTTTAGCATGGATTGTGTATCCCAATCGTCATAACATAAGATGGCATCCACAGGCTATATGGGCCCAACTCTACCCAAGCTGGTAGGGCCCCAGTGCGTGTGGCCACGTGAGCCAGAGGGTATACAAATTCACTATGGAAGACTTATAACTCTTGGCATATCAATATGACTTAAGAACCAAATTATTTAATAAAATATGGGGGATTGAACCTCTCAATCATATGATGATAATAAGGAGGACTCAAACCAATCAATTAATTAGACCTACGGGACCTCCACTTTTACGACTCTGCTCCACAACCCTAAATAAAGCCTAATTAAAATAATTATTGCACATTCCCATTCACTGAACCACGATATACATTCAGGAATACATTGTTTGTATCATCATACCAACTACATTTATAAGGTAATATCAACATGCCGAAATAATTTCATAAATTAGGGAATTCATAGCTCCCCCTTGGTTCAATTATACAATATCTTGGGAAATTACAGAACCCCATAAGGTTTAATTTCAAAACCATTATTCTTTATTGATATTTTACTTTATGCAATAGTTCAAGATTAGTTCAATATGTGTACTTCTCATATTCAAAACAAATTTCACAATATGGGGCTGAGGTTATAAACACTTCAAAAGTCACAAGTTTGGGAAAATCATAATCCCTTAATTTATTGACTATACCCATGCAATAATTTATTTTAAAACAACAAATTAAAAATAACCCATGTAAGGAAAAACATGAAACATCACATAAATAAAATTTATTCAAAACCCTAAACCCATGCTTCAAAACCAACATCAATACCTTAAGACAAACATAAAAAAATATGCTTTTAACAAATTAGCAATTAGGGAAAACTAACATGCCTAAAATATCTAAGTTTATGGAGAGAATTCGACCCTTGATCCCTTGGATGACCTACTTCTTGGAAACCCTAAATATTCTGCTTGAAATATTTTAGAGAGTTTTGAGAGTGTTTGATTACATTATGAATATAAAATAACCCCATTTAAGATATTTATGAACGGAGGGTTTTAATTGGGTTAGGAGGGAATTGTTCAATGTGCTTCCAAATTAAAAGCTAAAATTTAGTCGTCAGTGACTATAGGTTACCATACGACTCATTAGGTTTCATTATGACTCATTACCACGAGTGTAGAAAAGATAGTTTCTAGGGAATCCATATTATTTTGACCCTAAAACTCAACTAATATGAATCATAATAGGACCCTACAACTCATAGGGTCCAGTCGTAATCAACACAGAATCCATTTAGGTTAAACACTGGATATTCTATGATTTGTACCCAAAAACTCATACAGAATCCTTATGACCCTTTATTATCCACTCGTACTCAAAGTAGAACTTAGTCACACACTTACTGTTTAGGTTACAATTAGGTACCTAAGACCCATCAATACTATGTATGACTCATAAAGGAAGTTGTAATCATGTGAGGATAAAATTTTAGATATTATTAAGGACCAAAATCCAGGGTGTTACACTTGTACTCTCCCAGGCCCTCTTATTATTACCTTCTCCCCTATCTCCAAAACACTAAACAATGTGAAGCTACCCCATTTAGGTCTGGCCCAATCCTCTACTCTCTTTTTTTTCTCCCCTTTTTTATTTCTAATTTCTTCATCAGAAGTATATATTGGGTCAAAAGATTTCTTTCTAGGTATTTGTTCAAGTAAAAACCATTTCAAAGTTATTGCGGGTTATAGACGTAAGTACACTATTTGTAAAATATGTTTAACTGTTTATGCTTATTTCTCACAACTTTTGTTTATATAAATGTATATTTTATTTCCTTCTTCTACCTTTCAATTTTCCATATGTTAATATAATTTTATGTTTATTATTTTGCTCTTCACTTATTAATTTTTATAATGTTTTTGCTGCTTTACTTGCCCAAATATCATGCTAAGTAAAATAAATATATTTGATTCATATGTGAACTCTTACTATATTATACATTTTATGTAATTGTTAAATAGGAAGGTTCTCACTGTTGTATTATTTCTACCACTAAATTGTTAAACCTAGGTAATGGATGGTTATGTACTAGATGTAATATGAAATACCCTAGGTTTTGTTCCTTAGAAATTCCTGTGTTTCTCTCTTTTGGACATCATACAACTGGAGGGTACTACTCATATGATAGGGTACAGGTTGGTGGACTTGGTTGTATGTTAACCAATGTAGGTTGTTTAGTTTCTATCCAATGTATGATTGGATCATACTAGTCATATGTTAGGGTACTAGTGGTATGATACCAATTATATGTTGCCCTATGTGTTACCTACAGGAGTCTATTTTGAATAAGGTATAGATTATAGGTACTGGTGGTATGGTTGGGTATGGATTGGCCTTGGTGGTTATATATTAGACAGTGTTGGGGTCTAAAGAAAGGCCTAGGGTATGAGATAAGAGTACTACTCATACACTAGGGTATGGTTGAGGGAGGTGGCCATACCCTTATGCAGGAATTTTATACAGTTTAAGTTGGGGGTAATCTGGATATTTTCCCTCTTAACCTCTTAAGGGCCCACGACATATAACAGACTTGGGAAATAATTTACCCTATTATTATTATCTTAAACACTTAGAAACTCTCTCAAATTCTATCAAGGCTCTTGGGTCAAGAAAAGCTAGGGTTTCTTCAATAAGGTTTATTTGGGGCATACAAGGATGATTTCTCTTTGTCATCTTTGTAATCTAAGGCATGTTACTCCTCCCTCATTATTAGTTCCAATAAAAGGCATGTTTTATTTATGGTTTTCATGGCATAATTATGGTATGGTTTTGGGTTTTGAATATATATTAGGGTTTTTTTAGTAATAAACTATTTGGTTATGGTTTTTCAATGATTTATCTATGGTTTTCATATTTTAATGGTGGTTTTAGTATATGGTTGCATGGGAATGGTTAATTGGTACTTGATATTAGTTTTAAAAATTATATTCCCTTAACATGTTGTAATGCCTATGAGAATGTTTTTACTATATTATTGAACATTCAGTGAAAACTTTGCATGGTATAAAGTGGTAATGAAACCCTAACTGGTTTAGATGGTCTTTAATAGTTAAATAGTAAGGTATTGGTGGTCATGGTTCTGGATTAATTGAATACACTTGTAGGGTACAGGGAATCGCCCAATATAACTTAATCTTAATAATGATCATCTTGTGGGGTACATGGGAATCCTCCAAGTAACTTAATAATGTAATCTATGGGTACATGGGAATCCTTTCTTTAAATAAAATGGCTAAGGACATTGCTTGCAAGCTATGGTCGGTATTATGGTACTACTGCTTCTAGCCTTGGTTAATAATAATTATAATTGGCTGTTTGATTATGTGCTTATGGTTTTAATTAGGCAATAATGGTGGGGTGTGATAGCTAACCATAAATGTGTGAGTCCAATAGATGGACACTGGAAACTCAGGTTTACTAACATAAGGATTGGTCATGGAGACCATATATAATACTTATAGGGTATAGGGATGGCAATGGTGCGGTGTGGTGTGGGTGCGATGCAGGTTTTGAGCTATGCGGGGCGATGTGGGTTTTAAGTTATGTGATGTGGTGCGGGTGCGGGGCGGGTTGAATAAAGGTTTTTTTTCAATGTTGTGGTGTGGGTTATGGATATATGCGGGTTTAAATTAAAATAAAGCTAAAAATTAGTATTGTTCTAATGAATATACCTAAAATTATATGTATTATTTACTTAAAATTTTATAATATTTAAAATGACATGTATAACACTACAAATAAATAATTTTATAGTAGCTTTTTTAACATCTGTATTCATTTTTATAAATATATGATTACTTGTACACGTTATACTTTTTGTCAATTTTTTAGTGAAAAGTGATACAACAGAAATTAATTATTATCTCCTAGTTGTAGATTTGAAAATATTATGATTTTCAATGGAGTTATAATTTTTTCAGAAAAAAGGAAAAAAACATGCATAGGGCAGTGCAGTGCGGTTATGCGCGAGTATGAATGTGGGGCGGGTTTATGCAGGTTTAAAGGTGATGCGGTGTGGTGCAGTGCAGTTTTAAAATTTGTGGGTTTAGCAAAAACCCGCACCGCACCCGAACCATACCACACCATTTCCATCCCTAATGGGTATATATTCACATAATTTACACTTGTATTTATGTATGATGGAGAGAAAAGGGTACATAGGAATCCCCTATTCCAATAGTATCTCTGGTTCATTCTGTTATACACATTAGGTTCTGTTCAGGGGGTAACACTGGACTCATATGTCCCATGGGTAGTTCTAGGATGGTTAAGCTACACATACCTAGTTTAATGGTTTTCAGGCATGCTAAACCAAGTTTTCTCTCCTGGTATGGATATATGTATATATATGTATGTATGGTTGTATATGCGTATGGTTTTTTACTTAGTTTTAAAAGGTGGAATTTTTTATCCTGATCCTGAATACATGTTAGCATTCATCTGCTAACCCATCTTTAGGCACTGTATTCCCACACAATATAAGAACTGACTGTTCTATTCTTTTGACTTAGTGATTGAATTTAGGATTAACTTGTGTTGGATTGAAGTGGTGTGCTTCCATATTTTGGAAGGCTTCATTTTATGTCATGGATGTCCTTACATACTTTGGTTATTTTATAGTCTATGGTTTTGGCTATGGTTGGGGACATGTCCCAACTGGATATTATTTTACTTTTGGTTAGAGGCTTTTTAGGACTACAATGGGTTGGTATAGGTGTTATTGGTATTGGTGTCAGCCTTGGCATTGGCATTGGTATTAGGGATGACATTGGTGGACTATATTTGATTTATGATTGTTCCATGTTTTTTATATTATAAATATACACACATTGGGTTATTGTCTTAGTTTGGTTGGTTATTGGATGGATTGACTTTGTTGGGTTGGTTTAGGAAGTAGGCTTAACCTAAAGTTAGTATATCTATAAATATGCTATCTTGTTATATGTTTGGAATTCATTTGACTTAGGGTATGTTCTTGAAGGTTGGGTTGGGTATCAGGGGTTGTCCTCAATCCTAGTTGGACATGGCATGCCTATTATGATAAGGCCTCGATTTGGGTTATGTCAAGTTGGTATCAGAGCATTAGGTTCATGGTCAAATAGGAGTCCACAAAGCCGTATCGAGTAGAGTCTTTTTTATGGGCATGTAGTTCGCCACACTCATAAGAGAGAGGCTACAAGGCATTTAGGAATGTTTCTCTTTCTTGTTTTCTATTTTCAAGCTTGGAGTCTAAGTCCTGGAATCTTCTTTAATCCCTGGTTTTTTGCTTTTCAGATCTTGCCTCGACAATCTAATACACAAGGAAACTCCTCTGTTCCAACTGGGGATGATGTTGATGGGACACGCTTTACCCATGAGATGTATACTCAGTCTAAAGATCCAGTCCCTAATTTTCCTAGAGTTCTACTGATTTGCTCAAGTCATCCTCAGGTCGACGTGATGAATGCAGAATTTCATCAGTCAATTTATATGACTGCTCATTTTGTAGCTTTTTAGATTGATCATGTTGGATCTTCTATTCTATATTTTGAGGCCACAAGGATTGGCCAGTTCATGAGGATGAGCCCTCTAACTTTTCCTAGTATTAAGATGGAAAAGGATCCTTTTGTTATTTTGGATGAGATGGAAAATATATTTAGGATTATGCATGCCACGAATATGGAAGGGGTGGAGTTTTCTGCCTATCAATATAAGGATATTGTATACTAATGGTATGAGAAATAGGATAGGATAATGGGTGACGTCGATGAGTCATCTCCATGGGAGCCTTTCTCTAATGCATTTTTGGACCACTTCTTTCTTAGGAGATAAGGAAAGCAAAAGTAGAGGAGTTTGTTAATCTGAAGTAGGGAAAGATGCCAGTCAATGAGTATGCCTTAAGATTTCACCAGTTATCTCAGTATGCGCTAGAGATGATGTTTGATATGAGGGCCTAAATGAGGAAGATTGCTTTGAGACTATCTCATGATTTATTCATTGAAAGAAAGACTATATTACTAATCAAGGACATAGATATCTCTAGGTTTGTTATTCATATGCAATATGTGAAGGAGGAAAAGAGAAAGCAGGCTAAGATATGGAAAAGGTAGGGAAAGAAGTTTAGGTTTTCTGAGCATGGTGGTAGGCAACAACAAAGTAGTAGAGATGTCGGTAAGTGGCCAAAGAAGAAGTAGGGGAGTTCTAGTTCTTTCTCCATAGCTAGTGCTCCCTATCTAAAGCCATCGTGAGACAGGCGTTAGCAGGTTGGCGATAATTTCAGCGAACAAGGTGCCTAATATCAAGAAAGTAGAGCTCAGTCAACTTTATCACATCCTTCTTGTAAGTTTTGTAGTTGGTTTCATTAGGGCTTACGTGATGAGGAGAGGGACATATGTTTCAACTATGGTCAGCAAGGCTATATGCTTAGAAACTGTCCGATTGATAAGGTTACTTCAGGAGAGAACTAGTTTTTGTTGCCTCTTTATCAGTTTTTGCACCAAAGGGTACTGCTTCTACATATATTTTTGCTTCTGGTAGAGGCACAAGGAGGAATTAGTTATATGCGTCACTACTCGACAAGAGCCTGAGGCATCACCTGATATTATGACTAGTATGTTATAACTTTTTTCCTCATGTATCATTTACTTAATCTGGGGTTCACTCTCTCTTATGTGACCCGTTTTATGGTTGTGCATTTTTTTTTGGTTCAGAGTATGTTTTAGACCCCTTTTCTATTTCTACCTCGGTAGGTGACTCTGTGATTGTTAAAAGAGTCTATAGGGGGGTGTGGTATCTGTTGTTAGTAAGGAGACTTTGGTGGATTTGCTTGAATTAGATATGGTTGATCTTGATGTTATTTTGGGGATTTATTGGTTGCACTCGTGCCATATATCCCTAAATTGTTAGACTCATATGGTTGTCTTTAGATTTCCTAATGAGCCTATTATTGAGTGGTAGGGTTGTTCCCTAACTCCTAAAGGGAAGTTTATATCATATCTTAGAGCTCAAAGATTAATCTCCAAGGAGTGTCTCTATCATTTGGTCTAGGTTAAATGTTCTAACTTTGAGGGTCCTTCTTTGCATTCGGTTCTGGTGGTGAATGAGTTTCCTGAGATCTTTCCGGATGACCTTTCTAGTGTTCCTCCGAATAGGGAGATTGAGTTTGGGATTGGTCTTGCTCTGGACACCCATCAAATTTCTATTCCCCCTTATAGAATGGCTCTATCTGAGTTAAAGTAACTAAAATATTAGCTTAAAGATCTGTTGGATAAGGGTTTCATCCATCCTAGTGTGTCCCTATGGGGTGCATCAGTGTTATTCGTGCGTAAGAAGGATGGTTCCCTTTGGATGTGTATTGACTACTGATAGTTGAATAACGTGTTGATTAAGAATAAGTATCCTCTCCCAATGGTAGATGACTTATTTGATTAGTTGTAGGGCATTGATTCTTTTATAAGAATGATCTTCGGTCTAGGAATCATCAACATAAGATTAAGGAGGTAGATAGGACTGAGCTAGTTTTTTGTACCCGATATTGGCACTTTGAGTTCTTGGTAAATTTGTTTGGTTTGACCAATACTCCTTGACATTTATGGATTTTATGAATAGGGTCTTCCATCAGTTTTTGAATCTGTTTGTCATTGTGTTCATTGATGACATTTCGGTGTACTCTAAGAGTGAGGTGGATCATGCTAATCACCTCCGTGTTGTGTTGCAGACTCTGAAAGAGTAGTAGTTGTATGCCAATTTCTCTAAATATAAATTTTTGGTTGAATGCTATCACTTTTCTGGGTTATTTTATTTTTAGTAAAAGGATTATGGTGGATCCACAAAAGGTTGTGGTGGTTAAGAAGTGGCCTAGACCCACGACTCCAATCGACATTTAGATCTTCTTGGGTTTAGCTGGCTACTATGGAAGCTATGTGGAGAGTTTGTATATGATAGCTTCCCTATTAAATAAGTTGACTCAGAAGAAGGTAAAGTTCTCTTAGTCCAATGCTAGTGAGGGTAGTTTCAAGAAGTTGAAGGAAAAGCTAATTTCAGCTCTGATTTTGACTTTGCCTATACGCAATGATGGGTTTGTGGTTTACTATGATGCATCCCAGGTGGGACTTAGTTATGTTCTGATGTATCATGGTAAGGTAATAACCTATGCTTCTAGGTAGTTGAAGGTACATGAGAGGAATTATCTTTCTCATGATTTAGAGTTGTTACCAGTGGTGTTTGCATTGAAAAATATGGCGGCACTATTTGTATAAAGTGCACGTGGACATCTTCTCGAATCATAAGAGTCTATAGTACGTGTTCACTCAAAAAAAGCTTAACCTCAGGCAAAGGAGATGGCTTAATCTTCTCAAGAACTATGATATGAGTCTTTAAGACCACCCAGGTAAAGCTAACGTGGTTGCTGATGCACTTAGCAGGTTGTCCATGGGGAGTATAGCTCATATAGATAAGGAAACATGGGAATTGGTTAAGGATATGGAATTGGTAAAGGATATTTACCATTTGGCTAACATGGGAGTTCATCTTTTGGACTTTAAGGATTGTGGTGTGTTGGTACAGGAGGTAGTGTGGTTGTCTCTTTGTTCAGAGATCTAGGAGAAGCAAATGCTAGATTCTGTTATGATGAAATCAAGGGTGATGTAGGTGGGCAAAAGTTTATGGTATTTTAGATTAGTGGTGATGGTACCTTGCGGTACCAAGGGAGGTCATATGTTCCTGATGTCGATGGTTTGAGTGAAAGGATATTGCCTGAGGTGCATAAAATGCGCTATGTTGTTCATCCCAGTTCGATGAAAATGTATCATGATCTCAAAGAGATGTATTTGTGGAGTGGTATGAAGAGGGATGTGGCTGATTTTGTGGCCAAATTTATGGTGTGTCAACTAGTGAAAGTTGAGCATACGAGGCCTGGAGTCTTGTATCAAGAAATTTAATTACTGATCTTGGGCATATTTATATGTCCAGTCACAAATATTCACCCATATTTGGACTTGTTCTGAGAACTAAAATGTGCTATTCTGATTGTAATTGAGCTTTAATTGCATTCCTTATATAATGGATATGATTAGCGTATGCAGGACTACATGGTGACGGGATTGGACATAATTTGATGAATGAATAAAATGTGAACATTGAAAGGAGCAACGAGGGAGTTCGAATATGGCTTGGGAAGGCTTTGAGGAAGAAAAGGTAGAGACCAATGCCACCTCATCATGGTGGATAATTAAACCTCAATGAGTGAATTATAAAATGTCAATGCGAAACCACCACGTTGTGGTGAAAGAGAAAATAGCAAAAAACTAAAATCTAGTAGCTCACCGGGATTGCACCAAATCGTGGTGAAGAGCCAATATGATGTTCTAGCTTTTGACGGAACATTTTATGCCTTTTTCTTAGGATAATTGTGTGTTTTCAAGAAACTATTGTTGTATTTAACATTGTATTTTAGCTTTTTCAGGATAAGAACAGAGCATGAAGAATTACTTGGATAAATTAGGCAAAACAAGGAAAAAAATGATGACAAATGACGGCTTAGGTGATGGACCATTGGCCTTGCGATGAATTGTCGACCTAAACGTCATCCCAAAATAGAATGCAGAATCAATGGAATTCCTGCAACGGTCCAGGCGATGGACTGTCAACCTTGTAACATACCGTCGTCTAAAAATAGAATGCAGAATCACTAGAAGTCCTGCGATGGTCCAGGCGACGGACCATCGACCCTGCGATGAACCAACGTCTGACCCGTCGCCATGAAATAGAACATGGAATGACTGGAGCTCTAATGAAGGTCTAGGCGATAGACCGTTGCCCCTATGATGAACCATCGCTCGATCCATTGAACATGAAGCAGCGACCCCGAGTTTAAATTTTTAAACCTCAGTTCTAGAATCATATAAATACTAAGTATTAGGTTTTATCCCACATCTTTTTTAATAGTAGTTTCATACTTTCTTCTCTATTGAGAGCGGTGTAACACTTTTCATTGAGATTTGAAGTTAGAAATTAAGATCTTATTATTATTCTCTTTTTTTTTCATTGAAGATAAAGCAGAGCAATATTGTAAATTTTGTAAGTACTATCTTGAAATTATTTATGAACATCAATATATCATTGATATCTTATATGGAGATGAGTAGCTAAACTCCCATAACTAGGGTTATGGGAGCCTTGATATAGAGAGCTGTCTAGGGTTATGAATCCACTAGATTTCTAACATCTATCTAAATTGCATGAATCCCTCTTTATTACAATGACATCTCTTGGTTGCAAACTTGAGAAGTGATCCCATGAATACCACTTATCTGATAAGAAAGTGGATGTTGATAAAAGAGGTGATTCACATGAAATCCATAGGTTTACCCTTTGGGTCAAGGGTTGATGCCCTAACGGGATCAACCCTTATAAGAGTTTTATTGAATGATACATGGATCCTTTAAGTTCGAAAGAAGAAAAGGGCAAAATACCCAATAGGTTGAGAAACAAGTGGGTAATTCTTAGAATTCAATACTTTTTGCAATTGAAATTATAAGTTAGAATTCAAGCACAAGTTCACAACCCTAACTGTTTCAACATCTTGGTGAGCATAACTCTAGTTAACTAATTAAATTGAAATTACACTTGCATTAACTCTCATTAGCTGGACCGTTGTGTGATAAAAGAACGAAAGAACATAATTAACACATCAAAAACCCCCCTTTACTTTGGAACCTTAGATCAACAGTCTAATAACAGTTACAATACTTAGTGAACATAGTACTTCCTGTGGGATTTGACACCCACCCAGTTGGGTTCTTTATTTGATAGCCATTGCTTACACTTTTGTAAGATATTTGTAATTTGGGCGTATCAAATTTTGGTGTCATTGCCGGTGAATATGGTTGTCAATTAAGTTTGTGTTTGTTAATTGACCTTTGGTCAAGTTTCCCAAATTTTACTTTTGTTTGTTGTTTTTGTTATGTGCAGGGTAGTTATTATGTATGCCAAGTACAAGGAGATCGGGTGCACCATTATTACTAATACATCCGAAACCACAGTTAATGAGAAAAATGTTAGACCCCCAAGATGCTAAAAGACTAGCCGCTCTGGCTAAAGCTTAACTTAATTAGCAGAATGATGGCTAACAGACGCGTCATCCTAATCCTGATGATGATTATTTGGGGGATGATGATTTGTTAGATCCTGTTAACCCAAGGCATGTGGAGAATGTGGCTGCACCAGTGAATTGGAATGTAAACAGTAATCACCCCTTTAGGGCAAGGCAAGAATATCAACAAGTTTGATCTGAATGACGAGGAAGATATAATAGATGGAGTAGGTGCAACTGGAGCTATCATTCATCCACCTCTAGTACCAAGAGCTAAATTTAATATTACCTATATGATGATTCAACTCCTTCATCTTAAGTGGTTGTTCGGTGGTCTTCCCAGAGATGATCAAAACATATATTTGGTGAACTTTGTCACCATTTGCAAGTTTTTTGATAATCTAGGAGTGAGTCAGAATGTTATCCGTCTGCATTTGTTTCTATTGTCTCTATTTGGGGAGGCGATACTATGGCTAAATGAAATGACTCTTGACTCTATAACCATCTGAAGGCAGTTGAAAGAGGCTTTCCTAGAATGGTTCTTTCCACCCTCCAGAAGGGTACAAGAATGAAATTATTAACTTCCAACAGCTTTCCACTAAAGCTCTTTATAAGACCTAGGAGAGGTTTAAAAAGAAGCTGATGCAATGCCCGAACCATAACATGATGGATATTTATCTGATGAAGACTCTTTATTGGGCTTTAAACTCTATTATAAAGCTAGTTGTGGATAATGTTGCGGGAGGGTCATTTGTTGACCTCACTTTTCTAGAAGCTTCAGAATGCTTGATCAAATGACCAAACAGAGTAGATCTTAGCATACCAAGGATTCTATGGCTTCATACCTTACTGTGTCTGGTAGTATAACTATAAAGCAATGCAAGAAGGAGGAACAATGTGACCAGGATATAGCACATTTAAAGACACAGATAGATTTGCTGACTAAGCATCTATTGTCTAATAAAACAAAGAAAGTGAAAGCTGTTGCATCCTAGGGAAGAGCAGACTCTGATTCGGAAAAAGAGGCAAACTATCTAAATAATAAGGGGGTTTATGAGGCAATAGCCATAGAAATGAAGGTCGGAACTATTATGACAAAGATGGTTATAAAGATAGAGATCAAGGGAATTGGAAGTGCCAAAATGGTAGGAGTGGACTATATGTACCTCCTGGGAGCAGAGATAATACTGTAACTAGCTCTGGCAAGATATCCATGGAGGACATGATGGATAAATTATTAAAGGGAGTTGAGACTACCAAATCTGGGGTGACTACTATGAATATTGATTTGTTTTCCATGAGTCAGTTGGAAAACTCACACTCTACCTCTATTAAATAGTTGGAGAAGCAAATGAGCCAACTCTCAGCAGCATTGAATCAGAGGAAGAGTAGAACCTTTCCAAGTGATATAGTTCAAAACCCTCAAAATAATGGCTCTTGTATGGCAATTACCACATAAAGTGGCAAGGTATTACCAAGCCCTTCAGTGGAAAAAGATATGGTTGAAGATGTCATTGAAGAGGATATTGATCATGAAGAAAGCTATCCAGTGGAGTCTAAGAAATTGGAGGAAGTCACTGATAATACACCATCAAACCATCAGCAGGTTAACATGTTAAAGAAGAGCAAGGTAAAGGGGACTGAAGTGGTGGTTACCACACTCCCAAAACCACCTCCTCTATTTCCCCATTGGTTGTGAAAGAAGGCCGACATCACAAAGTTTGGAAAGTTTATGGCCATACTTAAGCAGTTGACGATTAATTTTCCATTAGTGGAAGAACTAGAGAAGATGCACGGGTATACAATGTTTATGAAAGACCTTGAAGATTATGAGGAGGATATGTGTGCCTTTATAGGTATGGGGTATTACTCTTATGCACCCAAGAAGATGGATTTGGACTTGAAAAATCATCTAAGTCCACCAGCCAATCCGTCTATTGAAGAGCCACCTACTTTGGAGCTGAAAGAGTTACCCAGTGATTTGAGGTATGTGTTCCTGGGCAGTGGGAATAAACTACCAATGATTATTGTTGCCGATCTAGGTTAGCAACAGGTAAAAACTCTCATCTCTATTCTTAAGAGATATAAGAGGGCCATTGGTTGGACGATCGCAGACATCATTGGTATCCCTCTTGGTATATGTATACATAAGATTCAGCTAGAGGAGGATTGTGTTCTGACCATTGAGCATCAGTATCGTCTAAACCCACCTCTACAAGAAGTGGTAAAGAAAGAGATCATCAAGTGGCTAGACGCAGAAGTAGTATATCCCATTTCAGATAGTAGTGGGTAAGTCCTATTTAGTGCATGCCCAAGAAAAAGGGCATAATAGTGGTGGCTAACAAGAAGAATGAGTTGATTCCACTCAGTCCTGTTACTAGATGGAGGGTGCGTATGGATTACTAAAAACTCAACTCATGGACATTGAAGGACCACTTCCCAAAGCCTTTCATGGATCAGATTCTTGATCGGTCGGCAGGAAGTGGTTGGTACTATTTATTGGATAGTTATTCTAGTTACAATTAGATTTTTCTAGCCCTGGAGGATCAGGAGAAAATGACATTCACCTACCCATATAGTACTTTTGCATTTAAACGGATGTCATTTGGATTGTGTAATGCGCTCGCTACCTTTCAACGGTGCATGATGTCTATTTTTTTAGATATGGTTGAATACACCTTAGAGGTGTTTATGGATGATTTTTCAATTGTAGGAGATTCATTTGAGTTGTGTTTGATAAATCCGAGTAGGGCCTTAAAGCGGTGTAAGGAGTTCAATCTTATGCTTAATTGGGAGAAATGCCACTTCATGATGAAGGATGGCACTATTATTAGACATAATATTTCAGCAAAGGGGAATGAAGTTGATCGAGCTAAAGTAAAGGTTATAGAAAAGCTTTGCCTCCTATTTCAGTTAAGGGGATGCATAGTTTCTTTGGTTTTGCTGGCTTCTATCGAGATTTATAAAGGACTTCTCAAAAATTGCAAACTCCCTTTGCAAACTTTTGGAGAAAGAAGTAAAATTCTCCTTTAATGATGATTGCTTGAAGGCATTTGAATTCCTTAAAGGGAAGCTGGTTGATGCTCCTATTATTGTTGCACAGGATTGGTCTAAATCGTTTGAGATCATATGTGATGTAAGCGGTGTTGCCCTTGGAGCTGTGTTGGGAAAAAAGAAAGATAAATTGTTTCATCCAATCTATTATGCCAGTAAAGCCCTGAATGGAGCTCAAAAGAACTGCACCATCACAGAGCAGGAACTTCTTGCAGTATTCTATGAATTTGATAAGTTGTAGGCTTATTTGATAGAAATCAAGGTGGTGGTCCACACTGACCATGCATCTTTGAGATATTTGATGGTGAAAAAGTATGCAAAACCAAGGTTGATTAAATGGGTACTGCTACTTCAAGAATTTGATTTTGAAGTAAAGGATCATAAGGGTTGTGAGAACAAAGTTGCAAACCATCTATCAAGACTTGAGGGAAAGCAAGTAGCCAAAAATGAACTTGAGATTGATGATGCATTTACAGATGAATAAATCTTAGCTATCATGCTTGAAAAAAATACCTTGGTATGCAGATTTTGCTAATTATGTGGTGAGTGAAGTGGTTCCTAAAATTTTTTCTTTTCATCAAAGGAAGAAATTTCTGTATGATGTGGCTCATTACTTTTGGGATGAACTGTATCTATTTCGACGGTACGAGGATAGCATTATTTGGCGGTGCATCCCAGAAGTAGATTTGTTGTGTATGCTGGAAGCAAGTCATGCTCCCCCAGATGGAGGTCACCATGCAGGTGATCGAACTTCCAGAAAAGTGCTCCAAAGCGGATACTATTGGCCTACCTTGTTGAAGAATGCTTACGAGTTCGTGATGAGATGTGACAATGTCAAAGGCAAGGGTTCATCTCAAAGAACCACGAGATGCCAATGTCTAAAATGCTGGAGGTAGAATTATTTGATATTTAGGGAATTGATTTCATGGGGCCCTTTGTAAGATCATTTAGGATAAAGTACATATTAGTTGCTGTAGAATATGTGTCAAAATGGGTTGAGGCCATGGCCCTGGTGGATAATGAAGGAAAGTGGGTTGTTGCGTTCTTACAGAGATATATCTTCTCTCGCTTTGGCATACCACGTACCATCATTAACGATGGAGGATCATACTTTTGCAATAAGATATTCAGAGCTACCTTGGCAAAATATGGAGTCAAGCTGCATAAGATAGCTAACCCATACCACCCATAGACCAGTGGGCAGGTGGAAATATCTAATCGGGAAATCAAAGCTATCCTTGAAAAAACTATAAATGCTAGTAAGAAAGATTGGTCTAGG
This sequence comes from Capsicum annuum, assembly GCF_002878395.1. Classification (NCBI taxonomy): domain Eukaryota; kingdom Viridiplantae; phylum Streptophyta; class Magnoliopsida; order Solanales; family Solanaceae; genus Capsicum; species Capsicum annuum. The sequence goes on along the minus strand of NC_061121.1, from coordinate 140,183,034 downwards.
AAGCTTGATGATGCCTTATAGGCATATAGAACAGCTTTCAAGATAACAATTGGCATGTCACCATACCTATTGGTTTATGGAAAGGTGTATCATTTGCCAATTAAACTGGAGAATAAAGCATTGTGGGCACTGAAGTGGCTTAATCTGAACTGAAAAGAGGCAACAGATATGAGACTGGGGCAGCTGAATGAGATGGATGAGTTTCGTCATAGAGCTTATGAAAGAGATGACTTGTACAAAGAAAGAATAAAGAAGTACCATGACCACAAAATTGGAAAGCGGGATTTTTAGAAAGGTGACTTGGTCCTCCTCTTCAATTCCCGACTCAAGCTTTTTCTAGGTAAGCTAAAATCCAAATGGTCTAGCCTATTTAGAGTTAAACATGTCTACTCATCTGGAGTAGTGGAACTCAAAAATTAAGACGGAAGTGTCTTCAAGATTAATGGGCAGTGTGTAAAACTATATATCAGTCCAACAACTCCATGAAGAGAATTACGACAACCTATCTCGATGAAGTCTGAGTAATCAAGATAACTGAGTCGTGCCACCATAGTAAATCAGGTGCTAGTGGGAGGCAACCCACATTGTATGTTGTAAAGCATTAGATTAAGTTATTTTATTATTTTGTGCAAGATAAAAGGTTTGTGTAAGTGTGAAGGTATGGCAGTGCAGGAAAATAGAAGCTGAAAGAGTTCAAAGAGACCGACGGATTTAACAATGGACCATCGCAGACTCGATGAGCCATCGTGGGAACCATCACAACAAATTCTAGAAACTAGGATACTAGTAAATTAGCAACGGGATGACCGATGGACCGTTATATGCTTGATGATTCATCGGCCCAATCGTCGCTAATGAGTTGCAAGGTGAGTGCACTGGAAATAGGTGATGGGTTTGAGAAATGTATAAACAAGATATTGAGAAGAAAAGGGATTTTGCAAGGTTAGATATGAGAGTCAGTAGACCCCAGCTCATCAGACTCAACCGATGCCAGTTCTTGAGACATCTGAGATTCCTTCAGGTATGCGACTACCTCTGACTATGTATGTGCCTCCTACCACATCTGCAGGTTTATCTTTGATGCCTACAGGTGGGTCTACAGACTCTGCATCAGTCCCGTCCTAATATTCTGAATACAGGCTGAACTAGGAGAACTTTGCGAAGGTGGTTCGAGCCTAAAAAAGGTCTGAAAAATAGTTAGCTATATGGGGGGTGGATTTTAAACCCTTTATTGAAAGAATTATAGAGGCAGTAGTATGTCTATTTAGGAACATTTATCTAAGAATGGATGATATGAAGGACCGAATCAATAAGAAGCTGGATGCCATGTCCATTTTGGATTTTGACAAGTTTATGATGGAGTTGAGACAGGCTCAGAAAGATATAGAAGAACTCAAATAGAAGCCATAGCATTCCATGTTTGATCCAGCCCAACTTGCAAGTGATGATGATGAAGGTATTTTTGATCTAATTGGGAGACCGATAAAAGACAAGGGTAAGAAAGCAGTAGAGACAAATGAAAAAGCAAAGAAAACTGCAAAGAAAACAACCAAGAAAAGAAAACTAGTTACCATGATACTAAAGAGAGAGAGAGGAATATAATGTATAGAAAGCACTTAAGATATCAAAGAGATCAGAGGAAGTGACTGCAGGATGAAGCTACTGGTATTTCCACCAATTCGGCCCCATATTGGAGGCTAATTTCTGACCCTATTCATTATGAGATTTCTCCAATTCCAGAGGATGTTGAAGTGATGACCCCTACCACCATAAGGGTCAATGTTGCTGAAGACGAGGCCAGAGCAGCCTCGAACAATTTGACTGAAAACTCACCTGACTGAGAGGCTATATAAGTATTTTTCTTCCTTATTTAACTTTTATTCATTGGGGACATTACATTATTTAAGGGGGGGGGGGGTGATACTTGTACCATGGAGTTTTTGTTGGCGATGTTCTTTTCCATCATGTTTATTTAGGAGAACCGACATGTTTAGTTTGAATTTCATTTCCATGTGATGTGCTATAAATATCGTGAAGTGATTATTTATATAAGTAAGTTTATGTTCTGTTGGCATTATTTTGTATATGTGGATGATAAGTGATGGTGGAAAAGTATTGGGAAAAAGTATTGGCAAAGTATTTTGGATTTTTGTATAATTATTTCTTCTTACCATTTGGTAAAGTGTTGTGCAACTATTTGTGACTCTTAAATTGGAATTAGAATATAGAGTAAAGAAAAGCATAGCTATGCTATATGATTCTCAAGAGTTGGTAGGATAGGAATTAACTCAGTGCCTGCATGTGAGAGTATTTGCACAGTTCATCCATCAGTGTTACACCTGGAATTTTTATGGTTCATTGGATGTTGTCAGGTGTGCAACCTAATTAGATAGGATAGTAGGACTCCTTTTTTTGTTAGTCCACTTAATCAAAATAATGATCCACCAAAAATATTTTTGTTGTTTTTTAAACCCTATTGATCCTTATCAGTGTTTGTTCTATCCAACTAAGTGAATCACTCTCTAGAAGGTTTTAGCACTTTGCTTTGGCCTTGGTCTAATTTTGGACATTGTGCACTTCAACTCAAGAAAATCACCTAAGTTGAGGGTGGCTACTATTGGATTGTTAGCAGTCTAGGTGGGTGGGCTGAAGTTGGTGTAAGAAGTAGCATCCGACCCTGGTCTAGTTACAAGTCTAAGTAGATATTATGTACCTCAACTTACTGTATTAGCTTAAGTTAAGGGTGGCTGATACTGCTGTTCTGTAAAAAAACTAGGTTTTGACAAGGGCGCGGATGGATAATAAAGATTGTGAATGAGTGAAAGGAACTTTAATCCTGGTGAGTAGATACCGCAAAGGGTAAAGAGAGTGAAGTTTTGTACTTTAAGTCACTGGTCTAAATGATCAACCCTCACTGATCCTAAAACCTCATTACAACCCTTAGCAAGTCCTACTTGATCTTGGCGAGTCAATCATTAGAGAACATTAGATGATAAGGGCAAGCTTATGGGTGTGCACTTTGTTTGTAACTTATTTTCTAAGAGTGAGAGTCTTAGTTTTGTCCATGATTTAATTGTGTAATGTGAGGTAGACTTCTCTAACTGTGAGGGAATATTGAGTTATTTCTGGTTTGCTTATTTCTTTGGGGTGTTGTATCTGTGGCTGTGAATATACTAATTAGTAGCTAATGCAATTAGTAGATCCATGTGTGTAGAGATTGTATAACCGAATGTGCAGTTGAATAATTGTATGTTCTTGCTTGTTTGACTATGAAATTCCCATCATGATGTTGTTCGTATCTGCAACTTGGTGTTAAGTTGCTTGAGGATAAGCAATTACCTTAAGATGAGGGTGTTGATGTTCTGGCTTTTGACAGAACATTTTAGGCCTTTTTCTTAGGATAATTGTGTGTTTTCAAGCAACTACTATTGTATTTAACATTGTACTTTAGTATTTTTAGGATAAGAACTGAGCGTGAAGAATAACTTGGATAAAATGGGAAAAACAAAGAAAAAAAATGATGACAATCGATAGCTTAGGCGATGGACTGTCGGCCTTGCGACGAACCATAGGCCTAAACCATCACCCCAAAATAGAATGCAGAATTACTAGAAGTCCTGCGACGGTCCAAGCAATGGACTATCAACCTTGAGATGAATCATTGGCCTAAACCATCACCCAAAAATATAATGAAGAATCACTGGAAGTCCTGTGATCATCCAGGATATGGACCGTCGACCCTGTGATGACTCATTGCCTGACCCATCGCTAAGAAATAGAACATAGAATCGTTGGAGCTCCAATGACGGTCTAGACAATGGATCGTCGTCCCAGCGATGAACCATCGCTCGATTCGTCAAACATGAAGTGGCAACTCCGAGTTTGAATTTTAAAACCCCAGTTCTGGAATCATATAAATACTAAGTATTAGGTTTTATTCCGCATCTTTTTTTATAGTAGTTTCAAAATTTCTTCTCTATAGAGAGCTGTGTAATATTTTTCATCGATATTTGAAGCTAGAAATTAAGATCTGATTATTATTCTCTATTTTTTTCATTGAAGATTGAGAAGATCAATATTGTAACTTTTGGAAGTACTTCTTTGAAGTTATTTATGAACATCAATATATATTTGATATCTTATATGGTGTGAGTAGCTAAACTCCCATAACTAGGGTTATGGGAGCTTGATGTAGAGAGCTGTTTGGGGTTATGAATCCATTTGATTTCTAAACTCTATATAAATTTCATGAATCTCTCTTCATTTTAATGATATCTCTTGGTTGCAAACTTGAGAAGTGAGCCCATGAACACCACTTGTTTGATAAGAAAGTGGATGTTGGGAAAAAAGGTGATTCACATAAAATCCATAGGTTTTACCCTTTGGGTCAAGGGTTGATGCCCTAATGGGATCAACCCTCAAGAGAGTTCTATTAAATGATACATTGATCCTTTAAGTTCAAAATAAGAAAAGTGTAAAATACCCATTAGGATGAGAAACAAGTGGGTAATTCTTAGAATTCAATACTTCTTGCAATTGAAATTATAAATTAGAATTCAAGAACAAGGTCACAACCCTAACTGTTTGAACATCTTGGTGAGCATAACTCTAGTTAACTCATTTTCATTGAAATTACAATCGCTTTAACTCTCATTAACTGGACCGTTGTGTGATACAAAAATGAAAGAACATTATTAACACATCAAAAACCCTCTTTTACTCCAGAACATTAGATCAACAGTCTAATAATAGTGATAATACTTAGTGAACATAGTATTCCCTGTGCGATTCGACACCCAACCCAGTTGGGTTCTATATTTAGTAGCGACCGCTTATACTTTTGTAAGAAAGTTATATTTTGGGTGTATCATAATCCGTAATTGTCAAAATCTAGAAATTCACCACGAGTGTACCATATTGTGGTGAGTATAGAAATGACCGTGAGACCATGTTGTAGTGATAGGAAAAAGCAGGATAATTTGACCCAGCTATAAAAGGAACAAATCAAGTCAACACCAAACACTTTGGAAAGCACAACAGCGTTGGAAAAATAACAAAATCTCTCTTTTCAGGTTCTTGGAATTTCATTTGAACTTCTTTTCTTCAAGATTAATTTTGGGTATGATTAATTGCTTATTTTTGATGTTGAATTAAGATATGAGTGGATAAACACCCTTGTTCTGGGGTTGAGGCTAAGAACATGAGTACTCTTTGATATTTTTTTCCTTAGTTTCTTGTTGGATTATCATCTGGGTTGTTGTTAATTTCTTGTGCTTAATATTTTGATGAGTGGCCACCATTAAAATAAATCTATATTTCTATGTGAATCCGGGAAGAGAATTGTAGGATAGAACAAAGAGATTAAGGATAAAGGTTCTCATCCCTTTATGAAATAGAGGATGTGAATTAGCATCTAGAATAGGGATATACCTAGAAGACTTATTTGGTTCAATTTCATGAAGATAGCCATATACATCTAAATAGGTTATTGATCCCTTCTCAACAATGTAGTTGCAAGGTTCATATAGGTAGAACATTAGATGTTGAGAGACTATGATCATGTTATAAACCCTACAAATCAACAACCCAATAAGCAACCAGACTGCTATAAGAATAGAGATTTGTAAGATTGTTAGAAGTGCCTCAACATTGGAATTCTTATCACTACTATTGACAACCTCTACTCGCTTTGCTATTGTCACAAATTGTTATTTTTTATTTATTTACATTTTTATTCAAAACTTCAAAAATCATCTTGATACATTACATACTTAATACCTCCTTGTCTAATACTAAAGTTAGTCGAATTACTCATTTTATAGTCCTCGTGTGTACGATATTCGACTGTCTAAGTCACTATATTACTTGTATGATCGCGTACACTTGCATCTGTATTTGAACACACCAATTGCCAGAATGGAAATAAAAAGTAATAAACATGGATTTCATTACCGGTCTCCCTTAGTCTTGGAATTAAGATGATTTGGTTTGGGTTATCGTTGATAGAATGAAAAAGTTGTCTTACTTTTTGCTAGTGAGGAAGAATTTATTGGATGAGGATTATGTGAGGTTATATCATTATAAGATTGTGAAGCTGCATGAGGTGCCTATTTATATTATCTATTATCATGTTATACATTTTTATATCACTTCTGGCGGTTGTTTTAGAAAGGGTTGGGCACTAAGGTTAGTCTGAGTACTTCTTTTCATCAACAGATGGATGGACAAGTAGAAAGGACTATTCAGACATTAAAAGATATGCTTCGTGCATACATGATTGACTATAGTGGTAATTGGGTTATGAATCTACCTCTTTTAGAGTTTTCTTACAATAATAACTATTATTCTAGCATTGGGATGACTACTTTTAAGGCATTTATGGTAGGAGGTATAGATGTCCTATTAGGTAGTTCGAGCTTGGTGAGGCAGATATGTTTGGCCCAAACATGGTTTACTAGGCCATTGAGAAGGTGAAGGTGATTCGATATAGGCTTAAGGCTGCCCAAAGTTGCCAAAAGTCCTATGTAGGTGTAAGGTTTAGGGACTTGGAGTTATGCTCCTAAGGGTGTCTCCCATAAAGGGAGTAATGCAGTTTAGGAAGAGGGTGAAGCTCAGTCCCCAGTATCTTAGTCCTTATGTGATTTTAAGGAGGGTTGGTAATATGGCATATGAGTTAGAGTTACCTTTTAGCTTAATCTCCCTTCATCTAGTAGTCCATATCTCTATGTTTAAAATGTATATAGGTGATCCTTTATTGGTTATTCCCTTGGAAAGATTGGATATCTTGGATTCTCGATCATATAAAAAGATCCCAGTTAAGATCTTGGATCAGTTGGTTTGTCTATTGCGTAATAAGGATGTAGCTTTGGTTAAGGTTCTATGGAGGAACTACAAGGTTGAAGAAGCTACTTGAGAAGTGAAAGAGGACATGAAGTCCAAATATCCATTCATATTTTTTTCTCCCGGGATTCGTAAGGAAGGTATGTGTTCTTTATCCTACTTTTATTTTAAACTTTATTAAAGGGAAGATTGATTTCTTGGCATATTTGTTTTTTTAACACAAAAGATTAGAGTCAACGTGTTGGGATGTAAATTATGCTTGTACTGAATTGTCCATCATTCATGAACGAATGATCTAAGTGGGGGAGAATTAAAATACCCTAGGTTTTGATCCTACAAAATTTCTTGACTTTTTGGCTTCTGTACATCATATGACTAGGGGGTACTAGTCATATGATAGGGTACAGTTTGGTGGGTCTTGGTCATGTTTTAACCAGTGTAGGTCGGTTGGTTTCTTTCTAAGGTACATTTGGATCATACTAGTCATATTTTAGGGTACTAGTGGTATGATTCCAACTGTATGATTTCCCAATGTTTAACTTAGAGGAGTCTATTGATGATAGGCGAAATTACGCGCCTATATCAATATATTTTGCCCATATTTTAGCCTAGTTTCGAGAACTAATTATCTATTTCGTACACTTTTAGTCCTTTTTCCTGTAAATGAGCTAACAAATGTGATTAGGAAAGTTTCAGGTATAAATGATGCAAAATACAGCAATTTATGGCTTACTTGACGCAAAAGAAAGCTCACAAACGAGATGGAAAGGAGCTGGACGCATAAAGGACTAAATCTGCTGCATGGAAAATCTGTCCCGGGCTAAAACAGCATTTCTGAAGACTTTGGGACTTACAGACACAAAGCTGGATTTTTGCCATAATACATTAACCTAGTGCAATTAGGTTATGTGTTTCATCATTCTATTTGGATTATAATTTTGTAACCTTACCCTAGTACAATTGGGTCAAGGATTTCATTAGTATATTAGGATTTGGTTATTTATTAGTTTAGTAGGAGTAGGATAGGAGTATTATAAATACCCTATCATGTTAGAGATTTTCAAAGAAGAAAAAGGGGAAGACATTCGGACAATTCATTCATCTCCTTACAATTAAGACATCTTCCTACAACCCATTCTCAATTCTTCATTCTTCTACTCTTAAATTCCACAACAAGAGAATCGTTACTTGCTACGGAATCACTAAAACCACACGCCAAACACCTACTATTCACGCCATCCACCATGCAAAACGTGATATCCTTCGCATTCATGGGTAACTAAATCTCTTAGTTGGGGTTATGGAAGCCGAATGAGTTACTATCTATAGCTATGAGTTTGTGAGTTCAAGACAAGTATATTGCTTATATCATTATTCTCTTCATCTTAAATCTACATTCTTTGCGGTTCAAACACAAGAACACGCCATTCTAACATCTAACCTGTTCGAGAGAAAGGTTATTTGTCTAGAAAAGAAGACGCATAGACCAACGCCAGTCTAACATCTGACTTGTTCGAGAGAAAAGTTATTTGTCTGGAAAAGAGATAATGTCAAGGTAGTAGGACACCCTTTCCTATTAAAAAGCTAGTGCCGTACCTGGACTAACTTCTTGGAGAATTCGTACCGTTAGTCACGCTTTAAGCTCGAGAGAGTTAAAGTGAAATAGTCCTTGTTTAGGTCGAGAGACGCTTGGATTTACCATCGACTACAATTCTCTATAAGCAATTACATGTCAAGACTCTACACACTCATAGCCAATAGAGACGTATACCTCAGAAGGTGGACATAACCCCAACGCCTCAATTCTCATTGTTTACAACACACGTGACAATCTCTCTTTATTTTGCTATTTTCAGTTCTTACATTCTTGTTTTGGTTACATACTACAATCCCCCCTTTCCTACGAGACTTGCACTAAAAGTCTAGTAATTTCTCTTGCTTGTTGGCCAAGCTATTCTCTGTGGGATCGATACCCAACCCAGGTTGGGTTCTATATTTGCTAACGACCGCTTTACACTCCCACGAGAGCTGTAGATTGAGCGTTATCATCTATTCTACCTAAGGTATGGATTAAGGGTTCTGGCTGCATGGTGGGGTATGAATTGGCCTTGGTGGTCATATGTTTGATATTGTTAGGGTCCAAAGAGAGGCATAGGGTATGAGATAAGGGTACCACTCGTACCCTAGGGTGCGATTTGGGGAGGTGGTCATGCCCTCATGTGGAAGTTTTATACAGTTTAAGTTGTGGATAATATAGATAGTTCCCCTCTTAACCTCTTAAGGACCCACAACTTATAACACTCTGGGGACATTATTTACCCTATTATTATAATCTTAAGCAACTAGAAACTCTCTCAAATTCTCTCAAGGTTCTTGGGTTAAAGAAGGCTAGGGTTTCTTGAATAATGTCAATTTAGGGCTTACAAAGGTTGTTTCTCTCTGCCATCTTTGTAATCTAAGGCGTTTTACTCTTCTCTCATTGTTAGTTCCAACTAAAGGCATGATGTATGTATGATTTTCATGGCATAATTGTTCTATGGTTTTAGGTTTTAAAAATATGTTGGGGGTTTTTGTTATAAATGATTTGGTTATGGTTTTCCCATGATTTAACAATGGTTTTAATATTTTAATAGTTGTTTGAGCATGTGGTTTCAAAGGAATAGTTAATTGGTACTTGGTTTTGGTTTTGAAGGCAATATGCCCACAACATGTTTGATAAAATACCTGAGAATGTTTTTACTATATTGTTGAACTTTCATTAAAAACTTTGCAAGGTATTAAGTTATAATGGAACCCTAACTAGTTTTGATGGTCTTTAATGGTTAAATGGTGAGGTCTTAGTGGTCATGGTTATATATTAATTGAATACACTGCGGGGTACATGGGAATCCCCCAAGAGAACTTAATAATGATCATATTTTGGGGGTAACTGGGAATCCCCCAAGCAACTTAATAATGTAATCTATGGGTACATGGAAATCTCTTCTTTAAAGAGGATGGCTAAGGACATTTCTTGCAAGTTATGGTCGGTATGATGATACAACTAAATATATCCCTGGTTAATAATAAATTATATAGGTGGTTTAGTTGTATGCTAATGGTTTTAATTGGGAAATAATGGCGGGGTGTGATAGCTAACTGTAAAGGTTTGAGTCCAATGAACAGACACTGGAGACTCATGTTTGCCAACATGAGGATTGGTCATGCAGACCATATATAATACTTATGGGGTACACAGGAATCCCCTAAGTTACACATGTATATATGTATCATGGAGAGCAAAGGGTACACGAGAATCCCCTACTCCTATGGTATCTTCGGTTCGTATGGCTACATATATCGGGGCACGTTCAGGGGGTAACACTGGACCTATATAGCCCGTGGGTAATTCTAGAATGGTCAAGCTACACATACCCAGGTTAATGGTTTTAAGGCAAGCTAAACCCAGTTCCCTTTCCTGGTATGAATATATATATATATATATATATGTATGTATGTTTTTTGTATGCATATGGTTGTTTACTTAGTTTTTAAGGTTGGAATTATTTTATCCTTATCTCGAATGCATGCTATCATTTACCCACCAACCTATCTTTGGGCACTGTATCCCCATGTGATGCAGGAATCGACTATGCACAGTGATCAGATTCGGAATAAACTTGTGTTGGATTGAAGTTGTGAGCTTCTATATTATGAAAGGCTCCATTTTATGTCATGGATGTCATTAAATACTTTGGTCATTTGATATACTATGGTTTTGGTTATGGTCGGGGGCATGTCCAAACCAGATATTGTTTTACTTTTGGTTAGAGGCTTTGTGGGACTACTATAGGTTGGTATGGGCAATGTTGGTATTGGTGTCAGCCTTGGAATTGACATAGGTATTGAGGATGACATCGGTGGACTTTATTTGATTTATCATTATTCTATTTTATTTTGGATTATATATATAAAAAAATTAGGTTTTTGTCTTGGTTTGGTTGGTTATTGGACGAATTGACTTGGTTGGGTTGGTTTAGGAAGTAGACTTATCCTAAAGTGAGTATATCTATAAATACTCTATCTTGTTATATGTTTGAAATTCATTCAACTCAGGGTATGTACTTGGAGGTTGGGTTGGGTATCGGGGGTGCTCCCCGATCCTAGTTGGACTTGGGATGTCCATAACGACAAGGCCCTAGTTCAGGTCGTGACATAATAAGTGTCAAAAAATAGCAATAAAATTAAAAAGACTTATATTTACACAAATAAAAAATACAAAAATAAAGATTCTTATAACAACCTTATCGTTGTTATGGGTGAGTCAATCATCCAAAAATTTAGGTTAGTATATTTCTCGAGGTAAAAGTTAAAGATTTTAAGCTAGGCTAGTTTGGAATGAAATTAGAGCCAGGTATGGTCTAGGGAAATATTGGAATGGATTAGGTAAATTTAATATATTTTAGATTGATCTTATGTTAACTAACTCAAAAAGAAATTCGTAGGGCTATTCAGAAGTGAATTCGAGTAAGTAGAAAGCTCATTATCAAACTTGACGTAAAGGGGTTAGTTTGTGTTGTTATGATTTGAGGGTGAATTGTAGAGACAAAACTGGGAGGTTTTTCAGGTTTTGCCTTGCTACACCCGTTATAGCAGGTGGCATGTCTCTATAGAGACTCCCATTATAGCAAAAAAATTCCCATAATAGTAAAAGTCAATTTGTAGTCACCTAAACCATTATTACATGTGTAAATTCCTCAAACATAATTTTAGATGAATAATAGGGTCAAAATAGACCCAAAAAATTAAATTGGGATGAAAATTAAGAACTAAGGGAACTGGGCCAAGTGGCCTAATAATGGACTAGGCTAGACTCCCGACGGCTACTGCAACAGTTGGGTACCACTATAGTAGTAAGAAGTTGTAGACCAACTGAGGGATTTTTAAAAATCGTCCTTTTTATTTTCCTAGGTCACCTCTTTTCACCAAAAACACTCTGAACAACCCCATCTCTCACAACTTTGAAATTCTAAAGGCCAAGGCTCATGAGGGTAGTTTCACATTACACTCGGAGGGAACCCAACATGGAGATGTATTTAGCACGTGCGAACAACCCACTCTTCTCCATAGTAGTATGTTTTTCCTAAGAGGTAAGTTATGGTTTACTCAGACTAATTATTGGGATAGATGCATCTAACATTAATATTAATGTTGGGAGTATCATGCACTAGGCCTTTAGAATAGAGTTGGATGGATGGACACATTTGAAAATCCAATTAGGCTTGAGTATATTGTATTACCATAAACTATATTAATGTTTGATTAGGGAAGCCCTATAGGTGTGTGTGGTCTGTGATGGGTATGAATACACATATATCAATTAAGGTCCCTATTTAACATGATTTACAATTTTATTGTAATACTTAATCTATCTTGCCCTTTTATGTTTGAACATAACGCCAATGGTTGCCTTCTATCATGACTCATGATTTATTAACTACAATACATTTTATTTGCATGATATTGATGTGTTAAGATAGTATCTCAGGTACCATGTCGGTACAAATATGATATGATATATTGTGATATGGATTGGGTACCATGCCAATATAGATATAGTATATTGTGATATGAGTTAGGTACCACGCTGGTATGATATGATGTTTATAATTCCAATGAGATGGATGAGAAGGGATGATTAGAGATGATGCACACATCTTTCATACATGCATCATTCATATGCATTGAGTTTTTTTACGATAAGTATATACGATGACGAATTGATAATGAACATGACTAAGTATGAAAGCTTGTGAAATAAAATTGTAAGTGTTATTACATGATGATACATGGTGTGTTTAATTAACTAATATCATTGTTTATGATTGTTGTCATGAAAGGTTATTATTTGAATGTGTTTCCAATTATAATATGCATATTTGCTCTTACGCATGTTTGTGTTATGTAGTCAGTATAAGAGAGTCTACATTAGTTGGTGGTGCTTATGCACATTAGGTTATGGGTAAAAATCTATGGTATATAGAGAATGGATAGGGTAAGGATATGATAGTAGAATTTCTATTTCATGGGGTGTGGTGTCGTGAAGTCTTATGATGGTGAACTACGATATAATGACCCTCCAAGTCATTTTCTACATTTTAGATTATTTTATCATTTAGAGCTTTCATAGAGGTTCCCCAAGTAATTTATGACTTGATGGAGCTGACATCTCAGTTATCGGGTAGTTAGTTTAGTTTTTAGAGCTAATTCCCCGATTAGAAGTCTTCCCTAGTTAGAATTGGCTACCAGGTGAAAATTTCAGTCAAACGACCTTGTAGGCTAATTTTGACAGTTCCAATAGGTCCGAAACATCAATTTTAGGCTGGGTGGACCTTTGGTTTGGGTCTCAAGGCTTCCAAACTCATTTTGGGCTATTGGTAGGAACATAAGAAAAATAGTAGGTGGGTGTGGGACCTACTTTTCATTGAAATGACCCCAGAGGAAATTTTGACTGTGCAACATCAAATTTGATAGGGTAGCATGGTTAGTTTGTATATACGTGATCTTGGGTAAATCCTAAGGTGCTGGTAGACACTTGGAAAATTTCAAGTCTTCAGTTGGTGCTGGTGCATTTAGTTAAGCACCCATTGTGTCGCTTAAGTGGCTAGCCGGTCACTTAAGCAGCCTGTCTTACACAGTTGATGTCACTAAAGTGCTACCCTTGTCACTTATGTGATGGCCTCTTAAGCGATATATGCAAAAGTCTCTAATATTTCAAGAGCGGAATTTGGCAACTTAAGCAGCCCAGTAAGAGACACATAGTACTAATAAATTATAACACCCCGAGATTTGGACCACTAAAAACATTCTTGGGTTTTGGGCTTTTGAGACTTGTTATGACTAAAAGGTGCCATTCTTACCCTTGAATAGGAGTTAAGGGATGGAATGATGGCTAACTCATATTTTGGGCAGTAGGGTTGGCTTAGTTACTATCCAAGATACGACTCACCATTATACAAGTTGTATGGTAGGATACGAGGGGTATAATGCCAAGTCATATGAATTAATAGAGTTGCCTAGTTGAAACTGTCTAAGATAAAGATATGGGTAAGGTTTGGGGTACCAATCATACTCTAAGGTATGAGTTGGGTTAGTGTAGTCATATTGGGACCAGTGTGGAGTGTCTTAGTGAGGTCTAGGGTATGAGTTAGGGTACCACTCATACCCTAGGATACAATTTGTATGGTTGGGTTGTACAATCCTGGGGATGGATTTTCGACTTCTAAGTTGGGGAACTTTTAGAAATTTCCCACCCTAAAACCCTTATGTCCCCATGATACATAACCCTTGGTGGACTCTCATAACTCACTTGGAAAGGCATAAATACTCTCAAAACACACTTTAAACACTCTCTTAAAGATTAGAGGCTAGGGTTTCTCAAGTGTTCATCTAGAGGCTAAGAGGGGTCAAGTACTTTCAGTGGATATTATTGTATAAGGCATGTACTTCTTCCCTCATTGATAGTTATAACTAAAGGCATGATTTAATGTGTTTTAAATATTGATTTATCAGTCATAAATGGTGGTTTTGGAAACCAATGTTGAGGGTCTTGATGCATATTGTTGGTTCTTGGTTTAAACAATGTTTTTAAATATTTTGGGTGTTGGTTTTCAGATGAGGGTGCTTGTTGGTTATGGTTTAACAAATAGTTCATGAGTAAACTAAATTATGATAGTTAATACTTTGTTTTGGTCTTGGCAAAGGTATGCCCCCAACAAGTTTGATAAAATGCCTAAAAAATTTTTTCACTCTATTGTTGTACTTTTATTGGAACTATTTCATGGTATAGTTTCTTAATGGAACCCTAAATGGTTGTGCATGGATTTTCTTAGTTTAAATGGTTTGAATGGTATAAATGCCTTAAATATTTGGAATGGTCTAAAGTGATTTAAAAGGTATGAATGGTTTTGAATGGTTAAATGGAATGGTTTTGTTGGGAACAGTTTGGTTAATTAAACTCCTTATGGGGTACAAGGGAATCTCCCAAGTAAACATAGTAATTGAACAACTTGTGGGGTAGATGGGATTCCCCCAAGCTAGTCTCATAATGGCTCACTTATGGGGTATATGGGACTCCTCCAAGTTAACGTGGTAAATAGGTACACAGGAATCCTTTAACAATAAAAGTTTTATCTAAGGACAGTACTTGCAAGTTATAGTCGGTATGATGATACCACTATGTATAGCCTCATTTATTAATAATGTTTGGTTTGTTGGAAATAGTTTAATTGGGAAATAAAGGCGGCGTGTGATAGCTAACCATGAATGTTGGAGTCCAATGGATAAAAATTGGAAACTCATATTTGCCAACATTAGGGGTAGGTCATGGCGACCTTGTATAATACTATAAGGTATACGGGAATCCTCTAAGTACACTATACATATATATCATGGAGGTTGAAGGGAAAATTAGGAATCCCTTACTCTTATGGTATCTCTGGTTTGTGCGGCTACACGAATCGAGGCCTTTTCATGGGGTTATACTGGACCTAAATAGACCATGGGTGGTTAAGTATAATTAAGCTACACATACCCAGGTTAATGGTTTCAAATACATGTTAACTCGATTCTCTTTCCCAGCATAGTTATATATATGTATGGGTTGTATGCATATTATTTGTTTACTTGGTTTTATTAAATGGTATTACTTTATCCTTGTCCTGAGTGCATGCTAGTGTTCACTCGCTAACTCTTTTTTGGGCGGCTGTATCCCCATGCGATGCAGGAACCAACCATTCTACTTCTACTGCTTAGAGATCACATTTTGGATCAGCTATTGGATTGAAGTGGTGAGCTTCCATAGTTTAGAAGGCATATATTTTAAGTCATGGATTACTTTATGTACTTTTGTCTTTCATAGAACTCATTTATGGCTATGTCGGGGGCATGTCCCAACTAGCTACTCTTCGATTTTATTTAGAGGCATTGTATGGACAATTGTGGACTTGGATATGATTTGGATGGAATATGTCATATATATAAACATACATTAAATTATTGTCTTGGTTTTAGTTTATGGTTTTAGTTTGGTTGGATTGGTTGGTTATTGGGTGTATTGACTTGGTTGGGTTGGCCTCGGATATAGAATTATCTCAAAGTCACTTCATGGATAAATTCACTATCTTGTTATATGGTTGGAATTCATCTGACCTAAAGTATGCATTTGGTGATTGGTTTGGGTGATGGAGGTGGTCCCCGTTTCCAGTTGGGCTTGGGATTTCCCTTTATGACAAGGCCTTGGTTTGGGTCGTGTCAAGTTGGTATTAGAGCTTTAGGTTTCGGTGTCATGGTTTGTCCACAAAGCTATGTCGAGTAGCGTCTTTCTTATGGTTGTATCGTGCACCACACTTATAATCAAGAGGATTGTTCTTATTTTTATAATTTTGGGCCATGGATTCTAAGGTCATGAACTTTTCCATGGGTCTTCTTTGGTTCACTTTTCGGATCATGTCCTCTCAATGATCTAAAGTTCGTAGAAACTCAACTGTCCTACTCGAGGATAACATAGATAGATCTAGTCCAACTCATAGGGCATAAACTTGTTAAAGGGTCATAGCTTCTAGTTTTCCCTGTGGAGTCCCATCGATCTTATCTGATCTTATTTTGGGAGTTGGTACTCATTCTCGATTACCTCAAGAAGGGGTTACTAATGCCGAGTTTCATCATTCTATTAATCTATTGAGCCATAAAGTGACAACTTTGTCACACTAGTTCAGTTCTATTGGTACGGAAAGGAATGAGGCAAGGTCGAGAAATTAGTAAGGTAAGGGGGTCTCAGTTCTTTATACAAAGAGAAGGCCAATGGTATGGTGGTAAGGGGTCTAAGGGGAAGAGTTGGGGGGGTCCTAACTCTGATTTTATGGATAATGCTCCTTCACTATACTTGAATCCATTAGGAGGCAAACATTTTTAGAATGGTAATTCTTTTAGGGCATAAGGTGCTCAAACTCGGGCTATTGGGGCCCAATTCGCATCATCCTACCCTCTTTGTAGATTTTGTGGTCGGTCACACCGTAGTTGTTAGGATAAAGGAATAAATCATTATTTTACCTTTGGTCAATTTGGTCACATGCAATGGAAATGTCCCATAAGGATTGCCTTTTAGGAAAATAGGATATCGGTTGCTACTTCCCTAGCTCTTGTACCAAGGGGTGCTACTTCAGGTTTCATCTCTGGTCGGACTCATCTTAATTCCCTTACCAAACCTTAGGAGCCCCAGGCATTTTTTGATGCTGACACTGGCATACTAAAAAATCTTTTCTTGTGATGTGTCTCAGGAAATTATAAGTTGAATTGGACTTTCTCCCTAGTATGAGTCCTTTCATCCGGCACTCCATATGGTTCTGTGGAGGTAAGGTATGGATGGTCCTTCATTGTTTGGCTCCTTTGGTTGGTATTCATATCTTAGATTTTTTGTACCTTAAGGAGGTATCAATGAGGATCTTGGATCGATAAGTTTGCTGGTTGAAAAATTAAGGTATGGCTTCGGTAAAGGTTCCATGGTGAAACCAAAAGTCTGATAAAGCCACGTGGGGATGCGGAAGGGGACATGGAGTCCAACGGTCCTCGTTTGTTCTTCATTCCGTAAATTTGTGCATAGGGTATGTGATCTTTGACACATATTTGTTTTTTAACTTGGTTAAGGATAAAGAATGGTCCCTCTTATATCTTTGTTTTCTAACTTAGTTAGAGGTCGGGATGGATGTGTTGGGGTGTAAATCGTGCTTAGGGTATGTGATGTGATTCTAATCTTGTTGTGTGTCCTTGTTTACTAATTTTGTTGGAAGGAAGTTTTATGTGTGTTAATTCATCATCTCATGCTTGTTCTTACCCTTACCCATCATTTAAGGACGAATAATCCTAGTGGGGGTGACTATAATACCCCGGGATTCAGACCCTTGCAAAATTTCTTGGGTTTTAGACTTTTGAGACTTGGTACAACTCAAGTGTACCATTCGTACCCTTAGATATGAGTTAGGGAGATGGGTTGATGGATCACTCGTATATTGGGCAGTAGGGTTTGCTTAGTTACTATCCAAGATACGACTCACCACTATACGAGTCATATAGTGGGATACGAGGGGTACAATTCCAAGTCGTATGAAGTTTATTGAGTTGCCTAGTTGAAACTCTCCAAGTTACGGATGTGGGTACAATTTGGCATACTAATCATACTCTAAGGTATGAGTTGAGTTGGTGTAGTTGTATTGGGACCAGTATGGAGGGTTGTGGTGAGATCTAGGGTACGATTTAGGGTACCACTCATACCCTAGGATACACTTTGCATGGTTGGGTCATACCCCCTTGGGGATAGATTTTAATTTTTAAGTTGTGGACCTTTTGGACATTTTCCACCCCAAAACACTTATGTCCCTGCATTATATAACCCTTAGTGGCCTCTCATAACTCACTTGGAAAGGTAGAGACACTCTCAAAAAACTCTTTAAACAGTCTCTTGAAGTTTGGAGGCTAAGGTTTCTCAAGTGTTCATCTAGAGGCTAAGAGGGGTCAAGTACTTTCCGTGGATCTACTTGTATAAAAGCATTTACTTATTCCCTTATTTTTATTTAAAATTAAAGACATGATTTAATGTGTTTTAAACATTGATTCATGAGTGCTAAATGGTGGGTTTGGAAACTAATGTTGAGTGTCTTGATGCATATTGTTGGTTCTTGTTTTAAACTATGTTTTTACATATTTTTTTGTTATGGTTTGCACATGTGGGTGCTTTTTGGTTATGGTTTAACAAATGTCTCATGCGTAACCCAAATTATTATGGATTATTCTTTGGTTTTGGTATTGGTAAAGGTATGCCCTCAATATGTTCGATAAAATGCCAAAAATAATGTTTTCACTTTATTGTTGAACTTTCATTGGAACTATTGCATGGTATGGTTTGGTAATGAAACCCTAAATGGATTTTGATGGTTTTGCATGGTTTGAATGGTATAAATACGTTAAATATTTGGAACGGTCTAAAAGGATTTAAAATGTGTGAATGGTTTGGAATGGTTAAATGGAATTGTTTTAGTTGTAACGGTTTGGTTAATTAAATATCCTTGTAGGGTACAAAAGAATCCGACGAGTAAACATGGTAATTGAAAAACTTGCAGGGTACATAGGATTCCTATAAACTAATCTATTAATGGCTTACTTTTGGGGTACATGGGACTCCACCAAGTTAACTTGGTAAATGGGTACACGAGAATTCCTTTACCTTAAAAGGTTCAGCTTAGGATAATACTTGTAAGTTATAGTCGGTATGACGATACTATTACGTGTAGCCTCGATTAATAATAATGGTTTAGTTGGTTGGTAATGATTTTAATTGGGCAATAAAGAAAGGGTATAATAGCCAACCGTGAAAGTGGGAGTCCAATGGATGAACACTGGAAACTCATGTTTGCCGACATGAGGAGTAGGTCATGAGGACCTTATATGCTACTAAGAGGAACACGAGAATCCTTTTAGTACAATTTATATATGTATCATTTTAACAAATCGAGACTACCTCCTAGTCGTAGCATGGTGCTTAGAACCCATGAATTCTTGAGGAAAAAAGCTTGAATCTTGGGACTTGAATGATGAATTTGTGAAAGAAACCCTATTATTGATGTTTTCTTGAAGATTCTTGAACTTGGAACCTTGAATTCTTGTGTTCTTGATAGGAAAAACTTGGATTATTGTTCTTTTGAAAGGGAAGGGTTCTTAGTGAGTTGAGTTGAAGAAGATGGGCAAATAATGCTCTTTTGGGTGTTATAATTCATTCCTAGGATGTTTGGGGTTGAGGCGAAAGGACCAAAGTGCCCCTTGACCCTTAAGATGTAGAAACAGTGAAGGAATAGACCCAGTGGCACTCCCTATAGTGTGTGGGAGTATCCCCCCTGACGCCCTCTCTATTCAGGGTGAATATTCCCCCTGGCGCAGGCCTATTTTCTGCCCTTACTGCCTCTCACGGAAAAAGCCATAAACCTTTGCAAAGGTATAAGATTACGGCAAAATTGGTATAGTTGGAAAGATAACTCAATTATCAACAATTTCGTGGTTCTTAAGATGATAATCTCCACATATATAAGAAGTTATACACATTCAAGGTTTCCCTTGTAGAATTGTATACAAAAATTTGGCCGACTCAAAGGCTCTTAGCTTAACTTTGCTCTAAGTGATGCCCATGGACATTTTTCTCCTCTAAAGAATTCTTAAAACTAACATAATTATTGTGACACATGTATTTACATACAAATCATGGGATTAAAGTTTACACTTATAGGAATGACAATTCAAAGTCTAGCCCCAAAATGTAGGGTGTTACAATCTTAGAGGGTGAAGGGTACTTGAGAATTCCTTACTCTTAGGGAATCTCTGTTTCATGAGGATACACACATTGGGTCCGATTCAGGGGGTTACATTGGACCCATATAGCCCATGGGTGGTTAAGGATGGTTATGATACATATACCCAGGTTAATGGTTTCAAATGCATGTTAATCCTAGTTCCATTTCCCTACATGGTTATATATATATATATGTATGTATTGGATTCATGCATATGGTTGGTTTACTTGGTTTTATTGAATGGAATTATTTTATTCTTATCCTAAGTATATACTAGTGTTCACCTGCTAACCCGTCTTTGGGTGGTTGTATCCCCACACAGTGTATGAACTGGACATTATACTCTCCTACTTAGTGATCGAATTTGGGATCAGCTATTGGATGGAAGTGGTGAGCTTTCATAGTTCGGAAGACATCTTTTTCGTGTCATGGATTACTTTATGCACTTTTGTCTTTCATAGACCACATTTATGGCTATGTCGGGGGCATGTCCTGACTACGTACTCTTCGGTATGATTTAAAGGCTTTGTATGGACAACTGTGGACTTGGTCATGGTATGAATGGGTTATGTCATATATATAAACATACATTAAATTATTGTCTTGGTCTTAGTTTATGGTCTTGGTTTGGTTAGATTTATTGGTTATTGAGTGTATTGACTTGGTTGGGTTCGCCTCGGATATAGGCTTATCCATAGTCACTTCATGGATAAACTCGCTATGTTATTATATGGTTAATTCATCTGACCCAAGGTATACATTTAGTTTTTGGTTTTGGTGATGGAGGTGGTCCCAAGACCCGGTTGGGCCTGGTATTGCCTATTACGACAAGGCTCTAGTTTCGGTCGTGACATAAATACCCTACTTTGCCTGTTTTCTCCCATTTCTCACCCATTTCCAAAAGAGTACAACCCTATAAGGTGTGAAAACTTGGGAGAAACATGAGTAGTTGATTTTGAGGTGTTCGTAAGCTCGAATAACGTATTTCTTCTTTGAATTTTTGGTAAGTTTCATTAAATCCATGGTTAATTTCTCATAATTTTGCCAAAACCCCTAGAATATTGATGGGTTTAATTTCGCATCATTTGATCTTGGAATTTACCATTTTTAGTTTAAATATTATTTGAGTTGTGGCATTGTAAAAGGCCTTCAGAAGGCCTCTTTGTTCACGTTTTCGTATTTTATATGTATATTATGCAGTTATAGGTACAGATATCATTCATGGGTAGTGTTTTGTTCTAGTTTGATGTAGTGCGAGACTTCGAAGGCCTTCTTAGAGTCCAATGCACACTTAAAGTTAAGACATATTGTCAATGTAGAAAGCGTGATACCGCAAACGAGTCTCACATGTTGTTTTTATGTAATTTTGGACCCAAAGCACAAAAGTGCAAATGGGTATCATTGTTCTGGTATTGATGAGTAGATTATGATTTTTATAACATGGCATCTTGTAGTAGCTTCTCAGAAAGGGAAATTGATGGTTTAGCAGATTTCACCAGGCTTTTCTTCAGCATCCAGGTAGGCTAGGTTTACCTTCCTCATAGAATGAGCTAATTAATAATATAATTAAGATATTATTCTATTTATGGTATGGAAATTACATCTTGGAGGTATAATTAGTATTATTTGAATTTTTTAGCCTATGAGGGAAAAGTTAATTAGGCGTACTTGACCTAGCTATAAATGTATAGGTAGAATTGCTATCTTAGCCTAGTCCTGGGTAGAATTTTCCTTAGAATGGATTTAGAGGATTAGAAATAGGCCTCTTTGACCCACTGATAACACTCAATTTATACGTCAATTAAAGTGCAAGGTGATCGTTGTCAATATATTTACCCACTTAGGAGTTGGATTCGAATCCACGGGGAATAATATGAGTGGCGACTAAGTTAGTCTGAAACAATAGGTGCTTGCTAAATTCAAACCTATGGTGCAAGATGGTTTGGGTTTTTTTTTATATTTTCAAAGATAAAAGTAATTCTTGGGCTTCTAAAGGACTAATTAGAGACTAAGAATAATTAGAGTGTAATCAATTAGGAATGGGTCTTAGGACTATGCTAGTCTAGGGGAAAGGTATGCATGGGTATGTAATGATTCGATGAAAATTCTAGTTGTTTGTGATATGGTAGGCTAGGTTTAAAGTCCTTGAGAATAGTTTCTCAACAAAGCCACAAAGAGGTCAATCGCTGACCTTTTCGTGTACCTAACAAGCGCGTCAATTAAAGCCACCCAATACCTCAATTTAGGCCTATTTCTAGGATGATACCCATGGTATAGTCAACCTCTTAATCACCCTTATGTCTAAGATAGTGAAAAATTGGCAAGACATGCCCATAAATTGTCTACTATTGCTTTGGTTCCCATATTCCTCTTTCAAGGATGAGGTGGGTTCCTAAAGTTTACCCAAAATTCCTCTTTCAAGGATCGCTAGGACTTTCAAGAGCTTGGGACTTTCATCCATCAAACCCATTTAGGCATTTAGTGCTTTCACCCACAAATCCCAACCTATTTAATCAAGCAACAGTAGAACCCATCATTAATAAACTAAATTCCACACAAATATATCACAACCCATGCACAATTGCTTCCTATTCAAACATAATCCCAAGAGATAGATCTAGCGAATCATAATAATAATAAACACAAATAAACAAAGATGTCTATTAAAGTTATTCATAGGAAAAATAAAGAGAGGTCGAACTACACTTTAGACTCGAATGAACCCACAATAGACAAAGCAAAATCTACACTTGGAAGTCACTCTAATGTCTTCTTAGCTCAAATTAGTACAAATTTGAGCTCTAAGCTTTAAGAAATTATAAAAACCCTAAACTAAGGATGAGAGGTTGGGTAGTAGAATGATGGATTAAGATAAATGCGTGCTTTGATATTTTAAATGGGAATTTAGGGTCGGCTATGTGATTTTACAAACTTGCCCCTGAATGAAAATCACGCTATACCGTGATCGCATTGGCTTCACCGCAATCGCGGCTTCACAATTGCTGCCTTCATCAAGCAATCGCTACCTTCTAACTTTCTTGACTTACCGCGATCAAGGTGGACACTCTATGGTTGCATTACCTGAGGCCCAATCTGCACATGTTTTGTCACTTTTGCACTTGTCTTCCTGCTTTGATCCTTTTGAACTCATTTTGCCTCTTTTCATCTTAGTAACTTAGTACCTGGAACATATGGGAATTAGTGCATTTAATAGCAATGTTGTCTTATTTAGACACTCAAATCATAGTAGAATGCACTAAATTGTAGTGTGAATGAGTGGTAAATTCCCCTCTCATCAACACCCCTAACTTAAATCCTTGTTTGTTCTCAAGCAATCCTACCTTTTACAATGAGAAAATGCACCTCTATGCTTAAATTAGATGACCCAAATGATTAGGATGACTTCAAATTGATTACCACCACAAATAGGTCTTCAATCATGGGAAATACTATATTCACGAAACCCCTCAACTTAATACACAATTTTCAAGGATGCAAAAGACTTCAAAGGGCAATATTGCAACAATCACTAATACTCAAGAAATTCTCCTCTTTGACGTCAACTATATTATACTCTTTTTGGCTCATTTTTTGGAGATGACAAAATCACCTGCCTCAACTCATTTACATGCCTCCTTACAAGAAAGGAAATTCCACTCACCAAGCTACAAAATATGCAACAAAGAGCTTAAGCGCAAAAAATCTCTCCCTCATAAAGAAATTCTCTATGTCAACAAGTGTCATACCATAGGATTGCCCCTATTTTCAATCGCCACAACAAAGAAACCAAATGGTTAGAGGTCTCAAAGGGCTTTTTGAGCTTGTAACGTAGGCAGTTAGCGTAGGATATCATTTGGGAACAACATGGCTAAACCCTTCCTTGAACATCTAAATCAGGTTATTTGATTTGCCTTTTTGACTGTGGGCCACTCCTCTTTGATCTTTTCTCTTTTTAAATTCCTACTTTTTGTTTCCTTTGTTCACTTATTTTCTCCTATTTCTCTTTCTTGCAATTTTCATGCAATTCTTTCCATTGTTAGACCGTTTTCTTTTTCTATTAAATTATTTTAAAAGGTAGGCCCTTGGGTATTTCTCTTAAAACATTGTGGCCCTACACTTACTTCCATCAATCTTCACCACCCCCAACATAGGCTTTTAGCCTCAAGGATCATTTTCAAATTCAAAGTAGGTATGGTTCAAAAGATGGATAAAAAGAATATTTCACGGCTTATAATGTGTTTGCCAAAGAAAGGTCCAAAGACTCAAAGTGGGTAACTAGGAATTCCATTTATGTGCAGGTAGGATTTTTAGGCTAGAGTGGGTTTCCAATGTCACAAAGATGGCCTAAGATCATTTGTCCAACCAAAGACAATCAAAATTAGCCTTAAATGACTAATGGGGAAAGTTCTAGGTGACAAGTATCCAAGAGATTCAAACAAATAATTTCACCACATATAGCATGCAAATTCGCCAAGGAGGCTTCATTGCCCCTCCCACTAGAGTAAAAAAAAAGGAGTATCTACCAATATTCAAAAGTCAAGAATTTGGAGTCACAAAAAGAGAAAAAGAATTTGTACAATGCTTCTCACGTCTATACCCTTGATTTTCTAAAAACTTTGGATGGAGGGTGGTGTTTGCTTTGCATTTGCACCATGCACAATTTGATAGTCATGGCCACAACCAAAGTATCAGTCTCATATTCTTTTTTCATATGGGTAAACCAGCCATATGGCTACTCAGACTTTGCCAATGGTAGGAATACAATCCCAAATTAATGCCACGGGTACTTAAACATCCTTTTCATTTTTAGCCTTGATGATATGGGTACTCAGAATTCCTTGGCATGTATGGATCAAAATTGAATTACGATGTTTTTTCTGAAAGAATATTGTCAATCAATCTATCTTAGGGAAAGGCTCATCCAACATAATTATTAAAAGAATTAAAAAACTAAACAATGAAAATAATCAGTTCACAAAATTTCCATGTTTTTGAGTGAACTAAGTTACAATATTGCAAACCAATGAATACACATGAAGATAAAGAGGTACCCCCAACTATAAGAGTAATGCCTCGAGTCTGTACCCCAGATTCCACATGGTGCTCATAATCCCGAAAGAACACAAGCTAACCCATGACTGGTACCTACTACAATAACTGAATAGTACTACTATAAATATGCAGAAATTAGGCGAAAAACATGCCATAAGGTTCAATAAAGTAATAAAATTGAATACGGTATAATAATACCAACACTAAAACATCTGTCTGAAAATACTATAGTCTAAAAAAGCCTCTAAACTATCTGAAATATGTAGTTGATGGGAAAAGTCCTTAACTAACTCCAAACTACTGAAATAAGATAAAATTCTGAAATAATCATCATGTTCTCAAACTAAGAGGACTCACCGCTAACTCTGTCAGCGAATATCTAAACTGCTAAGTATGATCAAGAGCCTGTGCGTCTGAACCTGTGATATAAAACATCATAGAGTAAAATAAAAGTATTCGTCAGTACTTTGAATGTACTGGTATGCAAAGTGAGGTAGGCTAAAATGCATGGGTTCATATGCATGAAAAATACTGACTGAATGACATGAATATAACTGAATAAGAGTGCATGCATGAATATGTAAAATATAACCAAGATCGTGATAACACTAGATACTGAGTTCTAAATAATTGATTTAATGATATCTGAGTTTACAATACTGTGAAGCTGATAACTAAGTGAATGTATCTGACAATCTTGATCCTATGGAACTATACTGAGTTCCATATCAAACTGAGTTACTGTATCTAACAATCCTAAATCTATAAAACTAAACTGAGTTCTATTCTGAGACTGGAACTGAAACAGAGACTATGGGAAATAATCATATAACTGACATGCCCCTCTCTAAACTAACTGGGGTCCAACCTATAACCCAGTTGGAAGGGTGTCAGTATCGTGCCACAGATAAGGATAAGCTGAGTCACCCTCATCTAGCAAATGCTCTGAATAAGAATGGTGGTACCCTAAACTAGCAGGTAGATCACCTCATCAACCCTTGACTGGCAGGTGAGTCCCCATCTGTGGGTTCACTCGGTGCTAAATCCTACTCCCAACTAAATAGACACTGAACTGATTTCTAGTTCATACTAGGCTTGACTAAACTATTACTGATTGTATTGTCTAACTAAACTCAACTGAGTTCACTGAGTTCCATTGACTGACGAAATACTACTGAATTCTATTAACTGGCTGAATTTACTATAGTCTAAACTGAATAATGAATTGGACTGGATGGATACAGAGACTACTGGGTTTTTTCTGAGTTTTGTGACTGACTGAGAGTACTATTGATCGTGACATGACTGATACTATCCTAAAACTGACCATGGATCTTAGTAATCTACTAAATTATCGGGTATTAAATACCCCAAGACTCGGTAGCATAAATTATAAGACTTGGCATAATATTGAAACATGATAAATAACTACTGGATCATCATTCATTCATTGGGACATTATAACAAACACTTGCATGCCATGAACTTGCATACATGCTAACATGAAATTATTTCATTATTTAATTCTCATGAACAACTCATCAAACACTTGGAAGGAATTGTATATGCACATAGTACTAATCAACACATGAGCATCACAATTTTAAGGCTTTAAATGAATTCACATGATACTGCATACATAATAGTTATATTCACATAAATCTTGCACTTAATCATGGAATAGAAATCTAATCAACATTATAATCATGAATACACTTGAATTAAAATTATGGATAGCATGAAATAAAGCTACTTGAAGTTTAAAAGAGTTTATTCGACTCCAAGGGTTGAAGGAACCCTTGGATGAACATTTGACATACCTTAGTTGCTAAATTCTTGAAGATTAATGGTGGAATCTTGACCCTTGAATTTTAAATTCAATCACCTAGGGTTTTTGTTCTTAAGAAATTTGTAAAATAATGATTGTAGGTTGCAAATAAAAGGCTAAATTTTGTGTTTTTGGGGGATGAAGGATGTGGGAATAGACCCAAATACCCTAAAGGAAGCGACTTTTTAATGACTGAAAACTGAACTGTTGATGTGCAGATCGACGTGCCACATGATTGGTAATGATGCGATGGCCAACACACCGCGTCGAGTCTGTGTCGGTTCACTAGAATTTGTACTGAGCTGAGAAAAAATTATCTGTTGATGCGATGGATAATGCGACGCATCGAGATCGCTTCGACTTACTATTTTGGTCACTTGAACATGGTCTAAACGAGGTCCAAAAAATCCAAAACTTGTTCGAGGATACCTACTGACATTCTTGATCATGAATTAATCTAAAGATCAATAGTTTAAGGTCATAAGAGTCATGAAATAGAGTTGCTAACTTATGAAGGCCAAAATAATACTAAGTCTGAATACTTAGCGAAAATTTTCTGAGTCTGGGACCCCTTAGAAAGCTTCAAAGACTGAGTTGAGGTTATGGTTTTGCAAGGTCTTATAATATGTCCCCTTGGGAACATTCATCCTCGATTGAGAATTATTAAACTAAGAATACTGATAGACTACATTTAGACACTGGACATGCACAACTGAAGTATGATTTCATGACTGAAATTACTGATATACTAAATTATCATACTTAATATGCATATCTGATGCATGAGTGTGTATCTGAAAATGATTCATGAATGCATGATTGGGATTACTGATAAGCCGATTTTATATATTGGGCATGCATCTCTGATGCATGAGTACATCACTGAACTGATTCGTGAATGCATGAGTGAGTATGTAATGTTAATTGATACCAATTTTGTAGCTATATCTGAACATGAGACTGAATAATTCAAAAGAAATCTGTTACCTTGGGCTGAGTCTGAGCTTACGGAAAAGAGATAAGGATTATTTTTCTGCATGTTTGCCTCTGTTTCCCAAGTAGCTCCCTTAATGGACATATTCAGCCAAAGAACATTGACTAGAGGGACTTCTTTGTTCCTCAGTCTGTGAATGTGATAATCAAGAATTTCGATTGGGATCTCTTCATAAGAGAGGCTATTCTGAATGTCTATGCCCTATGTAGGGACTACAACTGCTGGTTCACCTTTGCATTTCTTAAGCATGGATACATGGAACACTGGATTCACAGATGCTAAGTCTGAATGCAACTCAAGCTCGTAAGCTACCTTTTCAAAATGGTTGAGAATTCGGTAAGGACCGACATATCGGGGACCGAGTTTCCCCTTATTTCCAAACCTCTTTGCTCCTTTCATAGGAGAGATTTTTGAATACACAAAATCACCAATATCGAACTCGAGATCCTTTCTACGCATATTTGTGTATGATTTCTGTCGTCTCTGAGGTATCATAAGCCTTTCCCTGATCAACTGAACTTTCTTTAAGGTATCAAATAACTAGTCAGGCCCTACCACTGTGGCCTCACCCACTTCAAACTAACCAATGGGATATCTACACCTCCTTCTATAAAGCACCTCAAACAGAGCCATCTGAATACTGGAACGATAATAGTTATTATACGTGAATTCAATCAAAGGCATATGGTCATCCCAACTACCTTTAAAGTCTATTGCACACGCTTGCAACATATCTTCTAAAGTTTAAAAGGTCCTTTCTACTTGACTATTTATTCGAGGATGAAAAGTTGTACTTAGGTGAACTCGGGTACTAAGACCCTTTTTGAATGCCTTCCAGAAATGAGAAGTAAACTGGGTACCTATATCTGAGATAATGGACAGTGAAACACCATAAAATTTAACTAACTCCCTGATATAGAGTTTTCCATAATCATCTACTGAATAAGAGGTATAGACTGGTAGGAAATGAGCTGATTTGGTCGTCTTGTCTACAATGACCCAAACTGAATGATGCTAATGATGAATACCAGGAAAACCCATCACAGAGTCCATGTTTACTTCTTCTCACTTACATGTGGGAATATGAACTCCTGCATGGACACACTAGGCTTCTGATGCTCAATCTTAACCTGCTGACATGTTGAGCACTTATCCACAAACTGTGCAATGTCTCTCTTCATCCCACTCTACCAATAGATCTCTCGTAAATCACGGTACATCTTAGTGGCCCCTAGATGAATAGAGTAGCGTGCACCATGCACTTCTACAAGAATTTTCTGTCTCAAATCATCTACGCCTAGCACACATAAATGACCCTGTAGTGCAACACACCATATACCCCTTGGAAGAAAACCTCCACCTTCTGATCTCTGACTGGTTCCTTTAACTTAGCTAGACTGGGATCCCTATCCTATTTTTCCTTCACCTCGGACTAGGGATGATTCTAAACTACTCTGCACCCATACACTACCTTATGATGAATCAACTAAGCGAACACCTAGTCAGGAAAGCTGATGAACTTCCTGAACTAACTTCTATTTACCATCCTCCACATGAGCAAAACTACCCACAGACATCCTACTGAGAGCATCGACTACCACATTAGCTTTACTCGAATGATACTGGATGCTCATGTCATAGTCTTTCAACATCTCCAACGACCTTCTCTAATAGAGGTTTAAGTACTTTTGAGAGAACACATACTGCCGACTTTTATGGTCTGTGAACGCAGCAACGTTCAAACCATAAAAATAGTAACTCCAAATCTTTAAGGCAAATACAACTGCTACTAACTCAAGATCATGAGTAGGATAGTTCTTTTCATGGGGCTTAAGTTGTTTATAGGCATAGGCTAAGATCTTACCTCTTTGCATCAAAACACACCCCAAACCAACTCTGGAGGCATCACAATATACCCCATAAACCCATTTGAACTATCTGGTAGGGCCAGGACTGAAGCTGTAGTGAGTCGAGTCTTCAACTCTTGAAAACTCTTTTCCCAAAAATCTGACCAATAGAATTTGACTTTTTTCTGAGTCAATCTGGACATAGGGGGTGCAATAGATCAAAATACCTTTAACAAACCATTGGTAATAGCCATCCAAGCCCAAGAAACTCCTGATATCTGATAGAGAGATAGGTCTAGTCTAGTTTTTTACTGCTTCAGTCTTTTTGGGATCAACTCTAATGCCATCACTGGAAATGATATGGCCAAGGAAGACTACTGACCTTAGCTAAAATTGCACTTGCTGAATTTGGCAAATACTGATGTTTTCTGAGAGTTTCCAATACTATTATGAGATGGTCTGCATAATCATGCTCACTGCGGGAGTAGACAAGAATGTCATCTTTGAAGACTATGATGAACATGTCCAAGTACTGCTTGAACACATGGTTTATCAAGTCTATGAAGGCTACAGGAGCATTGGCAAGACCAAAGGACATGACTAGGAATTTGAAGTGACCATACTAAGTTCTGAAGGCTATTTTTGGGATGTCATATTCTTTGACTCTGAGCTAATGATAGCCTAATATGAGGTCTATCATAAAAAAGTAACTGACACCCTAAAATTAATCAAATAATTCATCGATTCTAAGAAGTGGATACTTGTTCTTGACAGTGACTTTATTTAGCTGACGGTAGTCAATACATATTCTAAGAGAATCGTCTTTCTTACGCTGAACAAAACTGGTGCACCCTACGGGAACACAGTAGGTCTGATAAATCCCTTATCTAGGAGATCTTTTAACTATTCTTTTAATTTTCTGAGTTCTGCTGGATCCATTCTGTATGGCTGAATAGATATGGGCTGAGTATCCAGAAGAAGCTCTATTCCAAAGTCGATTTCCCTTTCAAGAGGAACTCTAGAAAGATCTTCGAGAAACACATTTAGGAATTAACATGCTATTAACACTGATTCAAGAGTAGGGGTTTTTGAACTAGAGTCCTGGACTCGAATAAGATGGTATATACATTCCTTAGATATCATTTTTCTCACCCAAAGATAAAAAATAAGCTGAACACTAAGTGCTGAAGTACTACCCCTCCATTTAGGATGGGTTCATTCAAAAATTAAAAATGGAAAATTCTATTTCTCTAGTTGATTAAGGCATAGCAGGAATGAAGCCAATCCATGCCGAGAATGACATCAAAATCACATATCTCTAATTTGACTAAGTCTGCTGAAGTGACTTTCTGAGATATCATAATCGGACAGTTTCTATATACCTACAAGGCTATGATAGATTTACCTACTGGGGTAGAGACTGGAAAAGGCTCTGCTAGAATTTCAAGACTGACTTCAAAATCAACCGCTATATATGGTGTAACAAAGGACAATGAATCTCCTAGATCTAGCAAATCATAAACATGTAAACAGAAAACTTGTAACGTACCAGTGACCACATCAGGAGAACTTTCCTGATCTTGTTGGGACTGAAGAGCATAGAGTTTTTTTGGGCACTGCCCACTGGTGGCACTGGATACGGTACCCTACTGATTTGAGCGACTAGTTTGAGCTGGGGGATGGTTATACTGACCCTGAGAACCTAACTGGGACAATCTCTAATTCTGTGGCCTGGATTTCAACACTCAAAACACACATTGCTGCTGGCTCTATAGATACCTTGGCGGTTTCTGCCATATTTCTGACAAAAGGGATTAGTTCAGGTGCTGCTGACACTACCCTAGGGTTTAGGTCCTGGTGCCCTATCGATATTGCCATCTCTAAATTTTGACACTGGAGTACTAACTAAGGATTGAGCTAGAATTGAGGATTTTGGACAGAACTGAGAATGATTCCTATCAATGACTTAGGTTGAGCAAAGTTGAAACTATATGTTCTTGCTCTCTTGTTCTCCTTCTTCTTCTCCCTATTCTTAGCCTCCTCTATCTACTGAGCATGGAAAATGAGCCTTGATATGTCTATCTACTTAATCAACAATGCAGCCCTACACTCTTTGACCATACTATTCGACACACCAGACACATACTTACTCATCTTAGATCATCAATCTGCTACTACATAAGGAGCGTATCTGGCTAATTGAGTAAAATTAAGAGAATACACTTGTACCATAAAGTTACCTTGCTTTAGATTTATAAACTCCAAAACCTTTGCTTCCTTCAACTCTAATGGGAAGAACCTATCCAGAAAAGTAATGGTAAACTCCTCCCATTCTATGGGCCCTGCATCTGCGATCGTTTTTACTTTTTACTATTTGAACCATGAGTAGGAAACATCCTTCAACTAATATATGGCCAACTCAGCGCTCTCAAAAGCAGCCAGTCCTATAATATCTGTAACTTTCTGCACCTGATCAAGAAACTCATGAGGGTCCTCATCCAACTTAGCCTCAATAAAAGATTGAGGATTAATTTGTATGAAATCTCAAATACTGGCAGCAACACTATTGGCCACCGGGTTGGCTAGAACAACAGCTGGATGTTTATTCTGGGCTGCCACAAAATGAGCTAGGGTGTTGAAAGCTGCTCTGAACTCAGTGCGGGAGACGTGTTCATCTAGAGGATCTGGCTGGATGGGCTGGGGTTCTGGATGGTCTCCCATTTCTCTTCCCTTAGTCCTCTTTGGATTTATATTTTGTGAACGGAAGATAAACTTGGATTAGACAGAGATTTTAACGGGATCTCATGCTCACTCATATTACATCAATATTGAAAGAAGGGAAACTTTTCCTAAAACACCTCACAGCCTCTTGTCCATAAGTGTGGCGTGCTACACACCTATGTATAAGATTGTACTAGATATGGCTTTCTAATTTCCTAGGACTCTATTAAACCTTATGCTCTAATACTAAGTTTGTAACTCCCTGAGTTTGTACCCTAGACGCTACACGGTGCTCATAATCCCGAAGACCACAAGCTAACCTATGACTGGTACGTGCTACAATAACTGAATAGTAATACTACAAATATATAGAAATTAGGTAGAAAACATGCCATAAGATTCAATACTGTAATAAAAATGAATATGGTATAACAATACCGAAAGTAAAACATCTGTTTAAAAATACTCTAGTCTGAAAAAGCCTCTAAATTGTCTGAGATATGGAGTTGATAGGATGATTCCCTAACTAACTCTGAACTACTAAAATAAGCTAAATTTCTAAAATAATCATCATGTCCTCTAACTGAGACGACTCCTCACTAACTCCGTCAGCAAAATATAAGAACTGCTAAGCATGATCGGGATCCCGCACATCTAAACTTATGATATAAAACATCATAGCACAAAAATAAGGTATGCATCAGTACTTTGAATGTACTGGTATGCAAAGTGAGGTAGGCTAAAATGCATGGGTTTATACATATGAAAAATACTTACTAAATGACATGAAGTAATAATTGAATAAGATTACATACATGAATACATAAACTGTAACTGAGATCATGATAACACCGAATATTAAGTTTTGAATTATAAATTTACTAATATCTGTCTTTACTGATACTGTAAATCTTATAATTGAGTGACTGTATCTGACAGTCTTGATACTATGGAACTATACTATGATCCGTACTAAACTAAGTAACTGTATCTGACAGTCTTGAATCTGTAGAACTGATCTAATTTATATCCTAACTGGAACTGAAACTAAGACTATAGGAAATAATCATCTAACCAATATGTATCTCTCTGAACTAGTTGGGGTCCAACCTATAACCCCAGCTGGAAGGGTGTCAGTACCATGCCACGGGTAAAGACAAGCTGAGTAACCCTCATCTGGCAGGTGCTCTTAACGAAAATAGTGGTACCCTTAATTGGCTGGTAGATCACCTCATCAACTCTCGACTAGCAGTTTAATGTCTCAACCTACGCTAGCTACTTAGTTCAAGAACACAAGGACTTCTTCTAAGGATCATACCCTCTACTGGCAGGTGAGTCCCCATCCATGGGTTCACTCAGTGTTGAATCCTACCCCCAACTGAATAGATACTGAATTGATTTCTAGTTCATACTAGGCTTTACTGAATTGTTACTGATTATACTGTCTAACTGAACTAAACTGAGTTCACTGAGTTCTATTGACTGACAGAATATTACTGAATTCTGTTAACTGGCTAGATTTACTTTGGTCTGAACTAAATACTAAACTCAATAGGACTGATACTGAGTCTAGTGGGTTTTTCCTGTGTTCTATAACTGACTGAGAGTACTACTGATCGTGACATGACTGATACTATCAGGAGACTAACCATGGCTCTAGTTAATCAGCTAAATTGTCAGGTATTAAATAACCCCATGACTCGATAGCATAAGTTATAAGACATGGCATAATCTTGAAACATGATAAATAACTACTTGATCATCATTCATTCATCGAGACATTCTAACAAACACTTGCATGCCATGAACTTGAATACATGTATCATGAAATAATTTCATTATTTAATTCTCATGAACAACTCATCCAACACATAGAAGGCATTATATATGCACATAGTACTAATCAACACATGAGCATCATAATTTTAAGGCGTTAACATGAATTCACATGATACTATATACATAATAGTAGTTTTTACATAAATCTTGACTTAATCATGGAATAAAAATCCAATCAACATTATAATCATGAATACAATTGAATAAAAATCATGGAATACATGAAATCAAGCTACTTGAAGCTTTAAAGAGTTTCTTTGACTCCAAGGGTTGAAGGAACCCTTGGATGAACACTTGACATACCTTGGTTTCTAAATTCGTGAAGATTAACAGTGAAATCTTAAGCCTTGAATTTGAAATTCAATCACCTAGGATTTTTGTTCTTGAGTAAGTTGTGAAATAATCAGTATATGTTGCAAATAGAAGCCTAAATTTCATGTTTTGGGGAGATGAAAGACGTGGTAAAATACCAAAATATCCCTAAGTACATGGATTTTTAATGAATAAAAACTAAATTATCGATGCATAGATTGATGCGCTACATTATTGGCATCGATAGAATGGCCAACATGCCATGTCGAGTCCGCAGATCTACTAAAATTTGCATTGAGCTGAGAAAAAACTATATGTCAATCGATGGAAGATGAGACGCATCGAGACCACATTGACTCATTGTTTTGGTCAATTGAACATGGTCTAAATAAGGTTTGAAAAATCCAAAACTTATCCGGGGACATCTACTGACATTCCTGATCATGAATCAATCTAAGGATTAATACCTTAAGGTCATAAGAGTCATGAAATAGAGTTTCCAACTTACGAAGGCCCAAATAATACTAAGTCTTGATACTTAGCAAAAATTTTCTAAGTATAGGACACCTTAGCAAGCTTAAAAGACTGAGTTGAGCTTAGGATTTTGCGGGGTCTTACAATAAGACTTTTAGTGACCTCACTACACAATTTGAAAGCACAAGAAGAGTAAAAAGGCTCCCTAAAAATGCATTAAAAACCATGTTGAAATCTGGATAGAGAGGCGTGATTGCGGTCAGAAGTCTGTGATCGCGGTAACTAAGGCCATCTGCTCCTTTATTTTGCCCTATTTTTTTGCGTGGCTAGCATACTTTTAAGCGTGGCTATCCCCTGTTTATGTCTTCCAACCTGCTTAAAGAACCTACAAAATATGAAAATTTTGTGATTTATTCTAAAAACATATGTGTATATATATATAAGAGAAAATGATAAGTTGTCTCCCATCAAGCGCTTTATTTTTCATCGTAGCACGACACCTTTTTAATCCTCATTTGTGCCTCCACTTAGAGGATTTAAACTTTTTGACCAACTTTTGATGATTCAATCTTCAAGGCTCTTTTGGAAAAAGTAGGGATGTGATGACACATTTTCTATCACTACACTTTGAAGACTTGAACTATTTCCCCAATTATACATCGAACTTTTGTGTAGGCTCATTGGACAATGATGGGTGCATTAGAAAGGTCAATAATTTGACATTGATCCTTAAGTTTATTGGCCTATAAGATTGGGTATTAGCATACCATTTGGAAGAAAAACTCCAAAATATAAGGAAACAGTTTATTCTCACCCTTATTCAGCATTTGCTCAGGTGGATCGATTGTCATCAACTCCACCGATCTTAGTATTGAGAAGTGGTTAGAATGAGGTATTTTTCCTAATTCCAGAGTTGTTTCCATTTCGGAATCCTCACCCAAAAATGGACTAGAGTCTTTATAAGGGATTTTCTTGGCTTCTTCTTTCGTTTGTAGTACCATCTCTTTCTTTTTGGCATCATCACTCATGTTTGGTTTGGTTGGTTGGGAAATGAGCAAAGGTTTTTCAATATCAAGCTCAGTTAGAAGAGTAGGCATGGATGTAGTGTTTAAATGATTAACTTTCCTGCCCATGTCTTCTATGTTTAAGATATCCTCTCCAAATGCCTTGTTGGATTGGAGTATAAGAGTTGTTTCCTCCTCCACCATTGTTGTTAACTCCAAGATACGTTGAAGCATTGCTTCAAACCACTATTTCCTATGCTTCATTCTTCCCTTTCTTTATCATGAGACATATCAAATCCATAAGAAGAAATATTATTTGGGTTAGCATAACAAGGAAAGGTGTCTTTTGCACAATCACTCCAACGTCATATATCATCCTCTAATGATTTCACCCGTTCCAAGATAAGTTTAAACATCAACTCAATACCATTGTTTTCATTGCTTCATTCTTTCTTTTATTTGTCATAAGACCTATCCAAATTAGAAGAAGAACTAGCAATCGGGTTAGTATAACTGGTGGAGGGGGAATTTGGACAATCAGTCCAATGTCCATCTAACCACTACATAGAGAATAGACATACTCCTTATAAGATTGAGATGGTGCACACATCTATCTTCGGAAAGCATATCTACAATCTTTCCAAATGTGGGTTCCATTGTAATATGGACATGGATTGTCACAATAGGATTTCCAACCACTAAACTCACATTCATTCCAAGATGCCATAGTAACAAATGAACAAAAATAAAAATCTACCTAAGACAAGAAACAAAAGAAAATAACAAACAAATATTTACATGTTTGAACCAAAGTTAGTAAGCTAAAATTTCAAGCTAACTCAATATTCCACACATGTTTGAATCAAATCAAGTATGCTAAAATTTCAAACTAACTCAATACGCTAAATTCTTCCCCGACAATGGTGCCATTTTTGATAACGCTCAACATACACGTCAATTAAAGTGCAAGGCAGTCGTTGTAAACATATTTACCCAACTAGGAGTTGGGTTCTAATCCAAGGGGAGCAATGTGGGTGGTGATTAAGTGAGTCCAAAACAATAGGTTCTTCCTAAATTTTAACCTAAGGTACAAGATGGTTTGGGGGGTTTTCGATATTTTCAAAGATGAAAGTAATTCTTGGGCTTCTAAAGGAATAATTAGAGACTAAAAATAATTAGAGTGCAATCAATTTGGAATGGATCTTGGGACTATGCTATTCTAGGGGCAAGCTATGTATGGATATGTAATGATTCGATTCAAATTCTAGTTGTTGATGATATAGTAGGCTAGGTTTAAAGTCCTTGAGACTAGTTTTTAAACAAAGCCACAAAGATGTCACCCGTTGACCCTTTCTAGTACCTAACAAGTGTATCAATTAAAGCCACCTAATACCTTAATTTGGGTATCCCTATTTCTAGGACGATACCTATGGTTAGTCAACCTCCTAATCACCTTTATAACTAAGATAGTGAAAAATTGGTAAGACATGCTAATAAATTGTCTACTATTTCTTCATTTCCCACATCCCTCTTTCAAGGATGAGGTCGGTTCCTAAAGTTTACCCCTCTTTCAAGGATAGCTAGGGCTTTCAGGAGCTTAGGACTTTCATCCATCAAACCCATTTAGGCATTTGGTACTTTCAGACAAAAATTCCAACCTATTTAATCAAGCAACAATAGATCCCATCATCAACAAACTAAATTCCACACAAATATATCACAACCCATGCACAATTTTTTCTTATTCAAACAAAATCCCAAGAGGTAGATCTAGCAAATCATAATAATAATAAACACTAATAAACTAAGATATCTACTAAAGTTATTCATAGGAAAAATAAAGAGAGGGAAATCCACACTTTAGAATCGAATGAATCCTCAATATACAAAGCCAAATCTACATGTGGAAGTCACTCTAATGTCTTCTTATCTCAAATTAGTACAAATTTAAGCTTCAAGATCCAAGAAATTATAAAAATCCTAAACTAAGGATGAAATGTAGGTTTGTAGGATGAAGGATTATGATAAATAAGGGTTTTGAGATTTTAAATAGGAATTGGAGTCAACTATGTGCTTTTACAACTTTGCCCTTGGCTGAAAATCTCGCTATACCGTAATCGTACTAGCTTCACCGTGATCGTAGCTCCACGATCACTACCTTCATCACACGATTGCTACCTTCTGAATTTCTTGACTCACCATGATCATGGTAGCCAGTCTACGGTCATGGTACCTGAGGCCCAGTCTACATAGGTTTTCCCGCTTTTGCACTTCTCTTCCTACTTTGATCCCTTTTTAGCTCATTTTGTCTTTTTTCGTCTCAATAACGTTGTACCTAATAGTAAAGTTTTCTTATTTAGACACTTAAATCATAGTAGTGTGCATGGATGTAGAGTGTAAGTGAGTGGTAAATTCCCTACTCATCACCCACCTTAGGCTAAGACTCTTGTTAGATCCTTGTAAGTTTATTTGGTGTGTTTTATCCTTAAATTTCATATTTTAAAGTTAAAGAGACTAGATTCTTGACATTTATTCTATGTTTATACTTGGGAGTTGATGCTGGTTCTGAACTATGTCTGACAATTTTTGATATTGAGTTTCGATTCAAGTCTGACAATTAATGGCATGAGTTCTTATTTAAGTCCGACAATTGATGAGATTAGTTTTGATTCAAGTCCGTCAAATGATGATGAGGATGCTATGAGTTTAGGTTCAAGTCAGGGATTGAGAGGTTATTTATGGTATCCTATGGCATAGATAGATTCACATTTATGGCTTGATAGTCTGTAAATTTATAGAATTTTGATTATTTACTTTCTCTATTGCGCCCTTAGAGCTTGTGGAGGCTTGCATTGGGTTATTTACTGTTGTACACTTACTGTCTTATAGGGGCCATTCTAATATTAATTATAGTAATTATGCTTTTTTACATATTATATCTGTTTTGGTTATTTTTTCATAGTGTTGGAGCAGTTATTCCAGGTTTGCCCATTTACCTTGACTTAGCGTATTTATTCGATGATGCCTACTGAGTAACATGATTTTTGACTCAACTTGAAATCGAGGCTTGTCATATAGGGACCTCAAGACCACATAAATCGGAGTTGCCTTGCTAACCCAACCTAATCTTCACATAAATCAAAAGAGCCGAATGAACTCTGACTATATAGTAAGATAGCAAAAACAATACTAGTAGTCATAAATTAACAATGTCTAACCATTTCATAAATATCAACGCACTAGACAATATACCCAAGTCCACAGTTATCCACAATACCTCTACACAAATCAATTTCTAGAAATGTATATGTCGGGACAAGCCCCCGACAATAGCCCAACAAAGTCAAAATAAAACTAAGTCTAAAGATAAGAGACCAAGAATGAATGTCTTCTTAATTAAGAAAGCTCACCAATCCAAAGTCAATGCACGAAATGCCTCGATCTCCTAATCACTGCATAGGAAGAGAAAAAGAAGCTCTGATCCCTATGTCGCATGGGGACATAGCGCCTGGAGATGATTAGTAGTTTAAACGCTAGCATGTAACTAAAGAATAAGGATAAAATAGCATCATCATTCAACAGTGAGTATAATATTATATTCAATTGCTTTTATACACTTTTCCATCCATGTATGTATATCACATGCAAAACAAGGGAACAAGTCTTATCAATACTACTGAAGCACTCAATCATTAGACATGAAGTAGAGGACTCCGTCCTTCCACGCTTATAGATTCAAACATTGTTCACTAGGGTTTTGAGGTTAGGAAATGGCCATAAGGTCCTCAACTTAAATCTGAAAAATGGCCACGATGTTGGGTATGACTCACTTAAGTCAACCGTACCCTAGGGTATGAGTGGTACCCTAACTCATACCCTTGTCTTCTCCTAGGTCATCTATACTATTTAGGGTACGACTACACACCATTGAATAGTATCCAAGGGGTATGAATCATGCCCTAAAACATACCAACCACCCATACAAAAAACAGTCCACTCAAGTTTAAGATCACACTTTATACAATTGGTTTTGGTACGACTTGTACTTTAAGGTATAATTGAGGGGAGGTTAACTAGTTCATAGGACAGTGAGTAAACATCCCCACACTGCCTAGGGTATGAGAGGGGGTCACCAACTCTTATCCAAAATGCAGAAGTGGTACCCTTAGTCGTACCAAGTCTAGAGATATCAAATGAGGGAATTTATCAATGGTTCAAAGTCTTGGTGTTTCAATTCTCCCCCACTTGGATCATTCGTCCCCGAATGACGGGTAAGGCAAGAATAAATTCAAGTAAACACATTTATTGCACATCAAACCAAAATTTTAAACAAGTTAGAAACAAGCGCACAACAATGATACAACACATATCATGCTTATTCTAAGTCGACTATTCGTTTCATTGACTTTAGGACACAAACCTACTACTTATCTAAAAACTTACTCATTTAAAAACTTAGGGAGTTTAACCCATCGACTTACCAAAGATACTTGATCAATTCAATGACTAGGGACTCAAACCCATCATTTTCCTAAGACATGAATCAACTCAAAGTATTACGGACTTAAACCCATGGTCTAACAAAGCATGAATCAATTTAAGGCGTAGGGACTTTAACCCATTGTATATCAAGACCTAACTCAACGCAAGAAGATTAACACATACCTCAATCATAATTTTCTAGAATAGGAAACAGATGCAGATACTTGAACTTCATGTCCTCT
This sequence comes from Capsicum annuum, assembly GCF_002878395.1. Lineage (NCBI taxonomy): Eukaryota > Viridiplantae > Streptophyta > Magnoliopsida > Solanales > Solanaceae > Capsicum > Capsicum annuum. The sequence goes on along the minus strand of NC_061121.1, from coordinate 140,142,026 downwards.
TCCGCCTCCCATGTAGCTTTCTCGTACTTGTGGTTCCTCCATAGAACCTTTAACAAAGCTACCTCTTTTGTTTGCAACCGGAAAACTTGCCGATCTAAGATCCTTACCATTACCTCATCAAAGAAAGAAGAGTCCGAAATACCAACATTCTCTAATGGAACAACCAATAAAGGATCACCCATACATTTCCGCAACATAGAGACATGGAAAACCGAGTGAATGGAGTTCAAAATAGAGGGAAACTCCAATTCATAGGCAACACAAACCCTTTTCAAAATCAAGTAGGGACCAATATATCGGGGACTAAGCTTCCCTGTTTTACTGAATCGCATCACTCCATTCACGGAGGATACCTTCAAGAATACGCAATTTCCAACATTAAACTCTAGATCTTTATGCCTCACATCCGCATAGAACTTTTGGTAATTTTGAGCGGTTTTAAACCTATCACGAATCATCTTTGCCTTATCTAAGTCTTGGTGATATAAATTAGGGCAAAGAAACTTACCCTCGCAAAATTTGTACCACCTAATATGATAATGACATATCCTACCATATAATATCTCAAAAGAGGCCATGCCAATGCTAGAGTGATAACTATTGTTATAGGTGAATTCAATTAAAGGCAAGTGGTCATACCAATTACCACCATAATCCATCACACAAGCCTGTGTCACATCCTCTAAACTTTTGATGATCCTCTCTGCTTGCCTATCCATTTATGGGTGGAAAGCGGTACTAAGGCATATCTTAGTGCCCAAACCTTTTTGGAACAACTTCTAAAAGTAAGATTAGAATGAACGACCACGATTCAAAATTATCAAAACTATGTCACCATGTAACTTTACAATCTCCGCAAGATATAACTTAGCAAAATCTTCTACTGATTAATTAGTCCTCACGGGAAAGAAGTGAGTGGACTTGGTCATTCTATCCAAAATGACCCAAGCAGATTTAATTGATTCTACGATCGAGAATACCAGTAAAAATATACATATTAATTGCCTCCCACTTTTATTCGGGAAACAAAATTTCTTTGTACAAACCACCGAGCCTCATGTGCTCAACTTTCACTTGTTGACACACCATACACATAGCCACATAGCTAGCTATATCCGTTTCATATTATTCCACCAATATAACTCTTAAGGTCAGATACATATTTGTGGAACTGGGATGAATGGCATAATAGGATCAATGAGCCTCATCCATGATCCTTTCCCTTAATTAGTCGATGTTGGGAACACATAGAATACCTTGGTATCATAAGATACTATCACTACTAATCACAAAGTCTGCAACTTCATGTTGACCCATATTACTCTTGATCTTCATCAAGTCATGATCTAACACTTGCTTTTCCTTCACGTCAATAACATGAGACGATTGAGATATCGGATTTACAAATACACCACCATCCTTGGAGTCCGCGAGTCGAACTCTAAAATTTTCCAAATAGTGAATGTCCTTCACCAATTCCTGCTTTTCCTTATCCACATGGGTTAAACTCCCTATGGACAAACGGCTAAGAGCATCAGTGACTACATTAGGTTTACTCGGATGGTAATGAAGACTTATATAATAGTTTTTCAATAACTAAAGCCACCATCTTTGTAGGAGATATAACTACTTTTGAGTAAACACATATTGAAGACTCTTAGGATCAGAAAAGATGTCAACATGAACTTCATAGAGATAATGTCGCCAAATCTTCAAAGAAAAAACCACGGCTAACCATTCTAAGTCATGAGTTGGGTAGTTCATCTCATGAAGTTTTAATTTCCTAGACGTATAGGGCACCACTCTACCATGTTTCATCAACACATAATCAATCCAATTATGGAAAACACCACAATAAACCACAAAACCATCATTACCCTCAGGTAAGGTCAAAATCAGAGCCGAAGTTAATTTATCTTTCAATTTCTCGAAATAACCCTTACAAGTATCCGACCACAAGAACTTGACCTTTTTCTAGGTCAATTTAGTCAATGGGGCAGCTATAGTCGAAAACATCTCCACAAACCTCATATAATAACTGACTAGACCCAAGAAGCTCTAAATATCGATTGGAGTAATAGGTTTAGGCCACTTCTTAACCACAACAACCTTTTGAGAATCTACCATAATCCCTTCACTAGAGGTAATATGACCAAGGAACGCATAACTTTCAACCAAAACTCACACTTGGAGAACATAGCACACAAACGATGATGCTTTAAAGTTTGTAACACAGAACAGAGGTGATCAACATGATCCACCTCACACATAAAATAGACCAAGATATCATCAATAAAGATAACGACAAACAAGTCTAAGAACAAACAGAAGACCCTATTCATCAAATCCATAAATTTCATTAGGGAATTGGTCAACCCAAAAGACATGACTAGAAACTCAAAGTGACCATATCAGGTTCTGAAAGAGGTTTTAGGGATATCCACCTCCCTAATATTAAGTTGGTGATAGCTTGACCTAAGATCAATCTTAGAGAAAAACTTAACACTTTAAAGTTGATCAAGCAAATCATCGATCCTAGGAAGGGGATATTTATTCTTTATGGTCACCTTGTTCAACTGATGATAATCAATGCACAAGTATAGGGAACCATCCTTCTTGTGCACAAACAACACGGGATCACCCCACGGAGACACATTAGGGCAGATGAAACCTTTATCTAAGATATCTTTTAACTGTACCTTAAGATCTTTTAGCTTCACCAGAGCCATTCTATAAGGAGGGATAGAAATTGGATGAGTGCTCAGGACAAGATCAATCTCAAAATTAATTTCCCTATCAGGGGAATATCGGGAAGATAATCAGGAAAAACCTTGAGAAACTTATTAACTATGGACACGAACTTTAGAGAAGGACCATCCGAGTTAGAATCTTTAACTCAAACCAAATTATATAAACACCCTTTGAAGATCAACTTTTGGGCCATTAGATACGAGATGAACTTTGCCTTTGGCACTAAAGAACCACCTTCTAATATGATGACTGGCTCATTAGGAAATTTAAACATGACCCTATGGGTTCGACAATCTTGGGAAGCATAAAATGAATAAAACAAATCCATCCCCAGAATGAAATCAAAATCAACCATTTCTAACTCTATTAAATTTATAAGGGTTTCTTCACCACTAGCAAATACCACACACCCTCTATCGACCCTTTTAACAACCACAGAGTCTCCCACTAGGGGAGAAATAAAAAAAGGAACCAAGAAACTCTTGGGACCAAAATCAAGATGCACAACCACATACAGGGTCACTTAGGAAATAGTAGACCCCAAATCAAGCAAATAATACACATCACGAGACAAAAGTTTCAACATACCCATGACTATATTGGGAGATGCCTCAAAGTCCTGGCGAGTAACAAGTGCATACAAGAAATGTCAGCTAGCGTCGGTGCCAAAAACAATAGTAGAAGCAGAGACAACACCCTTCAATATGGGAGTAGATGAAGTAGCAATCGGGGCCCTATTGGCCCAAGAAGCTGCTAGAGAGGGGCACTCATGCTGCATGTGCCCGATATGACCATAACTATAACATCTGTTTCACTCTTTGTCAAATTGACCATAACGACTCTGACCACAGAATATGCAAGAAGGTTAGGGTGGAGCGACTGAGTACTACTATCCTGGAATTAGAAACCTTATGCCTGAAACCCACAACTAAACTAAGACCAATGATCACCTGATGACTTTAATAAAGAAGAGTGAGTACTAGCCAATTAGAAAGAACCCAAACTTCCCTACTTCTTTCGTGGCCACTTGCCACCATCCCTACCACTTATCTTAGAAGGTTTGAATTTCTTTCCTTGCCTTTTACTAAACTCAACCTACTTTTTTTTCTTTTTTTTTTCTTATTGTTGAATATACACGATCAACCTAGAGATGTCCATGTTTTAAATCAACAAAGATGTCTTGCTCTCAAGGACTAACTCACGGAATAATCCTAAGACAAACTTACATATCCTAGCCCTCATGCTAGAGACCATCTCATAGTATACCTTGACAATTAATGGTATTCCAAAGCATACTCTTGGATGGTCATCCTTTCTTATTTCAAGTTTACAAAATCTTCCACCTTTACTTCCCTCAGCTCTTGAGGAAAGAAGCGGTCTAAGAAAGTCTCAGAGAAATCCTCCCACATGTCTGAACTAGCATCACCACCTATAGATAATTCCCCCCCTTCGTACCATTGGTATGCTACATCTTTAAATTGGTAGAAAGAAAACTCAATGACCTCAATCTATGAAGCATCCATGATTTAGAAGATCTTCTCCATTTCATCAATAAAGCCTTGCAGTTCTTTCTTAAACTTTGTACACATAAACATATGAGGGCTTAACCTTATAAATTGGCCAATTCTTGTGGCCTCAGAAAAAATAGTAGCTGGAGGATCATACTCTAATTGCGAAGCTACCAATTGAGTTAAGAGGTTGATAGAGCAACGAAACTTAGCCTTAGTAGCTTCTCCTTAAGGTGATGGAATAGAAGGGTCACTCTAAAAGTTGGGACTGGTGTGGATAGGTGGAACCCCATGAAAATGGGCATATGTCGTCTCTCTAGCCTAGGTCTGAGCTCTAAAAGTTGGATGAGCTTTGTCCATAGCGCCCTCAATTGGGGCTGAGGCATTTTCCTGAACCTCAGATCTCCTTGGAGGCATGATTTGAAAAATAGCAAATTGAAATTAGAGGAATCCAAGACCTTAGACTCTATAGCTTGAGATTGAAACAAAAGAAAGGGAAATAATTTCTAAAATGTCTCGTAGCCCCTCACTTATAAGTGTGGTGAGCTTCACACTCATAAAAGAAATACTACTTGACACGACATTATGGACACCCAACTAATGATGAATCTAGGCTCTGATAGCAGCTTGTCATGACCCAAAACTAGGTCTTGTTATATAGGCCCTAAATCCTATATAAACCAGAGGTTGCAATGCTAACCCAACCTAATCATCATATAAATCAAAAGAGTAGAATGAACTCAGACTATATATTAAGATAGCAGAAATAATACTAGTATTCATCACTTAACAATGTCTAACCATTTCATATATATCAATACACTAGCCAATATACCCAAGTCCACATTCATACGCAACACCTCTATATAAAATAATGTCTAGAAATGCATATGTCAGGACAAGCCCACGACAATAGAAAAACTAAGTCTAAATAAAACTAAGTCTAAAAATAAGAGACCAAGAATAAATATCTTCCGAAGTAAGGATGATCACCACTCCAAAGTCAGTGCATGAACTGCCTTGATCTCCTAATCACTGCCTAAGAAGAAATGAAGAAGCTCTGACCCTTATGTCACATGGGACATAACATCTAGAGACAACTAGCAGTTGGAGAACTAGTATGTAACTCAAGGATAAGGGTAAAATAGAATCATCATTCATACACATCATCATTCAAAATATCATATTTAATCGCATTTATACATATATCCATAAATATATGAATATCACATACAAAAAAAGAGGAGGACAAGTCTTATCTATACTCTTAAAGAAATTAATCATTAGACATAAAGTGGAGGATTCTGATCTTCCACACTTATAGATTCAAATATTGATCACTAGTCCAAGGGCTCTAACCATACTCACTTTTTATTAGACAAGGAACTCTAACCACATAGACACATTTATTAAGGCAAGGGACTCTAACCTCATACACATTCATTTGGCAAGGGACTCTAACCTCATGTAATTTTCTTTGGCAAGGAAATCTAACCTCATGCCATATTAGATAAGGGGATCTAATCACATTCCATTAATTCGGCGGCGGACTTTAACCTCATGAGACCTCACTGAGAAAGGGACTTTAACCATAAACATTTTTACTAGGCAAGTGAATTTAACCTCAAGCCTTCTTAGTAGCCAAGGGACTTTAACATCAAGACACTATGACTACCATTAGTCAACATTGGGAATCTATCCCTTTATCCATACGTCATCAACTATTCAGTTCACACTTAGGGACTTTAACCTATTTAGCCAATTCAACACTATACATGACCACATGGTCCTTTTTGGATACTTTGTTACTCAATCATTTTGATAAGCCGATGCCTTAATTCAATTCATCATACAATTAAATTTATGGTCATCAAGACCCTCACAAAATATTCATATTTTATTATCAATCTTATACCACATTCTCACTATACTTTAGCTCAACACACAATTCAAGTTTATTTTCATGTGAAGGAACTTTAACCCATTATTAGCCATTAACTCAAAAATATCATCAATTACATAATACATGGCTCATAATACTTTTACATTATTATTTATCAATAATTCATACTTATTGAGCCACTGCGCTAGTTGAAAACATCACCAACATATGACTAGATAATTTACTTAGATATTTTCACAAACTCCTTGCATGCATGACTTTACCAAGGCCAATTTCATGGTAGAAATCATAAATATTAGGGTTGGTTAAGAACCACATGTCAAACCATATACAAAAATGACCCACATGTGAAAATCATCACTATTATCATGTATAAACATAAGTCTATGCAAGAATAAACATTACTATTTCAAAATCACCATTTACACTTACTATCCAAGTGTAGAATACATAGATTTTGGAGTTATTTAATGAGGGAGAGAGTTCCATTTCTTATACAACTTGATTCACCAAGAAACTTGACTTCACCTTGCTCCTAGATGGTCACCCTTGAACCTTTGTCTCCAATTCTTCACAAAAATGTTTGAGAGAGAGTTTAGGTTGTTCGATCCACTCAAAAATGTGTTTTAGGAGGCCATATATACTTATATAGTAAGGGGACTTGGGTTTTGAGGTTATGAATTGACCATAAGGTCCTCAACTAAAAGCTAAAAAATGGCCACAATGTTAGGTATGACTCACTTAAGTCAACTGTACCATAGGGTACGAGTGGTACCCTAACTCATACCATAGGCTTCTCCTAGATCATCTATACTAGTTAGGGTGTGACTACACATCATTGAATCATATCCAAGGGGTATGACTCATGACCTAAACTATACCCACCACCTTTACAAAAAATAGTCCACTCAAGTTCAAGATCAAACTCTATATGATTGGTTTTGGTATGATTCATACCTTAAGGTACGATTGAGGGAAGATTAAATCATACCTAGTATAATGAGTAACCCTCACCACGTTTCCTAGGGTACAAAAAGAGGTCACCAACTAGTATCCTAAGGGTACGAGTAGTACCCTTAGTCGTACCAAGTCTAGAGATATCAAATGATGAAATTTTTCAATGGTTCAACGTCTAGGTGATTCAATTTTGGTACTCATAATACACTTCTGTACTTTTTTTATGTATATGAACGTACTAGGGGCTACTGCTGATGTAACGATCATGCTGAGTTGAGTTCAAATAAAGGGTAAGCTCCCGAAGTTAGAATTGCATACTATTTATGTTTAGTATTTCACTATTTGAGATTGATGAATATTGACAATTATAGTACTTATATTCTTTTTTGCTAGTGTATCTTGTACCAATGCTACTAGGTCATGGGATGTTATTTCTATCTTATCTACCTTTCAGACTATTATTATTACTTGAATTATTATTTTAAGTCTTTACTTGAAAATTTTTGGATTTTATGCCTTTCTATACCAAATTAGCGTATTACTTCTAGGTCCGAATTGTGTTTTGGCTTACTTATTGGTGGGATAAAGTAGGTACCATCATGAATCGCTAATTGAGTCATGACATGCGAGGATTTGGGCGAAGGTAAACTAAGAGTTGGTATTCTTAGAGTAAAGTGGATAAGGGTATAGGAAGTATAAGATAGAAATAGGTAGTCGAAGGACAAGAATACACAAAAATATTATATAATATGTAGGTCATATAGATGCTAAAATAAGGTGTTAAGAATTCTATAATCGTGTATTTAGAATGGATATTTTATTTGATGCTTACCAGTACAAGTGGTTGTACAGATGCTACACTTACTATACATCCACTCGTGGGTGTAGCCATGGTGTTAGATATTTAGAGTTTCAATAGTAGCGATGTCGATCACTTAGCAACAACCCTTTCTATTTCTATCCTACATGGATGTTGGTTGCATCGTGGATGTCCCTACTCCTTGTCTAGTGCATTTGTATGTATTTAGTTTAGGTTCTTGGGATTCAGTTGAAGTTGTTTTCCATATTTACATTACATGTCATATGTAGTAAAACAAGTTACAATATAAAATTATTTAATAACTGTTTTGAATTATTAAGTTGTTATTAATACGATAGACAACCTTGATTAAGTACATATAGTACTAACTTATATGTTGTTTCAATGGTGATATATTCGAGGTTATCTATCTAGGTTAGGTATAGGTGAGTTGCAGGTACGACTTGGTGGGTTAGGTCGTGACCCAATTCTAGTCAATCTCTCTATAAAGAGTGATGCTGCTATAACAAGATGATGCCACCCTAGCTAGTCAAATCACGGTATATGTAAAAATATTTCCCAAAACAATTTATTATTCTAAACTTATTTTTGGGGAAGGGCATAGGAGATTTGGCTGATTTTCCTCCATTTCCATCAATTTTCTTCGTAATGGTAAGTAATTCATCCCCATTAACTAGTTTTAAAATTAATTAACCTTAGAATCATTAGTTTATGGGTTTTTGGGGAAGTTTTAAGCTTTAATTAGTGGATTTCCTAGTTCAAGGGGTAGGTGTAAAACCTTTTGGTTTTAGTTATTAATCATTAATTTACTCTTGCAAGTCATTAATTCACTAATGTAACCATTAAATTGGTAGTTTTAGGGTGAACTAATGATGAGAAATGTAACTACCCTTCAAGTTATATTCTTAGTTTCCATGCATTTTCAATATTTTTTACCTTCCTATTATGGCTACATGTTATTTATGACTTGCCCGTTTCCCTGTTATGGAACTTTCATTAGTAATAAATTGGTCTCACACTAGAACTTCTAGTAAATGACATTGGATGAGAATTTTGACCAACAACGCTGTTAGCTCCAGAATGCTGATTTTAGGCTGGGGTGCCCTTGTTTTGGGGTTTGAGGCTTCTAGACTCATTTGAGCTTTGGGGTGGAAATTGGTCTAAATAAAACTATAAGTATAGGTCCATAGTTAATTTAAATTACCTTAGATGGTAATTGTAATGGTGTATTGAGTCCAGAATGTCAAATTTGGTATTGTATCGTAGTTCATTTGCTCATAGAGGGTTTCAAATGAATTTCAACCCTCCGGTCAAAGTCTGATGGGACTTAGGAATATTTTTGGTTTACAACATCTGGTACAGGCCAATCTTGGCCTTCTCATTTTTGAGGCCTTATGTAACTCCCAAATTTTCAAGTTTTAGACCCATTAAAGGATAGGCCCATTAAGTTAGCTTTTCAATGCCACAAGTCTCGCAAAAATCTGATATCGCAGAAAAAAGTTATGAAAATTTACTGAGGGACTGTCAACTTATTAGTGACAACGACTCAGTTAAAAACCTATTACCAGACGTAAAGAGTCGTTATGTGGAGTCATTTTCACAATAGTGAGACCCTGAGATTTCAGCCGAAGGATAGTGACTCTACCCTATGACTCATGATCAGTGACAATGAGTCATTAGGTGAACTTATTTCCATGATAGAAGGGAATCTAGAAGTCATTAGGTGAACTTTTTACCATAACAGAAGGGAATCTAGAAATTGAGTCTCATACCACAACTACTCCTAACGACCCATGATCAGATCTAATGGGTTGTTAGGAGGGGTAGTCGTAATCACAACAGAAAAGGACCAGACCTTAAAACCTCAGTTCATGACTCAGATCATCACTCATAACCAGTCGTAATGAGTCATGATGTAAGCTGTGATGACTAGAACAAGAAATTCTTGCATGATTTTAAGAAGGGCTTTTTTGTATTTTCCTACCCCTTTATCCATAAGCCCATGTTTTTTGGGCACTCTAATATCAGTTATTGAGGGATTAAATTACCCCAACACTCTACAAACTCCAAAACTATTGAGCTTGGCAAAAAAGAAGTGATTTTCTTCTTATCTAAAGAAGACTTAGGTTTCTTTAAGTTCAAGCACAAGTTCCAGGAAATTCCCAAAGTAATTCACTTCCAAGTATGTGGGATTTCATCAATGGGATCCTTCCATTCTTTGAGTTCCAAAACACCCTAATTCTTAAGTATGTTTTCCCCTCAAGTTAGATTCTATGTCAAATATGAGTTTTCTTTAAACTCTTTTGATTATTGTGAAATAAAACCATGAATATGTGTCATCCCAACTGAAATAGCATCTTCTATGTTTAAAACCGTGAATTCCGTTATCATTACATATTGTTGAGTTTATAGTTTTTTTGCTCGAACCAAACTGGGGCTTAGTCATGTCAGATACCTCAAGTACAATCGAGATCGGACACCACCCCCAATACCCAATCATAACTACCCTGCAATCTAAGTCGGATGAATTTTAAACATATAACAAGATAGAACAATAAATACTCAAAGGCAATAATTGAATCCATAACCAACCAATAATCCAATCAAATATCCAACCAGTGTTACCCTCAATACTAATACCAATGCCAAGGATGGCACTAATACCGATGCCGCCCATGCACATAGCAGTCACACAACTCCTTTAACTGTAAATAAAAAACATCTGGTCGGGATAAGCCCTCGACCATATCCAAAGCCAAAGTCAAATAAATAACCAAATATATGAAAAGATATCCATAACATAAACCGGAGTCTTCTGGAGTATAAAAGCTCACCACTTCAGTCAGTCATATATGTTGTTCCCAAATCCAAGTCACTGAGCAGCAGCACTAGTATGGTTGATTCCAACATTGAATGGGGATACGACATTTGATGAAAAGTTAGCGTGTGAATGCTAGTATGTACTTAGGAATAAGGGTAAAGTAATGCGATTATTCTAAACCAAAGTAAGTATCCAAATACAATCACATTCATACATACATATATATTATTTTGTATGCATTTAAAACTGTAACCTGGGTTGTGTAGCTTGACCATCCTAAAACCCCCAATAGGCTATATGGGTCCTGTATTACCCCCTGAATGCCCCCAATGCGTGTAGCCACATGAACCGGAGATATCATTTGGGTCGGGGATTCCTATTTACTTTTTACCATCCATGATACATATATACAGGCATAACTTAAGGGATTCCTATGTACCGCACAAGTATATGGTCACCATGACTAACCCTCATGTCAGCAAACATGAGTTTTTAGTGTCCGTCCATTGGACTCACACCATCACGCCTAGCTATTAAAACCTACCATTATTGCCCAATTATAACCTTTATCACATAACCAAACCACCAACATAGTTTATTACCAACGCATTATGAAGTGGTATCATCATACCGGCTATAGCTTGCAAGCAATGTCATTAACCGAGCCTTAGAGGATTACCATCTACCCCATAGGATTTCCAATTTAACCAAAACCATGGCAACCAAGGCATTTCCAAATTATGTAATTCAATAAAATTATTTAGGGTTCCATTACCATATTATGCAATGCAAGGTGTTAAATAAAAGCAAAACTATGTGAAAGAAGCATTCTCATTGACATTTTAACAGACATGTTGAGGGTATAGAGTATCCAAGACAAAAAACTAAGAACCAATTAACCATTCCCATGAAACCACAAGAACCAATTAACCATTCCCATGCAACCACATGTTCAAACTAACATTATAACATGAAGAACCATAAATAGAACATGGAAAACATTATCCAACAAAGAACAACAAAAATCCCAACCATATATTTCAAAACTCAAACAATATCACAATAACACCATGAAAACCATCCACTAAAGCATGATTTTAATTGAAAAAATAGTGAGCAAGGAGTAATATGGATTAGATACCAAATGAGACAGAGAGAAACCACCCTTGAGATCCTTACTTGACCACCTTAAAGAAACCCTAGCCTTTTTTTAACCAAGAGATTGAGAGAGAATTTTAAGCGAGATTGATTTAGGAATATTAGGTTAATGAAGTCCCAAGAGTGTTTTAATTTGTGCGGTCAAAAGAGGTTAAGAGGGGAAATGTATAGAATACTCCTAACTTAAACTGTAAAACTTTTCATAGGTGGGTACTGTTTGGACCCCCCACTCGTACCCATATCATACAAGTGGTACCTTTTCCTCATACCTTGATTAGAATGTTGGAAATCACATTCGGTCTAACATACAAATCCTTTGCCTAAAGCGTACCCTATCATATGACTAGTACCCTTTAAGTCATTCCCTAAGTAGAATGTCAAGGCTAGACAATGAACAATATACGGTTTGGAACTATACTTGTTATGTTATGTACATATGACTCATATGGATCCTTTTAATACCTTGGATAGAAAATAGCCAAATCCACATTAAGTAACATACAACAAAGACTCCTAAATCATGCCCACATAATACAACAAGTAAGCTTGAGTCGTATGATAATCAAAATGCTCAAAGTCAGGAAATTTCTAAAGTTCAAAACTCAAGGTATTTCAGTTCCCTCCAACTTGGATCATTCATCCTCGAATGATGGAACGAGGCATGAATAGCACTATTTAAACCCTAATTATCTCAACCCTTACCCTTAAACAAGATATAAAATAAAGATACCAAGGAAGTCAATCTTTTCTTTAACAAAGTTTGAAAAAAAGATGTTATGAAGAACACTTACCTTGTGCATGAATTTTTGGAACAAAAAAAAGGAATAGATACTTGGACTTTATGTCCTCTTATGCTTCCAATGTAGCCGCTTCCACCTTGTGGTTCCTCCATAGAATCTTTACCAAGTCCACACCCTTGGTTCACAATCGACGAACCTGAAACACCTAGGTTTTTTTATCTAAGAAAAAAATCCTTGGTTGAGGCATTTTGGCAAGGTACGACTTAATGTACTAATCGTACCCATAGGATATGAGTCAAGAGATTCCCTCTTGTAAATTGAATAGCCTAAGAGAGTAAAATACTATCCTAAATACAACTTAGGCCCTCCCATAGTCGTACCCTATTGTACTGTTGTGACTCAAATTCACTCGTAAGTGCACGTGATCGTACAAGTAATATAGTGGCTTAGACAGTTAGATATCATTCCCATAAGTACTAAGAAACTAGAAATTCAACCAACTTTTAGTTATAGACAATCAGGTATTAAGTGTTACGAAGTATCAAGATGATTGTGAAATTAAGAATAAAAGTGTAAATTAATAAATAAGAAATAACAATTTGTGACAATCTTAAAGCAAGCACAGTTGTAAAAAATAATGATGAGAATTATAGGGTTGAGGCACTTCTAACACTCTTACAAATCTCCATACTTATCGCAGTCTAATTGGTTATCAGGTTGTTGATTCGTAAGGTTTGTGCTCAATGTTGGTCTCCAGAACCCAAATATTCTATCTATTAAATATTGCAACTACAACTCCCGTAGAGATGCAACAATTCATCTAAATTCATAAAGTTATATTCCTGTAGTTGAACCAAGAAAGACTTCTAAGTATATCCCTATCATAAATGCTAATTCAAACCCCTTATTTCATAAAAGAATAAGAATCTTGCTCCTTAATTTCTTCATTCTAACCTATGATTCTCCTCCCAGATTCATATAGAAATATATATTTATTTCTATAGTGGCCACTTATCAAAATAGTAAGCTCAATAAATTAAGAATGACCTAGATGATATTCCAAAAAGAAACTATGATAAAAGGATATCAAAAAGTAATCATGTGCTTGACCTCAAGCCAGAACAAGGGTGTTTAGTCACTCATGTTTGAATTCAACATAAAAAATAAGTAATTAATCATACCCAAAATTAATCTTGAAGCAAAGAAGTTCAAAAGAATGTCTAAGAATCCTAAAAAAGAGAATTTTAAGCTTTTCCACCGCTGTTGTACTTGCAAAAAGTGTTTGAAATTGTGTTGACATTTTTCTTTTATACTGGGTCAAAATTTGCCTTGGGGTGGACTCTATTATGCATCACATGCTTCATCAAGGAGCACTGGAGCATGTGCCGCATGATGTATTCTGCACCAGTGGAGCATGCATCATTTACTAAATGCACGCACACACTGGAATTTGGCTCTTAAAATCTTTCTAAAGCATTGGACCCCTGAAGTAGAGCATGCAGTGCACCCAAATCGCATTCTCCTACTGAAATTTGTTTTCAAAAATTTCGCTAAGCCATAGAACTCCTGAAGTGGAGCATGCGACACACGCAAATTGTATGCTCCCACTGGAATTTGTCTTTAGAATTTTGGTTAAGTCCTTGGACCCCTAAAATAGGGAATGCGATGCATGCAAATTGCCTGCCCTCACTGGAAATAGTGTCCACACATTTTTCTAAAGAAAAAATTCCATTCCTTTCAGCTCATTGCTCCGCTACCAAATCTAACTTTCAAAATAGGATTTTTGACTTCTTCCAGTGTCTGGAATACTCCAACTAATCAACACACAGTGTCAATCATCATGTACTTTCCATTGTGTATCCAATTTATCCAATAATGTATCAATATTCCATCCTGCATTACTAATCATGTCCATTAGCTCATATTATACAATTGTACACTAAACATAATAAATATATATATTTTAGCTCATAAAACTAGGACTATCATGGATGATTATTAGTGCTCGAACATATAAATACGCCCAATATCACCACCCCACACTTAAAAACTTGCTCATCCTTGAACAATCACAAACATAATCCCTAATTAAGCTGCACATCACAACCTAAGAGTTATGCTTGCATTGGGCACTTACAACTTATAACAATGACTCATCTTAAAACATGTCAAAGATACTTTCATGCACATAAACAAATTGTTTCAAATCACATCAACTCAATAGTGGAATCTAATTTTTCAGCAAACTTAAACAAAAAACTCAATCAAACAATAATAAGTAATACGGACTTTTATCCGCTTGCACCCTCACAACAAGAAAGTTCCCCATACCACTCTTAATTTTTCAATATTTCTCATGGAGGGAGTATCAATATTCAATCACTCACTCTTAACAAAGAATTCATACATGATACAAAATGAACCATCAGCTTTCTCTAAGTGTACTACTCCACTAATAGTTAGATGTTGCAACATAGGATCAACTACATCTTTCATGGTTGTAATGTAGGCTAAAGGATGGGTATGAACTATTTAGGAAATAGTGACTAATCTTCCTAAGTGTTTTAATACATGTCAACCTATAGTAAAAATCATAATATATCAATCTAACTTCCACTGTATTACTTCCAAACATCATTTGTTTCATCCCAACTCTCATTAATCCATTAACATAAACTATGGTAGGAGTATATAATTCTTTTTTACCAAGATTCACTTTTTCGCTCTTCTTCATACCCATTTATTATTATGTACCCTTATAATAGCCACCCTCTTCCTTATCTATTCGCCATGGTTGAGGTGCACAATATCCGAGGTAGACCAGGGCCAAGCAGGTTCATTGTAACAAAAATCGAGCTACAAAAACTGAGCTTTCTTTCAAATTTTCCATAATTTCTCACCATCACACTTAAACACACAAATAATGATTTCCTTAGGGCTTTACTTTCAACTTTCTATTACTTTAATTTCATACTCCATACTGATTAAATCAACTATACTAAAGAGCTTACAATTTATGGATCGAATCAAGGTATATAAAAGAAATGATTTAGGCTACATATAAGGCTACCAAAGAAATTAGGCTATAGGCTCAATGGGGCTAACTAGGGATATGCATAATGGTATGTAGTCTTTACAATTTTGCTAACAAAGAAATGCCTAAATCACTTCCTACAACCTACACCCTTTATTTTGCTTTGTAAACACACTGGGAAAGTTTTAGACATTCCCATACATGTACAATATAAACAATTACTCATTCTCATGGTGCATGTAAGGAATCAAATCAGATCCTTATGGTTCCCAATCTTGTTCTTTGTCAAATTCAACATTAAGCCAATCAATCACATCACACCTATTGAGATTTAACATCTAAAACTAAATCATTCTTTGACTTTTGTTTCAAAACAACTTTATTTAAAGTCACTAAAAAAATCTGGCCCAACACAAAGAATTCCTCAAAAGTCATAATTGGTTTTTTATCAATTCTCAGCTTTTAAAGGCTATTTCCATTAAGACGATTGTCATCCATCTATAATAAGGGAGGGAAACTAACTATGACTGAATTGCCAAGGAGGGCAAAACTAATATGTTAAACTAAAATTTCCAAAGAGGGCAAAAATAGGACAAAAATAAATACTTCAAACTGAAATAATACGCAAAAAATGACTTTAGGGAAAATTACAGCATACTTTCAACTTACCAACTTACTAACTATTACAAACATAACATTCCAAATAGCTAGAAAATCATCCAAACAAATCAAAACAAAAACATAGAATAAAGATAAAATTGTCCCAAAAGTATAAAACAAAGAACAACAAAGGGAATGAGAGAATTCCACCACCCCACATTTAAAAAAGAAGCACTGTCCCAGTGCTTGAAAAATAAGCGCAGTATGAAATGGGGAGGGACTCCCTAATCACATGCCATCATCAGCATAATCACCTGAGTCTAAATCATCACCAGCATCATCTCTTGAGTCAAACTCATCATCAAAATACTGCAACCACTGCTCCTTATTTGTGGGAATATTATCATCAATAGGATCTAATAAATTAGAACCTATTTGTTGCATGTTCCTCGCATGATGACCAAGTGGATATTCCAACTCGATTGCTCTAATCTTCCGTAGAGTAGTAGTGCTCCCCTAATCTGTAACTGTAGTATCTGTAGACCATACGTCCGAGTAGTGATCTCATTAAAATATAGAGAAAGGGATCAACAATATGGTCATCGTCTCCATCCATGACAAATTATCTGCAACTTGGTTCTCTGCTCCTTTCTTATCACGATCCTCAAAGTAAAACTCTTGTAGTAATAAAATCCACCTAATAAATCGAGGCTTTGCATCCTTGTTATTGAAGATATACTTAGCGGTGGCACGATCTATATGAACAATAAATTTTGTGCCTACCAAGTAAGCTCTAAATTTATCAAATGCATAAACCACTACTAACATCTCTTTTTCAGTGACTGTGTAATTTATTTAGGTATCATTCAAGACATTACTAACATAATAAATTGAGTGAAATACCTTGTCTTTTCTCTGCCCCAAAACTGCTCTAAAAGCCATGCCACTTGCATCACACATCAATTCAAATGGAAACTCCCAATCTGGAGAAATCAAAATAGGAGCTTCCGTCAACCTCTTTTTTAGCTTCTCAAAGGCTTCTTAACAATTCGCCCCAAACACAAACTTGGTATCTTTTTCTAATAATTTACACATAGGGCTTGCAATCTTTGAAAAGTACTGAATGAAATGCCTGTAAAAAACCTACATACCACAAGAAACTTTGCACTCCCTTTACTATTACTGGATTTGACATCTTTTCAACTACTTCAACTTTGGCTCTATCTACTTCTAGACCTTTATATCACACTTTATGGCCAAGGAATATTCCTTTCTTCACGAAAAAGTGGCATTTTTCCTAGTTCAGCACCAAATTTGTCTCTTCACATCAAGCTAGGACTCGATCTAGATTCTGTAAGCATTTATCCAAAGAATCACTGTAAATAGAGAAATCATCCATAAATACCTCAATAAATTCTTCAACCGTGTCATAGAATATTACCATCATACATCTCTAAAATATTGTAGGTGTATTACAAAGGCCAAAAGGCATGCATCTGAATGCATATGTGCCATATGGACAAGTGAACATAATCTTCTTTTGATACTCGGGAACAATGGTGATCTGATTATAACATGAGTAACCATCAACAAAATAGTAGTACTGCAGCCCTTCCAACCTATCCAATATCTGATCAATGAATAAGATAGGAAAGTGGTCCTTTTTTATTGCTTCATTCAGCATGCGATAGTCAATACAGATCCTCCATCCAGCCACCATGCAAGTGGGAATCATCTCATTAGCTTCATTGGTAACCACAGTCATCTCTCCTTTCTTTAGAATATAGTGTATTAGGGTTACACACTTGTTGTCTAAAATTGGACAAACAATCCAATTATTGAGCTACTTGATTACCTCTTTCCATACCACATCTTTTATCACTGAATTTAATCTTCATTGTAGCTGCACTCTTGGTTTGAAACTCTCTTCTATGTATATATTGTGCATGAAAAAAGTTGGATTTATCCCTGTAATATCAGATATTTGCCAACTAATTGCCTTTTTTCCAGGACTATCATAGCTTCCCTTACCTGTACATCAGATAAATCTGCAGACAAAATAATAGGCAAAGTATCATTTTCACCAAGGTAAACATATTTCAAGTGAGGAGGAGGAACCTTAAGCTCCAAGTTTAGAGCTTCATCAATTAAATCTTTGGGAGATGGTTTAACTTTCTTATTCAAAGGCTCAAAATGCAAATTTCTCATTTTAATAACCGTTGAAATCATGACTTGAATTAATGCTAATGCCTTTATATCTCTATAAAGATAACGACCCACCAAAGCTCACTCAAATGGATCATATGAAAATAACAACCTCTGATCAGACTCAAGAACTATAACAGATATAGTAGACAACTCCTCATATATAGCTGGCAATTTCAGCACCTTGTACATATCAAAAACCTCTACTTTGTCACACGGTCTCATTATCATCTTCTTTGCTGCTACATCAGTTAATGAATGTCTTATTGTTAGGAAGGGCCACCCCAAAATAAATGGGACAATAGGATAATCTTCAAAGTGAAGAATCACAAAGTCCAGTGGAAAGATTAATACTAAGAAATCTTAAATAATACCATCTGGCTTGGCATTGGACCTATCTACCACCTGTAAAATAATAGAAGTGGGTTTGGGATTCCCAATACCCTTCTTCTGATACCAAGATGTAGGCATAAGACTGATGTTAGCTCCCAAGTCACTCAATCTACGAGCACTGATGGTCTGCCCAATAGTGATCTACAATATGAAACTGCTTGGATCCTTCAGCTTCATGGGCAGTTTGTTTTAAATCTTAGATGTGCATTCCTCAATAAGTGCAACGATAGCATACTCTGTTAACCGGTTCTTGTTCGCCACTATATCCTTTAGGTATTTTTCATATTTTGGAATACTCTTTATAATATCAACAAGAGGAAGATTTACTTGAACTTGCTTTAGAAGATCCAAAAATTTCTTGTAACTGGCGTCCTCTTGATGCTTTATTTGTCTTTGAGGAAATAGTAGAGGTACAGTCTTCATTTCCATATGAGTTTCACCATATGTATCTTTTTCCTTGACCCCCTTCTCCTCATTGGCCTAAAGATTATTATCATTGGCTGTGGAATTAATCTGCTCATGTACCGCCTCCTATAACTACAACCTACTTCTTATTATAACTATGTTTACCTATTTTGGATTTTCTTCTGTATAGCTTGGTAAGCCACCATGTGGTTTTATATTTTGTACTCCTGCAATCTGTCTGAGTTGTAACTCCAAACTTCTAGTAACCAACTATTGACTCTTCACTTCTACTACAAACTGGGCTTGTTGAGCTAAAAGATGCTTCATCATCTCCTCCACATTAGTTGCTTGAGCAGTAGCCTGATTATTCTGACCATATTGTTGATTTTATTGCACTGGCCCCTTATACTGATTAGTGTTCTATGCTTGATTTCCACCCCATGAGAAATTGGGATGGTTTCTCTAGTTTGGATTATGTGTGTTACCAAAATTCTATTGTCCCTAATGATTCACATTCCCCACATAGTTAATAGAATATGGATTAGACGTACAAGCATCTTCTTTATGCTCACTACTTCCACAAACATCACACCAAGAATTTTCTTATTAGACTACATTAGCTGTACCTATTGTTTGTGGAACCCTCAACTTCATGTTATTAGCTGAGTAAGCATGTGATTTTACATTGCTACAATTTAAGTTGATAATGCAGTGAACTTGTCTACCTATAATACCTTTGCAACCTTCTTAGGAGCACTTCCCGATCAACTTGCCAGTCAGGATTCCCTTGTGAAATTTGATTTACCAGTACGTACAATTTGTTATAAGTCTTCTCAAGAGTTTTTCCACCTGCTTCTAAATCCAAGAGAATCATGGTATTTGACGCTAATCCCTTAATGAAAGTATGAACAAGAACATCATTAGACTGATGATGGTGAAGGCAATTTTTGAGTATACTTTTAAATCTCTCCCAGTTTTGGTATAGGTTCTCTCCTTCTTTCTATGTGAAACCCAGAATCTCACTTCTAAAATGTGTAGTCTTCCCTGATGGAAAGAATTAAATAAGGAACTTCTAAGCTAGATCTTTCCAAGAAGTGATAGAAAGTGGTGTTTCAGTATGCAATCACCTCTTTGCTTCCCCAATAAAGGAACAAAGAAAGAGTGTTAATCAAAAATAATTAGTATTCACCCCATAGGAATGTAAGTATCGTTTAATTCTATAAAGGTCTGTACATTCTATTGTGGGTCTTTATGAGAAAATCCTGTAAACTATCCAGCTGAATTTAGCAACTGTACCATATTCTGCTTTAATTCAAATCGACCACTTGGCTTGGGTTTGTGAATACTATTAGTTGCGTGGTTCATGAGTGGGATCACCACCTCACAATCAGGTCTAGTAGCTAGTTGAGTAGGAATAATTGGGATAATAAAAGATGGGACATGTCCAGTATTTAGATCAACAAGGTCATTTGGATCAACAATATTTAGATCTCTTATTTCAGCCATTTGAACCGGTTGATTTTGATATTAAGCTCTTTGTCTTTGTTTAAAGATAAGTTATGGTTTGCAAAAGGCTCTACCAACTCTTTATCTCTTGCAAGTCCTATATTAAGATAAACCTGCAAAAATTCAGCTGCTAAGATCAAGTCATTAACACTTAAAATTATTATGAAAAATCAAAAATTTAGAAATTTACTAATTATACTAGTCCCCAGCAACGATGCCAAAAACTTGTTTTAACTCAAATACACAGGAAAGTGCACGTGATTATACAAGTAATATAGTGACTTAGACAGTTAGATATCATTCCCATGAGGACTAAGCAAGTAGAAATTCGACCAACTTTTAGTTTTAGACAATGAGATATTAAGTGTTATGAAGTTTCAAGATGATTGAGAAATTAACAATAAAAGTGTAAATTAATAAATAAAAAATAATAATTTATGAAAATCTCAAAGAAAGAAAAGATGAAACAGTAATGATGAGAATTCATGGGTTGAGGAACTTCTAATAATATTATAAATCTCCATTCTTATTGCAGTCAAATTGGTTATCGGGTTGTTGATTCACAAGGTTTGCACTACGATCTTGGTCTCCCGACCTCAAATCTTATATCTTTTAAATATTGCAACTACAACCATAGATATGCAAGAATTCATTTAGATTCTAAAGTTATCTTAATGAAATTGAATCAATCAAGCCTTCTAGGTATATCCCTATCCTAGATGCTAATTCAAACGCCTTATTTCATAAAAGGATAAGAACCTTTCTCTTTAATTTCTTTGTTCTATCCTACAATTCTTCTCCCAAATTTACATAGAAATATAGATTTATTTCAATGGCAGCCACTCATAAAAATAATAAGCTCAAGATATTAAGAACAACCCAGATGATAATTCAAAAACAAATTACAATAAAAGAATATCAAAGAGTAATCATGTTCTTGGCCTTAACCAAGAACAATGGTGTTTAGCCACTTATTTTTGAATTCATCATAAAAGATAAGTAATTAATCATACCCAAAATTAATCTTGAAGTACGAAATTTCAAAAGAATGTCAAAGAACCATAAAATACAGAATTTTAAGCTTTTCCACCGCTGCTGTACTTGCGAAAAGTGTTTGAAATTATGTTCATGCTTTCCTTCTATACTTGGCCAATATTTTTCGTAGGGTGGACTCTATTATGCATTGCATACTTCATCTCGTTACACTAAAGCGTGTGTCGCATAATGTATTCCGCAGCAGTGAAGTGTGTGATGCCTCCTGAACACATGCATTCACCAAAATTTTGCTCGAGCATACGGCGCACACAAATCGCATGCTCCCACTAGAATTTTTCTCTAAAAATTTGTCTAAGGCATAGAACCCCTCAAGTGGAGCATGTGATGCATGCAAATTGCATGCTCCCATTGAAATTTTTCTTTAGAATTTTGGTTAAGTCCTAGGACCCTTGATATATGGCATACGACGAATGCAAATCGCATGTCGTCACCGGAAATTATCTCCACATATTTTTTTAAGGAAAAAATTTCATTTCTTTCAGCTTGTTGCTCCGCTACCAAATCCAACTTTATAAATATGCTTTTAAATTTCTTAAAGTGTACATAATACTCCAACTAATCAACTCACAGAGTCAATCATCATGTACTCCCTATTGTGCATCCAATTTAGCCAAAAAGGCATCGATATTCCATCCTGCATTACTAATCATGTCCATTGGTTCATATCATTCAATTGTACACTAAATACAATAAACATATACATTTTATCTCATTAAACTAGGACTATTATGGATGAACATTAGATCTTCGACATATAAATACGTACAAGATCATGTACGAGTCATATCATGCCTACTTGTATGAAGTTTTAGGTGTTTTTTTGAGTGGACTATTTTTGGTATGGATGGTGGGTATAATTTAGGGCATGAGTCGTACACTTTGGGTATTATTCAAAGTTGTGTAGTTGTACCCTAACTAGTATAGATGACCTAGGATAAACCTAGGGTACGAGTTAGGGTACCGCTTGTACCCTAGGGTATCATTGACTCAAGTGAGTCGTACCCACCTAGACGGTTATTTTCCAGTTTTTTGTTGAAGACCTCATGGTCATTTCTCACCCTTAAAACCCTAAGTCTTCTCACCATATAAGTCATCATATCCTCTCATAAACCTTATGTGGTGGATTAAATATTCCAAAATACTCACAAAAGTTCTTGAAAGAAGATTGGAGGCTAGGGTTTGAAGAAGGTTCATCTAGAGGAAAGAGAGGTGTTAAGTTCTTCATTTAATCAACTTGTTTAAGACATTTTACTCTTTTCCTTATTTTTAAATCAAGTACCATGTGTTTTAGACATAGATTAAGATTTGTAAATGATGATTTTGAAATCAACTATTAAGGGTCTAATGTTTAGTGATGAGTTATGTTTGTTTTTGCTTAGCCTTGTGTTTATACATATTATTTTTTATGTTTTGTACACGAGGGAGCTTGTTGTTTTTGTCTTAACAAAGGGGTCTTGAGAAACCCTAATATTGATGATTGTTATTTTGATTGTGGCCTTGGTAAAGGCATGCCCACAAGGTGTTTGTAAATATATCTAAGTGAATTTATCTAGTCATATGATGGTGATGTTTTCAACTAGGGAAATAGCCTAATAAGTATGAATGGTTGATGAACGATATTTTAAAGGTGTTGTAAGCCATGTATTATGCAATTGATGACCATTATGATTTGATGACTAATAAGGGTTAATGTCCCTAAACATTAAAATAAACTTGAATTATGTGTTGAACTAATGTGTGGTATTGATCGTATTATAATATCTCTAATGAAATGTGAATGGTTTGTAAGGGTCTTGATGACTATAAATAATAATTGAATGATGAATTAAATTAAGGCATTTTCCTATTACGGAGTGTGATAGAAGAATGGTTCTATGAAGATCATGTGGTCATATGTGGTGTTGAATTGGCCAAATGGGTTAGAGTACTTAAGCATTGAGATAAATTGTATGGGTGTAAGTTCATGAACAAAAAGAGTTAGGGTTCAAATATCCTTTAGTAATGGTAATTAGAGGGCTTGTGGGTAAAGTCCCTTGCCTACTAATAATAATAAGATGGCTTGAGGTTAGAGTTCCTTGCCCAAGATGCATGAGGTTTGAGTCCCATGCCAAAATGAAGTATGAGGTTGAAGTACCACGCCTAATGAATGTGCATGAGGTTGGAGTCCCATGCCTAATGAATACATAAGGTTAAAGTCCCATGCCAAATGAGAATGCATGAGTTTAGAGCCCCATACCTAATAAAAGGATTGAAGTTAGATTTCTTTGACTATGAGCTTGTGGTTGGAGTCCCTTTTCACATGAGAAGGCTTGTCCTTAAAGTCCCTTATCTAATAAGAAATTATTTAATCTATATGAATTAAATTTTAGAGTCCGTTATTTTATGTCTCATGATTGAGTGCTTCAAGAATATGATTAAATCTTGTTCCTTTGTGTTGTATATGATATGTCTACATATATGCTTAAGTATGTGAATGTGGTTGAATATGATGTCTTGATTTGTTATTAAATAATGACTCTAATTTATCCTTATCCTTAAGTTACATGCTAGAGCGCTAACCACTAACCATCTTAAGACGCTATGTCCCCCCACGACATTAGGGCCAGAGCTTTTTTTTCCTATGTAGTGATTGGGTATTCGACTGGTTTGAATAATGATCTTTCATACTTCAGAAAGCCTACCTTTCATAGTATTTCTATTTTATGTCATAGACTTGTTTAGACTTGGTACTTGCCTATTGTTAGGGCATGTCTAGATATATCATAGAAAAAAGAATGGTAGAGGCTTTATGGATGACTGTGAACTTGGGCATGTTGATTAGGTTTGATAATATTAATGGATTTATTAAATGCTTCTTAAACTATGATCACTAGTCCTATTTTTCTATCTTAGTATATATTGGAGTTCACCAGATACTTTTGATATAATGTGGTATTTAGGTTAGGTATATGGGGTGATCTCTTGTCCTTACGGGACTCGAGGTGCCCTTATGACAACGCCCTATTTTTGGGTTGTTTTAAGTTTGTTTTAGAGCATAGGATCATGGTCAGTTAGGTATTCACAAGGTCGTATCAAGTAGAGTATCTTTTATGGGTGTGAAGTATGCCACACTTGTGAGGGAAGGGCTACGAGACAGGAATATTTTCTTTTTCTGTGTTTCTATCTCTAGCTATAGAGTCTAAGGTCTTGGACCTTTCTATTTCTGTTTGCTTATTTTTTAGATTATACCTCCAAGGAGATCTAACACACAAGAAAAATCTTCTATCTTGACTAAGGGTAACATGATCATAGCTCATCCAACTTTGGGGGCACAGATCTGGACAAGGGTCGCAGTTTCTAATTTTTCCCCATGGAGTCCCACCGGTCTCCACTAAACATATTTTGAAAGATGAAACTCATGCTTAGTTACCTCAAGAAGAGGTTACTAATACTGAGTTTTGACATTATATTCATCTATTAGCCTAGATAGTGATAGCTCTATCACGCCAGTCCATCCCATTAGTAAGGGTAGGAATGAGGCAAGATCAGGAAAAAAGTTAGGTAAGAGTTCTCAATTTTTTGAACAAAAGGGAGGCCATCGATATAGTGGTAAGTGGTCTAATAGGATGAATTGGGTGGGTCCTAACTCATGTTCTATGACTAGTGCTCCCTAGCAATATCAATTGAGAGATAGGTGTCTCCAAATTGGTAACTATTCAAGGGCCCAATGTTTCCAGACTTAGGATATTGGGGCCCAATCTATACTATCCTATCCTTCTTGTCGGTTTTGTAGTCGGTCGTACCGTGGTTGTTGCAAGAAAGGGAGGAATCAGTGTTTTAGCTGCGGTCAGTTGGGACATATGTGGTGGAAGTGTTCCATAAGTATTGTCACTTAGGCAAATATATTACCGGTTTCCACCTCTTAAGCTCTTTCACTAAGGCATGATACTTCAGGCTCTGACATTGGTCGAGATTATCTCAATGCTCTTACTACCCTTCAGGAGTTTGAGGCATCTCGTGATAATGACACAGGAATATTGAAACTTTTCTCCCATGATGTGTATACTTTGCTTGATCCAAGGTCTACTTCTTCTTATGAGACCCATCTGTGATTGTGTATCCTGGTTTTAGTCATAAAGTTATTTAGGACTTTTTTCTATTTCTACCCTGGTAGGAGGATCTGTGATTATTTAGAGAGCCTACATGGGGTGTGTGGTAGCTGTTAGTGGTAGAGAAACTATGATTGACTTGATATTATTTTCAGGATAGATTGGTCACACTCGAGAAATAATTTCTTTGATTGTCACACCCATATGGCTATGCTTAAGTTTCCTTAATGGATCATTCATTGTGTGGAAAGAGGAGGTTTATCACATAGTATAGAGACCAAGGGTTGACCCCTAGAAGGTATTTGTATCATTTTGTTCGAGTTAATAATTGTAACTCGGAATGCTGTTCTCTAGAATCTGTTCCCATGATTAATAAGAATCCTGAGGTTTTCCTTGATGACCTTCCTAGCACCCTAGTGAGGAGGGGGATTAAGCTATCGATTTGTCTTGTTTCGAACATTTGTCCGATTTCCATTCCTTCTTTTTAAAATAACTTTGGTGGATTTTTTGTGCTTTCATACATAAGAGGGATGGTTTCCCCTAGGAATGAATAGGTTGTCGCTTGGTGGATAAGGAATTTTTAGTGTCCTCCTTGTGGGGTGGACCATGTATACGCATACTCTATATGGGTTAGTTTGTTAGTAGTGCATCGTGGTCGATAAACACTCAGTGCGAAAATTAGGTATTGATGTTGATAAACGAAGCTTGTTAGTATAGGGATTACAATGCGAGAATCATAGAGGTAAATTAGTAGGTTGGATGATATTGCTGGCTTGGGATATAAAATAGTGGGAGATTAGGTCTATAAAGGATAGAAGTTTAGGTTGAGCTAGTAAATTGGGGGTCTAGTCATTGGATGGGTTAGAGCATGGAGCTTGTATGACCATACTGGACTATAGGTAGCATTTGGATGAATAAGGTTTTGGGTATAGAGAACCAAGTGTCCCTAGTGTACATCCTTGGTGACACCCATTAGGGTGGAGTGTTGTTCTTGTAAGTGTAATAGGATGAAGGTTGATAGTTAATCTTAAATTTTCTTCTAGAGGTGGACTTCAAGGGAAGATTGGGTGGCATATTCTAGTGATTCTCTTATATCTCGATTAAGAGATTACTCTACTAGTGTTGCATGTTTTTTTTAGCACTTATTCCTTAAATTCACATTTTTTATTCACCATGTTCCCGAGAATTGAGTCTTGACCTTATTTCACAATATTCGTGGTATAGTGGTTGTGTTTCTTTCGGTGTCTAATTATAAGGACTCCTTTTATGGTATAGTTCGGTTGGGATGTTCATTCATTTATAGTCTAGGCGGTTGTTTCATGCCTATAGTGTCATGTCTTATTTTGGGGATCTCGGTCTTGCCTTGGGTGGCATGGATAATTCTTGTACATTAGTTACTTATTATTTCTTTTGTGCTAGGATGGTACTGGCTTGGAGATCATGGTGATGTTTTGAAATAAGGAATGTAGAATTCCTAAGTAGGGGAGATTCTCGGCTGACCACTAGAGTTAGGGTTTTGGAAGGTGAGGTAAGGTTGTTGTTAGGAGAAATGATTAGAAAAGAAATAGGTGGTGAAAATCCTTTTATAAATGATAGAGGGGGCTAGATCTTTTGGTGGATCGATCATAACTCGAGTATATAAATGGTAGGCTTAAATAATGTGATTGGTAGATATATGCGTAGTTGTGTTGGAAACTAAAGAGATTTTGTGAGGCATGGTTTTATGAATTATTTCATGGTATAGTAGTTATATGGTTTTGGGTTTCAATTATAGGGTTTGGGTTTTGGTTAATGGTTTGATATGGTTTGTCCCTGTTCTTTACTCATTATATCCATATTATAAAAGTGATCAAAGCAGAGTAGTGTTTTGGGATATATGTAAGGAGTATAGCCCAGTGGCTTAAGTTAACTCCTCTTAGCTTTGAATTGGCTTGAAAATGGAAGTGGTGGTGTATAGCTAGACTCAAGCTCTCATAGTTATGTTTGTTCGTAAAATCTAAGTTGAATTGGACTTGTTCTCTAGCATAAGTCCATCCCTCTGGTAATCTATGTGTTTTGTGGAGGTAAGGTGTGGATTATCTTTGGTTGGTTATTTTATTTAGTTGGTATTGGTATCTCGAGTTCTTTGTTCTTTAAAGAGGTCTCAATGAGGATCCTAGAATGGCAAGTTTTCTGGATACAAACGAAAAAGGTGGTTTTGGTGAGGGTTCCATAGAGGAACCAAAAGTCTGAGGAAGCTACTTCTGAGGAGGAAGAAGACACGAAGTACAAGTATCCACATTTGTTTTCCATTCTGGAAACTCGTGATTAAAGAATGAATTAATCCTCTTAACTTGATTTATGTCTTTGATAAGGCAATGGGTTCAAGTCCATATATCAATGAAACGAAGGGTTGGTTGAGGACGATAATAATATATGTTATCCTTGTGGGATGCTTTGCTTTCTAACTTGTTTAAAGGTTGGATTGATGTTTATTAATTTGGTAGAATGTGTCTATGCTTACCTTACCCGTTATTCATGGTATGATCCAAGTGTAGGAGAATTGAAACACCCAAGTTTTTCGACCTTGGAAAAATTTCCTTAGTTAAGGAATTTTTTCAAGGTACGACTCAATGTATCACTCGGACCCGTTAGATACAAGTCAAGAGATTCCCTTTTGAACCTTGAGAAGCCTAGGAGGGTAGCGTACTATCCTATATATGACTTAAGTCCCCTATAGTCATACCCTAGAGTGTGAGTCATACCAAGCCTAGTTGTAGAAAGTTTTAGGTGTTGTCTTAAATGGACTGTTTTTGGTATGGATGGTGGGTACAGTTTAAGAAATGAGTCGTACCCTTTGGGTACAATTCAAGGATGTGTAGTCGTACCCTTTTAGTATAATTCAAGGGTGTGTAGTCGTACCCTAACCAGTATATATGACCTTGGAGAAGCCTAGGGTACGAGTTAGGGTACCACTCGTGCCCTAGGGTATAATTGACTCAAGTGAGTATACCCACATAGATGGTCATTTTCCTACTTTTAGTTGTGGACCTTATGGTTATTTCCCACCCGCAAAACCCTAATTCCCCTCACTATGTAAGTCATCTTAGCCTCTCGTAACACTTGTGTGGTGGATTAAACATTCCAAAACACTCTCAAAAGTTCTTGAAAAAGATTGGAGGGTAAGGTTTGAAGAGGGTTCATTTAGAGTCAAGAGAGGTGTCAAGTTCTTCATTGAATCAACTTTTATAAGCCATGTGACTCTTTCCCTTTTTTTTAACTCAAGCACCATGAGTTTTAGAAATGGATTAAGACTTGTAAATGATGATTTTGAAATCAAATGTTAAGGGTTTGTTTCTTAGTAATGAGTTATGTATGTTCTTGCTTAAACTTTTGTTCATACATAATATTGTTGGTGTTTTGTACATATGGGATTTTGTTATTTGTAGCTTAACAAATTGGTCTTGATAAGTCCTAATAATGATGATTGGTTCTATTATTTTGGCCTAGGTAAATGCATGCCCATAAGGTGTTTGTGAAAATGTCTAAGTGAATTGTCTAGTCATATGATGGCGATGTTTTGAACTAGGGCAGTAGCCCAATAAGTGTGAATGGTTGGTAAATGATATTGAAAAGGTATTGTGAGCCATATATTATGTAATTGATGACGTTGTTGGTTTGATGACTAATAAGGTGTTAAGGTCCCGAAACATGAAATTGAACTTGAATTATGTGTGAACTAATGTGTCGTATAGAATGTGTTGTAAGATTGCTAATGCAGTGTGAATGATTTGTAAGGGTCTTGATGACCATAATTTTAATCGAATGATGAATTCAATTAAGGCATTTGCCTATGAAGGAATGTGATAGAAGAATGGCTCCATAAAGACCATATGGTCATATGAGGTGTTTAATTGGTCAAATAGGTTAGAGTCCTTAAGTGTTGATATGAATTCTATGGGCATAAATGCATGAACAAAAAGAGTTAGGGTCCAAATGTCCATTAGTAATGGTAATTATAAGGCTTGTGGTCAAAGTACCTTGCCTAATAATAATAATAAGACAACTTGAGGTTAGAGTCCCTTGCCCGAAAAGCACGAGGTTGGTGTCCCATACCTACAGGAAGCATGAGGTTGGAGTTCCATGCCTAAAGGAAGCATGAGGTTAGAGTACCATTCCTAATGAAAATGAAAGAGGTTGGAGTCACATACCAATATCCTTAACGGGCACAACCCTCCTCAAAATCACATAAGGACCCACATACCGGGGACTGAGCTTCCCCTTCTTCCCAAACTGCATCACGCCATTCATGAGAGACACCTTCAAGAATACCCTATCACTAACCTCAAACTCCCAAAGATGTCACTTATTGACTCTTTTGAGTACCTAACGAGAGTGTCAACTGAATCCATCCAACACCGCAATTAGTATCCTTATTTCTAGGATGATACCCAATGTATAGTCAACCTCATAATCACTTATATGCCTAAGATAGTTAAACTTATCAACCTACACCCATTAATTTTCTACTATTTCCTTGGTTCCCACATCCCGCTTTCAAGGATGAGGTGGGTTCCAAAAGTTCACCAAACCCCTTTTTCAAGGATAGTTTGATCTTCCAAGAGTTTGGGATTTTTACCCATAAAACCATGAGTATTTAGGGCTTTCACTCACAAATATCAACCAATTTAATCAAGAAATAGTAGAACCCATCATCAACAAACTAGCAAATGCATAAATGAATCACAACCCACAAACAATTACTCCTTAATCCCAAAAGGAAGAACTAACTATACATATGATTAATAAGCAAGATATACCCAAAAATATTCATAAATTGAATTGATTGAAAGATAAAGAGAATACAAATTGTAAGCATTCGAATTCGACAAAAGTCAGGATATCTTCTATGGGATACGGTTTGAGCCTCTTAAGTGAATTTATAAATAAGTTGTGTGCATTTACAAATCTACCACTGGCCATAATCCAGCTTTACCACAATGGTGGCTACTATGACTGCTGTCAGAACTCACGATTGCAGTATGTTGACCTGTCTTGACTAGCCACGATCGTGGCCCACAAACTACGATTGTGGTAACTGAGGGTTGTTTCTTCTCCAGGTCTTTCTGCTATACATCTTTTCTCCTTTGAATTTTAGTAGCTCAAATCCACATCTTTCCATCTCATAACCTGGATGCTTGCAGAATGTAGATATCAATGTATTTAATCACACATATGTCTCATTTATGCATTTAAATCATGGTAATGTGCATGATTGTTTGGTGTAAATAAGTGGTAAATTCACCTCTCATCAACACCTCCAACTTAAAGCTTTGTATGTCCTCAAGCAACACTACCTCTTTTAATGAGATAATGCATATTTGTGCCCAAACATAATGACCCAGTGATCACAATGACTTCAAGCTTAGTTACTACGACAAATAGCTCTTCGAACATGGGAAAAGCTATTCGCACTACCACCCTTCACATAAAACGCAATGTTCAAAGTTGCAAAAGAATTCAAAAAACAACAATAAAACAATCACTAATACTCTCGAAATGACTCACCTTTGACAGTAACTACAATATTCTCTTTTTGCCTAATGTTTTGGGAGATGGCCAAATCACCCACCTTAACTTATATACATGCCTCCTCACCAGAAAGAAAATCCCACCTACTAAGTTATCAAATGTGCAACAAGGAATTTAAGTTTAGAACATTCTCTCTCTCAAGAACTCTTGATGCTAACAAGTACCATACCATAGGCTTACCCTTATTTTCAATCGCCACTACAATGAAAATACTCCGTTGGAAATCACGAAGGGCTTTTTAAGCTTGTAACGTAGGTTTGGGTAAGTAGGATGACATGTAGTAACAACATGGCTATACCCTCCTTGAACATCTACATCACACTATTTTGTACAACTTTTGATCATAGGAAACTTCATTTTCATTTCAGTCCTTATAAATGCCTACTTTTATTTCCTTGGTCCACCCATTTTCTTGCAGCCTTTGTGCTTCTGTTTCCTTTGATGGACCCTTTTTTTTTCTTATTAATTTGCTCTCAATGCTTAAGCCCATAGTCACTATTTACAACTTTATTTCCCAAAATTACCTCTTCCAATCATCACCACCCCAACTTAGGCTTTTGGCCCCAAGTTGTAAATTTATGTTCAAAGAGGTTAGGGTTCAAAAGAACGATAAAAATTGAAAGGCTAACAACTTGCAATATGTTTGCCAAAGAAAGGTGAAAAGCCTCAAACTGGGTAACTAGGGATAACATCTATGCAAATGTATCCTTTTTAGGCTAAAGTGAACTTCCAATGTCACAAAGATGGCCTAAGATCATCTCACCAACCAAGTACAATCAAATTAAGCTTTGAGAGACTAATGGGGCAAGTTCTAGATGGTAAAGAATACACATGAGACTTGAAAAAATAAGCTCACCACATATGGCAAGAAAATTTGCCAAGGAGGATCAATTTCCCCTCCCGATAGAAAAAATAGAGTATTTATCAATTTTCACAAGCAAAAATTTTTTGAGTCACTAAAGGATAAAAAGAATTATAATAAGGTCTCTCATGTCCATGTCCTTGATTTTTGAAAATTTTTGGATGGAGGGGGTCTTTGATTTTTATTTTCATCATATAAAAATTGCTAAATATGATATCAACCCAAGCCTATGTCTCACATTTTTCCTTCCATACGGCCACACCAAATGGCTACTCAGACTTCACCATATGTTTAAGCAAGATCCCAAATTAAAAATGCAATAGGTAGTCAGATTTCCCTTGCATTTATGGCCTCGATGCTTTGGGTACTCAGACTTCCCCTGCATCCAGGGTTCAAAACCTAGTTAAGATGCTTTTCCCTTAAGAATGTCTTCACTCCATCTATCATAGGGAAAAGCTCGTCCAACATCACCAAAACCAAAATAAATATAAAGTAAAATAGAAAATCTAAAAAAAAAAACAAATAACTAAATCCATGAAATATTGGCACCATTAGAGTGCCTAAAAAATGCAACCCAAAAATGAAATAAAAATCATCCAAAATGTCATCAAACCATCCATAAAATATCAAAAAAATACACATCCTAGGACTGGCACCCCAACTAAGAATATAGCAGTGCCCTCACTGCATAATCAATAAAATAAGAGAAAAGAATGCTTTTTGAATCTGCATCAAGAGCTACTCTCTCCTGCTGACTCTGCACCATCACCACCAACATCAGAACTAGACCATCTCAATTTTTCACCAGTTTAACAATCCATTTTAGAGGTCAAAATGTGTTCCAAAATAAGAATCACTCATTAAAAACATGAAACTTGCATTCTAAGTGTTCGATTCTGCCCCTACAATGCGAAAATAACTAGTTATTGACTCATTTGGGAAATTTATTGGTCACTTAGTGTGCACCCTCAATTTCACCCAATTTCTCACAGCTTGGGGTACTCAAGACTTCCTCACACATTTGCACACAATATCTAACAGCTAATCACCACACAAGTACCATTCAATATTTATTTACCAATGAAAAACATAATTTTAGGACCTACCTAGCTCATGCACTCTAAGGCCTACTCTAAACAATTAAAAACATAAATTTGAAGTACTACCAAATGAGGGATGTAGAATGGATGCAAAGATGCACTTGAATTGCTCAAAATATTTCTACAAATGGGGTTATTTGAGAGAAAAGTTGGAAGAGAAGTGTGGGCGAAATGGAGGACTAATGGTATTTGAAAATTGATCCATCTGCGATCGTGGTCGAGTGTCTACGATCGCGGACTTACGGATAACCACAATCGCAGATCAGATCCCATAATCAAATTAACAAAGGGCATTTTTGTGCCTCTATTTTTCTCTATTCTGTCCACCATGCAAATATCCCACATTTTTCTTTTTCAATTTATTATGTACACTCCAAAGTTCCATAAATGCATGTATTACTTAGTGAAAAATTTAAAATCTACATTATCAATTTTTTTTAAAAAAGGATATGAGCCACTTTTCATGGTGTAATGGGGTGCCTCCTATCGAGTGCTTAGTTTAACATCGTGGCACGATGCCTTTTCAACTGCCACTTGTGTTTTCACTTAGAAGATTTGAATCTTCGTTGCAACTTTTGCTCATTTGAATTGAGTGGTAGAGGGA
The DNA here is from genome assembly GCF_002878395.1 of Capsicum annuum. Taxonomy (NCBI): domain Eukaryota; kingdom Viridiplantae; phylum Streptophyta; class Magnoliopsida; order Solanales; family Solanaceae; genus Capsicum; species Capsicum annuum. The sequence continues at coordinate 140,107,944 of NC_061121.1, read as the reverse complement.
TAGAATATTTAGATCTTTCAAGATAAAACTTGATAGAAAGGATAACATGGTGATGTGGCTTCTATCTCTTCACTGTAAAGACTTAAACCTTATACCCAATTTCACATCAAATTTCTGATTTGGCTCCTTAGTTAATGGTGAGAAAATGAATAGGCCACTAGTTGAACATTAGAAGTTGAGATCCTTGACCTTCGAGTGTGGGGTTCTCATGTGCTCATTTGGAAGGTCAAACCCTAAAATATATGGATGGTGCACCTTCTCCTAAAAATCCATTATTTTCTAGGGTAGGTGGACTTTTATGAAATCAACCAAGTATAATGTTGAAAAATGGTTTAAATGAGGTATATATATACCTTAATTCCTGGATTGAATCCCTATTAGCATCCTCGACCTAAAATGGACTAGAGTCTTTATAAGCAATTTGCTTGGCTTCTTCTTTTGAACTTAGCACCATTTTCTTAATTTTGACATCTTCAACTATATTATCGTTGGTTGGTTGGGAAATCACCTATAACTCCTTAATTTCAAGATCATTTTGAAGATTGGGCATATTTATGGTACTTTCAAGATTGGTCTCCTTTCCTATTTCTTCAATCATTTCTATTTCCATTTTAAAGCCACGCATGTCCTCCTCCAATGTAGTTGCTCGATCCAAAATAGTTTAAAGCATTGGTTCATAACTTTTGTATATGGCATGTTGTTTTTCCTTTATTTCATCATAAGACCTATCAAACTCATAATAAGAACAAGAATTTGGGTTATAATTACAAGGGGAGGGAGCATTTGTACAATTACTCCAATTTCTATCTCAACCACCACATAAAGAACAATCATACTCCCAATAGGATAAAGATGGTGTCTCCATTTCTCTCCACGAAACATATCTACAATCTTGCCAAAAGTGGGTTCCGTCACAATATGGCCATAGATCATCAAGATAGGTTTTCCAACTACAAAAATCAAATTTATCCCAAGAAGCCATAGTGACAAGTAAACAAAAATAAAAATCTACATAAAAAAAGAAATAAAAGAATATGACAAACAAATATTTACAAGTTTGAATCAAGGAAAGTAGGCTAAAATCTCAAACTAACTCAATACACCAAATTTTTTCCCGACAACGATGCCATTTTTGATAACGCTCCACTTACACGTCAATTTTAAGTGCAAGGCGATTGTCATCAGTATAATTACCAAACTTTGAGTAGGGGTCAAATCCATGAGGAACAATATGAGTGGTGATTAAACAAGTTAGAAATTAAAGTTACTTGTTAAGTTCAAAGCTAAGGTACAAGTATTTATTGGTGGTGAGGGTTAAACGTTTCATGGCTATGATTATTCTTGGACTACTAAAGGTCTAACACATGGCCACGAATAATTAGAGAGTAAACAATGAGAAATGAATCTTGGGATTATGATTTCCTAGGGGTAAGTTGCACCGGAACATCATAATTTGGTGAAAATTCTAATTGTTGATGATCTGATAGGCTAGGTATAAAGTCCTTGAGACTAGTTTGTCAACAAAGTCTCAAAGATGTCACTCATTGACTCTTTCGAGTACCTAACAAGTGTATCAATTGAAGCAACCAAACACCTTAATTAGGCATCCCGATTTCTAGGATGATGCCCAAGGTATAGTTAACCTCATAATCAACCTTATGCCTAAGATAGTGAAAATTAGCAAACTACACCGATTAATTATCCACTATTACCTTGGTTCCTGCATTCCTCTTTCAAGGATGAGGTGGGTTCCAAAAGTTCAGCCAAACCCCTCTTTCAGGGATGGTCTGCGGTTTCAAGAGTTTGGGATTTTCACCCAGAAACCCATTTTGAGTATTTCAGGTTCCACCCATAAATCCATACAAATTTAATCAAGCAATAGTATAACCCATTATCACCAAAGTAGGTAATGCACAAATAAATAACAACCTACAAATAATTTTTCCCTTTTCCAACATAATTCCAAGAGTAAGAACTAGCTACACAAAATATTAATAAGCAAGATATACCAAATAATGTACATCAATTTAATTTATCGAAAGATAAATATAATACAAATTGCAAGCTTTAGGGTTCAATAAATCTTCAATGGAATTTGCCAATCCTCCACTTGAAAGCTCCTCTAATGTATTGTTCACCCTAAAAATTTGTACAATAGTTGCTCTTCAAAATTAGAAGCTAGAATATGGATAAAATATAGAAAAGTTGGGATCTTCTCTATAGGATATGGTTTGACCCTCTTGAGGGAATTTGGGAATCAACTGTGTGCATATACAAATATGACGTCGGGCATAATCTCGTTTTGCCGTGATCACGGATACTGCGACCACGGTCAGAACTCACAATCATAGTATGACTCAGAACACAATCACAGTAACTGAAGCTTGTTTCTGCTCTAGGTCTTCCAACTGCACTTCTTTTCTACTTTTGATTCTTTTTATCTCAAATCCACATCTTTCCATCTCATAACCTATATGCCTGCAAAATGTGAATATTAGTGCATTTAATCACACATATGTCTCGTTTATACATTTAAATCCTTGTAATGTACAAAAATATTTAGTGCAAATGAGTGGTGAATTCACCACTTATCAACATCCCCAACTTAAAGATTTTTTTTCCTCCAGTAACACCACCTCTTACCATAAGACAATGCATATTTATGCCAAAATTTAATGATCCAATGATCACAATGACTTCAAGCTTAGTTACTACCACAAGTAGCTCTTCGAACATGGGCAAAGTTATTCCCACTACCTCCCCCAACATAAAATGCCATGTTCAAAGGTGCAAAAGACTTTAAAAAAATCAAGCAACAAGCACTAATACTCTCGAAGTGACTCACTTTTGATCTCAACTATAATACACTCCTTTTGCCTTAATTTTTGGGAGATAACAAAATAACCCACCTCAACTTGTTTACATACCTCCTTACATGAAAGAAAATCCGATACTCCAAGTTATTAAATGTGCAATAAGGAATTTAAGTGCAAAACATACACTCTCTCTCAAGAACTCTCAATGCTAACAAGTACCATGACATTGTCGTGCCCCTATTTTCAATTACCACTACAATAAAAATATTTGATTGGAAATCACAAAAGGTTTTGGAGCTTTTAACATAGGTTTGGGGTGGTAAAGGATATTATATATGAACAACATGGCTATATCATCCTTGTACATCTACATCATACTATTCTATCAAATTTTTGATCATGGGCCACTTTAATTTTGTTTTCACTTTTTACACGTGCCTATTTTTATTTCGTTGCTCAACTCAATTTCTTTTCATTCTTTTTTATTTCACCCTTTGTGATTCTCCATCCTTTGTTGGACCCTTTCTTTTTATTAGTCATTTGTTCTCAATGCTTAATCCCATAGGAACTCTCTTAAAAATTTGTGCCCCAAAATTACCTGTTCCAATCATCACCACCCCTAAATTAGGCTTTTATCCCCAAGTTACAATTTTAAGTCTAAAGAAGGTAGGGTTAAACAGAAGGATTAAAATTGAAAGGATTACAGCTTAAAATTTCTTTGCCAAAGAAAGGTCTAAAGTCTTAAAGTGGGTTACTAGGGATTACATCTATACAAGGGTAGGATTTTTAGGCTAATATGGACTTCCAATGTCACTAATATGACCTAAGATCATCTCACGAAACAAGTACAATCAAAATTAGATTTGTGAGACTAATGGGGAAAGTTCTAGATGGTACAAGTACAAATGATATTTGGACGAATGAGCTCACCACACATGGCATGCAAATTCGCAAAAGAGGCTCAATTGTCCCTCTTATTAGAGACAAAAATGGAGTAGCTATTGATTTTCGAAGAAAAATTTTTTTGAGTCACAAAAAGAGAAAAATAATTATTAGAAGGTCGCTCATGTTCGTGCCCTTGATTTTTGAAAAATTTTGGATGGAGGGAGGTGTTTTCTTTTCATTTGCACCATGCACAATTTGATAAATATGGTATCAACCCAAGCCTTCATCTCATATTTTGGCTTTCATACGGGCAAACCATATGGCTTCTCAGACTTCACCATAGGTATAACTGTGATCCCAAATTCAAAATGCCATAGGTACTCGAATTTCCTTGATTTATGGCCTCAATGCTGTGGGTACTCAGACTTTCTCTAGATCCATGGCCCAAAACCTAATCATAATGCTTTTTCCTTAAGAATATCATCACTCCATCTATCATAGGGAAAGCTTGTCAAATATCACCACAACCAAAATAAAGATATAGTAAAACAAAAAATCTAAAAACAACCAAATAACTAATCCATGAAATTTGGGCACCATCAGAGTGCCCAAATAATGCAACCTAAAAACTAAATAAAAATCATAAAAAATTTCATCAAAACATCCATAAAACATCCAAGTAATACACATCCGGGACAGGTACCCCTAACTAAAAATATAGCAGTGCCCTCACTGCATAACTAATAAAGTAAGAGAAAAGGATTCTCCCTAAATCTGTATCAAGAGCTGCTTTGTCCTGTTGACTCTGCACAATCACCACCAGCATCAAAACCAGATCATGACAGCTTTTCACCAATCTAACAATCTATTTTTAGGGCTAAAATGTGTTCCAAAATAAGAAAAATTCATTAAAAAATAAAAAATGCATTCTAAGTGTTTGATCCTGCCGCCATAATATGAAAATAACTAGTTATTAACTCATTTGGGCAATTGATCGGTGACTTGGTGTGCACCATCAATTACACTCAATTTATTATGATTTGGGGTACTCAAGACTTTCCCACATACGTGCACACCATATCTAATAGCTAATCATCACACAAGTATCATTCATCATTTATTTAACAATGAAAAGCATAATTTTAGGCCCTATCTAGTTCATGCACTCTAAGGCCTACTCTCAATAATTAAGAACATAAATTTGAAGTACTTAACGGATAAGTGATGCAGTATGGATGCAAAGATGCACTTGAATTGCTCAAAATATTACTATAAATGGGTACAAAGTTTGAAGGGCAGTGTGGAAGAAATAGAATACCAATGGTCTTTTAAAACTGGTCCATCCATGGTCGCGGTAGAGTATCTGCAATCATAGACATGTGGGTGACCTCAATCACGGATAAAATCCCATGATCTCTCTAACAAATGGCATTTCTGCACCTTTATTTTCCTCTTTTCAGTCCACTATGCAAACATCCCACATCTTCATTTTAAATTCATTATGTACACTACAAAGTTCTACAAATGCATGGATTACTTACTGACAAATTTAAAATCTACACTATAAAATTTAAAAAGAAAGGATACGGGCTATTTTTCATGGTATGAACGAGTGCCTCCTATCGAGCACTTACTTTAACGTCGTGGTACGATGCCTTTTCTACTACCACTTATATTTCCACTTAGAAAATTTGAATCTCCATCCTAACTTTTGCTTACTATGAATTGACCAGAAAAGGAATAAAAGATTTAGATCTTCCAAGATGAAACATAATAGAAATGACGAAATGGCGATGCGGATTCTATCTCACCACTTTGAAGACTTGAACCTTTTACCCAATTTCACATCAAATTTAAGATTTAGTTCCTTGGGAAATGGTGGGAACACCAATAGTCCACCAACTTAACATTAGAAGTTGAGCTCCTTGGCTTGAGTGTGGGGTTTGTATGTGCTCATTTGGAACGTCAAACTCTAAAATAAAGGGATGGTCCTCCATCTCCCTAAAATCAATTATTTGATTGGAAAGGTGGACTTTCATCACATCCACCAAGCTTATGGTAGAAAAATGGTTTGAATGAGGTTTATCCCTTAATTCTGAGATTGCATCCCTACTAGCATCCTTGCTGTAAAATGGGCTAGAGTCTTTATAACAAATTTGTTTGGCTTCTTCGTTTGACTCTAGAACTATTTCCTCAATTTTGGCATCTTCAACTATATTAGGTTTGGTTGGTTGGAAAATCACCAATGACTTCTCAATTTCAAGCTTAGTTTGAAGAATGGGCGTATTCATGGTACTTGCAAGACCTGGCTCCTTGCCTATTTCTTTAATATTTTCTATTTCCCTTTTAAATACCTCATTGGATTGATTCAAGTAACGCATATACTTCTCCAATGTAGTTTCCCGATCCCAAAGAGTTTGTAGCATTGCTTCAAAACTATTGTACCTGATATGTTGTTGTTTCTTTATTTCATCATGATACCTATCAAACTCATAAGAAGAACTATCATTTAGGTTATATAACAAGGGTAGGGTGTATTTGCACAATCACTCAAATATCCATCTCAATCACCACATAGAGAATAATCCTACTCCCAATAGGATCAAGATGGTGTCTCCATCGCTCTCTAGGGAGCATATCTATAATCTTGCTGAAAGTAGGATCCTTCACAATATAGGCATGGATCATCAAGATAGGATTTCCAATTACCAAAATCATATTTGCTTCAAGATGCCATAGTTACAACTAAACAGAAATAAAATTCTTTCTAACACAAAAGCAAAAGAATATCACAAACAAATATTTACAAGCTTGAATCCAAACAAGTAGGCTAAAATTTCAAACTAACTCAATATGCAAAATTGTTCCCCAACAATGATGCCATTTTTGATAACGCTCAACTTACACGTCAATTTTAAGTATAAGGCATCCGTTGTTAATATATTACCCAACTTTGAGTCGAGGTCTAATCCACGAGGAACAATATGAGTGGTAATTAAACATGTTTTAAATTAAAGTTACTTGTTATGTTCAAACTTAAGGTACAAGTATTTATGGGGGAGGGGTTAAACATTTCACAGATTTGATTATTTTTGGGCTACTAAAGGACTAACTCAGGGCTACAAATAATTAGAGAGTAAACAATGAGAAATAGTTCTTGGGATTATGTATTACTAGGGGTAAGTTATGCATGGGAACATTATAATTTTGTGTAAATTCTAATTGTTTATGATGTGATAGACTAGGTATAAAGTCCTTGAGACTAGTTTGTCAACAAAGTCTCAAAGATGTCGCCCATTGACTCTTTTGAGTGCCTAACGAGTGTGTCAATTGAAGCCCACCAACACCTCAATTAGGCATCCCTATTTCTAGGATAATACCCAAGGTTTAGTCAACCTCATAATCAACCTTATGCCTAAGATAGTGAAAATTAGCAACCTACACCCATTAATTATCTACTATTGTCTTGGTTCCTACATCCATCTATCAAGGATGAGGTGGGTTTCAAAGATCACCCAAACCCCTCTTTCAAGGATGGTTTGAGCTATCAAGTTTTTGGGATTTTCACCCACAAACCCATTTTGAGTATTTGGGGTTTTCACCCATAAAGCCCAACCAATTTAATCAAGTAATAAAAGAACCTATCATCAACAAACTAGCAAATGCACAAATAAATCACAACCCAGACATAATTACTCCCTATTCTAACATAATCCCAAGAGGAAGAACTAGCTACACACAAGATTAATAAGCAAGATATACCCCAAAATCTCCATCAATTTGATTTATTAAAAGATAAATAGAATACAGATTCAAAGCTTTAGGATTCAACAATTCTTCAATGGAAATTGTCCATCCTCCACTTGGCAGTTACTCTAATGAATTATTCACCCCAAATATTGGAACAACAATTGTCTCTTCAAAATTGGAAACAAAAATATAGATAAATTCCACAAAAGTTGGGATATCTTCTATGGGATAGGGTTTGAGTCTCTTAAGTAAATTTGGGAATCAAATGTGCACATTTGAAAATCTGCCCCCGAGCATAATCTTACTTTGCTGTAATCGGTGACACTTATCTACAATTGTGGTTACCGTGACTGCTGTCAGAATTCACGATCGTAGTATGTTGACATATCTTGGCTGGCCACAATCGCAAACCTCAAACTGTGATCATGGTAACTGAGGCTTATTTCTATTTTAGGTCTTCCAGTTGCATTTCTTTTCTCCTTTTGATTCTTTTTAGCTTAAATCTACATCTTTCCATCTCATAACCTGTATGCCTGTAAAATGTGGCTATTAATGCATTTAATCGCACATATGTCCAATTTATACATTTAAATAATGGTAATGTGCATGAATGTTTAGTGTAAAAGAGTTGCAAATTCACCACTCATCAACATCTCGAGAAAAGAGTTTCAACGTACTCGTCTCGACATCAGGCGATGCCTAGGACTCCTATTGGGTAGAGATCGCATAAAGACAATTCCAATCAGTTCCAAAACTAGATGGAGCACCCTTTGGTGCCAGAGCTGATGATGAAGCAACTGGAACCTTGTTCACCCCTGAAGCAACTTTACCAATGGGATAATTTCTAAGCATAAGCCCTCGCTGACCATAAGTAAAGCACCTGTCCCTCCCTTATCATAGAAACCCTATTGCAATTTACCACAAAACCTACAGAAAGGATATGATGGAGTGGATAGGGCCCCATTAGCCTAAGATTAGGCACTTTGTGCCCTAAAGTTATCACCACCATGGAAGCGTCTATCATCCGATGGATTTTGGTCGGGAGCACTAGCCGTCGAGTAGGACCTAGAATTGCCCCACTTCTTTTTGAGCCATTTCCTACATACCTTGCCACTCTTCTATTGGCTACCACCCTTCTCAGAGAACCTAAACTTCTTACCCTACCTCTCCCCTATTTTAACCTTCTTCTTTTTCTCTTTTTCTATGTGCTATAGGTACACAATAACCTAAAGATATCCATGTCCTTGATAAACAAGGAAGCCTTATGCTCCATTATCAAGTCTATGGAAAACATGGGAGCAAACTTTCTTATTCCATATCTCATGTTAGAAACCATCTCCGAAGCATACCGAGACAACTGGTGAAACTTCAAAGCACACTCCTCGGCAAATATCATACCTTGCTTTAGATTAACAAATTCTTTTTCCTTAGCTTCCCTCAACTCTTGAGGAAAGAAGCGGTACAAAAATGCATTAGAAAAATCCTCCCACAAAGATGAGTCAACATCGTTACCCCTTGCCTTCTCTCATTCTTCGTACCATTGGTACGCTATATCCTTCAGTTAGTAGGTGCAAACTCTACACCCTCCATATTCATGGCATGTATAACACGAAAGTTCTTTTCCATCTCATCCAAAAAACCTTAAGAATCTTCCTTCACCTTAACACTAGTAAAGGTCGAAGGGTTCAACTTCATAACAGGCCAACCCTTCTGGCCTCAGAAGATGGAGTAATAGGAACACCATGCACCGACCGAGTAGCTACTAACTGTGCCAACATATGAATGGACTAGAAAAATTCATCATTCATCACATCAACTTGAGGAGCTCAAGAAGGACTAGAGGGAACCCATGGAACTCCCAAGGGACAATCAGGAACTGGACCCCTAGATCGAGCCTGGACACCAAAATTAGAGTAGGTCCCATCAATATTATCCTTAAGTAGGATAGAGCATTTTCAATAAGCGTTAAATCATCGAGGTATCATGATCTGAAATACAAAAAAATAGGGATTTGAGAAGAGTTCAGAACCTTAGACTCTACAGCCTAAAAATTAAACACAAAAAAGAGAAATATTCCTAAATGCGTTATCCCTAAAAGACACTCTACTCTACATGACTATATGGTTTCCCAAGTGACCATGAACCTATGGCTCTGATACTAATATACATGCCCTAAATTGGGGCCTAGTAATATCGGGTGCCTCAAGTCCAACCGGGACCAGAGAAAACCCCCAATACCAAAACATAACCACCTTATAACCTAAGTTAAATGAATTCCAAATAGATAACAAGATAGAAAAATAAATACACAAATAGAATAATAGAATCTGTATCCGTAACCAACCTATAATCCTATCAAATATCCCACTAGTGTCTGCCCCATTACTAATACCAATGCCACGGATGACACCAATACCGACACCTTCTATGCCCATATTTGTCACATAAAGCCTTTAACTATAAATAAAGAACATTAGATCCAGACATACCCCCGACCATAGCAAAAATCAAAGTCATCTTGTTGGGACATGCCCTCGACCATAGCCAAAACCATAGTCCAAGAAATATCAAAAGGTATGAAAAAATATCCATAACATAAAATGGAGTCTTCTGGAGTATAAAAGCTCACCCCTTTTGTCTATCACAAAAGTTGTCCCTGAATCCAAGTCACTGAGCAGGAGAATTAGTATGTCCAGTTCCTGTATTACATGGGGATACAATGTCCAACAAAGGGTTAGTGGGTGAACACTAGCATGTACTCTAGAATAAGGGTAAAGTAATGTCATTATTCAAAACCAAAGTAAATATCCAAATGCAATCATATTCATAAATACATGTATATTATGTTTGGAAAGAGAATTGGGTTTAATATGAATTTTAAACTTTAACCTGGGTTATGTAGCTTGACAATCCCAAAACTACCCATGGGCTATATAGGTCAAGTGTTACCCCCTGAACGGGACCCAATGTGTGTAGCCGCTGGAACCGGAGATATCATAGGGGCTAGAGATTCCTGTATACCCTTTTACCTATATGATACGTATATATAGGTATAACTTAGGGGATTCATATGTACCCCATAAGTATATGGTCGCCATGACCAACCTTCATATTGGCAAACATAAGTTTTCAGTGTCCGTCCATCGGACTCACACCATCATGACTAGCTATCACAACCTGCCCTTATTGGCTAATTAAAACCTTTAGCACATAACCAAACCACCAATTATAGAGTTTATTACCAAGGAATTATGAAGTGGTATAGTCATATCGACTGTAGCTTGCAAGCAATGTTACCTAGGTACCACATAGGATTTTTAATTGAACAAAAACCATGGCCACCAAGGCCTTTACAAATTATTTAATTTAATAAATCCGTTTAGGGTTCCATTACAATATTATGCAATACAAGGTTTTCAATAAAAGTCAAACTATGGGACAAAAAAATTCTCATTAGCATTTTGACAAATATGTTGAGGGTATAGAGTTTCCAAAACCAAAAAATAAGAACAATTAACCATTCCCATGCAAACACATGTTTAAAACAATATTATAACATGCAGAACCATAATTATAATATAGAAAAACATTATCCAACAAAGAACAACCAAAACCCCCAACAGATATTTCAAAACCCAAATAATATTGCAATAACACCATGAAAATCAACCATGAAAATATGATTTCAATTGAAATAACAATGAGAAAGAAGTAACATGCCTTAGATACCAAATAATACGGAGATAAACCACCCTTGAGAGCTTTACTTGACCACCTTAAGGAAACCCTAGCCTCTTTCTGAACCAAGAGCTTGAGAGAGATTTATAAGAGTGTTAGATTTAGGAATAATACATTAATGATATCCCAAGAGTTTTTTAAGTAATGGGGTAAAAAGAAGTTAAGAGGGGAATCTAGAATATCCCCAATTTAAACTATAAAAAAATTTCACAAGTTGGTATGGTTTGGACCCCCTACTCATACCCATATGATACTAGTGGTATCTTCCACTCGTACCTTATTTAGAATGTTTGACATCACATATAGTCCAACATATGGCTCCTTAGCATAAATCATACCCTACTATACGACTAATACCCTTCAAGTTGTTCCCTAAGCAGAATATCAAGGCTAGACGATGAACAACACATGGTTTGACACTATACTTCTTATATTAAGTATATACAACTTGAATGGAGTCTTGTCGTACCTTGAATAGAAAAAAAAACAAAACCACATTCAGTAATATATGACCAAGACTACTTAATTGTACCCACATTATACGACAAGTAAGCATGAGTCATATGATGATCAGAATTCTCAAACTCAAGAAATTTTTAAGGGTCAAAACTCATGATGTTTCAGTTTTAAATTGTGAATTTCCTCTTAACATAAATAAATATCATTATGTGTAGAGATGGTAGTTTATGCACATGTGATACATAGGAATTAAGTTATATCTATCTGCTTACATGTTATTGAATAATTTAAATTTATACATGCATTTTTATGTTCAAAATCCCATGACTTGAGCATATAAATTATTAGTACATGTACCAGTTTATACTTTAGTATCATTCTATTGGGTGTATTACTTTGCACCGAGTGAGCGCAGGAATATAGGCATACCCATCAGTTAGGCTTAAGACTATTAGCAGCAGTCCCTAAAATCTAGAACTATGATTCCACCATAGGTTATAAGGATTCACTCATCAGTTTAAGATTTAGAACCTCATACTTCAGGACATCAATTTAGTGGATCCATGTTAGCCAGTATTGGTACCCTTGGCAAGGTAATGACATCCTTCCAACTGGGGTTATAGGTTGGACACCAATTTGGCTCAGATTATGGTATTTCAGTTGTAGTTAGATCCCATAGTCCTTATTGTATAATTTAGTTCATATTTTAGCATTAGACTTTGCATTACCTTGCTTCCAGATATACAAATTATTCAATACATGTCATTATGCTTGGTCTGGCATTCATATTTTCATGTTTATGTATATTTATATTTAATTTATGCTAGTTAGTTTTCCATCCTGCATACTCAATATATTCAAAGTACTGATCACATACTTCTATGCACTATATTGTCTCATACTATAGGTTCAGATGCTTAGTACCGGAACCGTACTTAGCACATTCTTATTTAACTGAACTACAGCCTTAGTAAGTCCTCATTAGTTGAGGACTGGTATTTATTTGTTTATTTTTGGTATTTTTATTTATTTCAGCTAGTCAGAGTTAGTTTGGGACCTGTCCCAACAACTCATCATGATTTAGAGGCTTTGATATAGTGAAATAGATATTTAGATTTTAGTATGCTTTTTAGGTAGTCACTCTTATTTCCAACTTTGGTTGGTTATTTAGTATTTTATTATGACTATTTCATCAATTGTTTATTTTAATTAAGCTTTTGTCCAAAAATTTTATTGATATCCTATAGTATTCATACTGTTTTCTAGGCCATGGGTTAGCTTGGGGTAACTTGTAAGCACCGTGTTACGACTAAGGGGTAGTCTCAGGTTGTGACAAACTTGGTATTAGATCAAAAGTTTTAGTGTTTCCTAGGGTATCTGGAAGCCTTATTGAGCAGAGTTTTGTTCATGGGTAGGAAGTGTGCCACACTTATGGGTGAGAGGCTACGAAATAGTTTAGGAAAGCATCAGTTCTTTCATTATTCATGTCATGGGAGAGAGTGTAAGCTTTATGAAACTTCTTTTTCTAACTTAATACAATAAATTCCTCCCAAAAAGGCTAATGAAAAGAGAAATAGGGACCAGCCAACACCATTGCCTATTCTTGAAGATCCTCTAAATGAGTAAGTCTCTCATGATTAATTTAGGGCTACTTTTATAATATTAGACCGATCTAAGGCTTCTCAAAATAAGTAGAAAGTCATTGCCTCAACCAACCTAGTAGTGAATATGGCAAAAACTAGGATTTGAGACTTCACTTGAACCAATCCCCCAGTGTTTATTTGATCTAAGCCTGAGTAGGATCCCTAGGAATTTTTTGATAGTGTGTAGAAGGTGACTAAGTTCATAGGTATCACCTCGAGTGAAAGTGCTGATTTAGCTACTATCCAATTACAAGAGGTGGCTGACACCTGGTTTAAGCAGTAGAGAGAGGATAGAGGTGCCGTTGTAGGGTCTGTGGAGTTGTATGAATTTGTTAGTGCTTTTCTCGATAGGTTCTTCCCATTTGATTTAAGGGAATCCAAAGTGCATTTCATTAATTGGAAGTAGGGTTGCATGAGTGTGAAGGAGGATTCACTCAAGTTTACTCAGTTGGCGAGGTATGCTCTAAATGTGGTGGCTGATTCTAGGGACCAAATGAGTAGGTTTGTATTTGGTATTTCTGAAGATGTGGTTAAGGAGTGTATGACAGATATGTTGATTAAGCAGATGGACCTATCTACAATAATGGTTCATTCTCAGCTGATTAAGGAAGATAAACTAAAAAAGAAGGAAAGGGAAAATAAGAGAGCCAAGACAGGTTGCTTTAATTTGTCTTAGAAGAGGTTAGATGGTAGAAATAGTTCCTAGTTCCACCAAAGATATTTTAACCCATCCCTGTTATTTTCTAGTGCCCTAATGTCTAAGTTCTGATAGGTTACTCGTGATAGGGCACCCGGCTCTAAGCCCTTGGAAAGTGTAAATAATGGTAACACCTACCCAATATATAAGAGATGTGGTAGGAACCAAAAGAAAGAGTGTATGGCTGGCAGTGATGTTTGTTTTGGGTATGGCAAAATTGAGCATAAAGTAAGGAGGTGTCCAATAGTTTTGTAGAAAGGTAAAAACGACAAAAAACTAAGTAAGACTAACTCTTTATCCATTCTAGCAGGTTGCCCAACTTAGCAAGGTGCCCCCTCTAGTTCTACTAATGGATAATGTTAGAATAGACTTTATTCCCTTTAGACTTGATAAGATTAGGATGGTTCTCCTGATGTGGTTACTGGTACATTACAAATCTTTCACATTCATGTGTATTCATCATTATATCTCGAAGCCACAGTTTCCCTTATGACTTTATATATTGAATTATGTTTTGGTGTTAGTCTAAAAATCCTTGCAGAGCCCTTCTCAGTTTCTACCCCAATTAGGAGTTCGATCATAGTTAGACAAGTATACAAAAATTTCCTAGTCATAGTGTCTCAGAAAGTCATCTCAGTTGACCTTGTAGAGTTAGAAATAACTGATATGATATTATTCTTTGAATGGATTGGCTTTGCTCGTGCTATGATTCAGTGGATTCTAGAAATAGAGTAGTCCAGTTTCAGTTCCCAAATAAGCTAGTCTTAAAATATAGGGGGTAGTATTTCAGTGCCTATAAATCGAATGGTCTCTTTTATTAAGGCAAGGAAAATAATTTGAAAGGGTGCGTTTATCATCTTGTTTGAGTTAAGGACTCAAGGTAAAAAATTCTATGTCTTAAGCCAGTTTTGGTAGTAAGTAAATTTCTAGAAGTATTTCTTGAAAACCTGCATGGAGTTTCTCCCGAGAGAGAAATTGACTTCAGAATAGATCTCTTTCCAAATACCTAGCCTATTTCAATTCCACCTTACAGGATGGATCCATCTGAGCTTAAGAAATTGAAAGAATAGTTAGAATATCTCCTTAATAAGGGTTTCATTAGGCCTAGTGTCTCTCCATGGGGTGCTCCAGTTCTATTCATGCACAAGAAAGATGATTATCTTAGAATGTGCATCAACTATCGTTAGTTGAACAAAGTCACCTTCAAGAATAAATATCCCATCCCTAAGATTGAATACATGTTCGACCAACTATAGGGTGCACACTATTTCACTGAGATAAACCTTTGATCTGGCTATCATTAAATCCGTGTTAGAGAATGTGACATTTCAAAGACAGCCTTTAGAACTCTGTATTGTCACTTTAAATTTGTAGTTATATTTTTTGGACTAACAAATGTTCTACAACTTTTATGGAGTTGATGAAAAGTGTTTTTAAGTAGTACTTGGATATATTTTTCATAATCATCATAGATGATATCCTCTTTTACTCTCAGAGTGAGAGTGAACATGAAGATCACTTGAGGATTTCCTTGAAGACTCTTAAGGATCACCAGTTATTTGCTAAGTTCAGCAAATGTGGATTCTGGTTGAAATCAGTACCTTTCCTTGGTCACATTATTTTTTGCGAAGGAATTTGAATTGATCCTCACAAGATTGAAGAAGTAAGGAATTGGCCTAGACCCATCTCTCTATTAGACATCAAGAGTTTCGTGGGTTTAGCCAATTACTACTGACGATTTGTTAAAAGGTTTTCCTCTATTGCATCTCCCATGTCTAGACTGACTCAAAAGAAGGTCAAGTTCAAGTGGTTTGATTTTTATGAGAAGAGTTTTCAAGAATTGAAGACTCGACTCACCTTCACATAAGTTTTTACTCTACCAAAGGGTTTAGATGGTTTCATGGTATATTGTGATACTTGTAGAGTTGGTCTTAGTTGCGTGTTAATGTAGCGGAGTAAGGTTATAATATATGTCTTTAGAAAGCTCAAACCTTATGAGAAGAACTACCTGACTCATGATCTTGAGTTGGCATCAGTTGTTTTTTCCTTAAATATTTAAAGACATTATCTTTATGGGGTTCATGTTGATGTGTTCACATATCACAAGATTCTTTAGTATGTTTTCATTTAGAAGGATATAAATCTTTGTTAGAGAAGATAGCTAGAGTTTTTGAAGGACTATGAAATAAGCATGTTTTATCACCCAGGAAAGGACAATGTGGTGGCCGACACTCTTAGCAGATTATCTATGGAAAGTGTTGCCCATGTTGAGGATGAAAAGAAGGATCTAGTTTGTAAGGTTCATCAGCTTGCTCAATTCAAAGTTCGGTTTGTTGATTCGACCTAAGGTAGGGTTTAGGTTTAGAATAGTTCAGAATCTTCTTCGGTTGCTAAGGTAAAGAAAAGAAAGACAGAGATTATATTTTTCTTCAGTTTAAAGAGGAAGTGCAGGATCAGAAGGTTGAGGTTTTCTCCCATGGGGGATATCATATGGTTTGTCATCATGGATGGTTATGTGTATTGAATGTGGATAATTTGAGGTAGAAAATATTATCATAGGCTTATGGTTTGCGATATTCTATTCATCAACGAGCCATTAAGATATACCGTAATTTGTGGAAAGTCTATTGGTGGAATGGTATGAAGAAGGATATTGCAAAATTCATGGCGAACTATCCAAATTGCTAGCAGGTTAAGGTTAAGTAATAGAGGCAAAGCGATATGCTTCAGGAATTTAGCATCCCTACTTAGAAGTGGGAAATGGTGAATAGGAATTTCATCATAAGGTTGCCTCGCACTCATCATAAGCATGATTACATCTGGCTTATTATGGACCGAATAACTAAGTCAACTTATTTCTTTCTAGTTAATACCTCATACTCGGATGAAGATTACGCTAGATTCTATTCTTAGGGAGTTGCTGAAATTGCATAGAGTCCCTTTGACCATTATTTCAGACAATGGTTACTAGTTTACCTCTCATTTTTGGAAGACAATTCAGAAGGGTCTTGGTACCCAAGTTCAGCTCAGCACTGTATTTCACTCGTAGATAGATGGTTAGGCAAAGAGGACCATTCATACTTTAAAGGACATGTTGAGAGCCGGTAATCTATTTCAAGGGTAGTTAGGATGATCACTTTCCTTTGATTGAGTTTGGTTACAACAATAGTTATCACTCCAGTATTTAGATGGATCCATCTAAAGAGGATTATAGTAGGAGGTGTAGGTCTCCTTTCGGTTGGTTTAAGATTTATGAAGCTGCATTGATGGGGCCAGATTCAGTGCATAAAATGATAGAGAAGGTTCAGCTCTTTAGAGAAAGGCTAAAAAGAGCCCAAATCCACTAAAAATACTATCCAGATATAAGGAGAAGGGAGCTTGAGTTTGGTGTTAGTGATTTTGACTACTTGAACATTTCACACATTAAAGGGTGAAGAGGTTTGGTAATAAATAAAAGCTCAATACCTGCAGTGTTGGTCCTTATATTATTTTAGGTAGGTATGGGCAGGTAGAATTTAAGTTTGAATTGCCTATAGAGTTGGAATTAGTGCACCAGTGTTTCATGTTCCCTTGTTAATGAAATACATTTGAGACCCAACATTAATAATACCTATAGAAAAGATTTGAATGGAAAATAGCCTCTCTTATGAAGAAGTCCTAGTTGATATCCCTGATCATCAGATTTATATGCTGAAGAATAAGAAAGTTGCTTTAGTAAAGGTACTATGGAGAAATATGTCAGTTGAGAGAGCTACTTGGGAAGAAAAGGAAGATATGATGACCAAGTACCCCCACCTTTTCTCTTCGAACCCAATCCCAACATGAGATAATAGTTTCCCTAATTAATTAATCCTTTTATTTCTATCTCAGTGATCCAGTTATTTTCATATCATACTATGGATTCACGGGTTTAGTTTATTTCATGTATTAGTCATTAGTTCAATTATTGGTTCATGATTAAGTTCCTAAGTATTTAGTGCAAGATCCTAGCTTTTCCCTAGCCTCTCAACTTAGTCAGTTTCATTTGAGGAAGAATGATACCAAGGGAGGGATATTGCAACACCCCAAGTTTTCAAGATCTAGACCCATCCAAGTATAGCTCATTAGATTAGCTTTCCAATGCCACAAGCAAAAAATTTGATTTTGTGGCAAAAAGTTATAAAAATTTCATGAGGGACTGTCAACTTACAAATGATGATGACTAAGGTAATGAACCGTTACCAGACATAATGAGTCATTATGTGGAAGTCATTGTCACTATAGTGAGACCCTCAAATTTTAGAGCAGGGATAACGACTCAATAATATGACTTATGATCAGTGACAATGAGTTATTAGGTTAACTCGTTACCATAATAAAAGAGAATCTACAAATTAAGTCTCAAACCACAACTACTCCAAACGACCCATGATCAGATCTAACTAGTCATTAGGAAGGGGAGTTGTGATTACAATAGAAAGAGGCTAGACCTTAGAACCTCAGGTCATAGCTCAGACCACGACTCGTGACCAGTCATAATAGCCGTGACGACCGGAACTAAAAATTCCTGCATGATTTTAAGAAGGGCCTTTGGGTATTTTCCCATACTTTTAACCTCAAATCCATGTTATTTAAGCATTCCAATATCATTTTATAAGGGATCAAATTACCCTAACGCTCCATAAAAGATAAAATAATTGTGCTTCGACAAAAAGAAGAAATTTTCTTCTTCTCTTAAGTAGATTAGGGTTCTCTAAGTTCAAGCACAATTTATAAGAAATTCCCTAAGAAGTTCACTTCCAGGTATAGGAGATTTTATCAAAGGGTTTATTCCTTCCATTCAGTCCAAAAAATACCCCAATTCTTAAGTATATTTTCCCTCAAGTTGGATTCCAGATCAAATATGAGTTTTCTATAAATTCTTTAGTATATTGTGAAATAAAACCATGCATACATGTTTTCCCAGCCAAAGTAGGATCTTCCTATTTTGAAACCATGAATTACCTAATCATGACATGTTGTTAAGTTTATGGGTTTTAAATTGTGAATTTTCTCTTAATATTAGTAAATGCCTTATGTGTAGAGCTAGTGTGTTATGAAAATCCGATACCTAGGAATTCAGTTATATCTATTTTCTTACATGTTATTGAATACTTCAAATTTATTCATGCATTGTTAGATACAGAATACCATGAATTAAACATATCAGTTATTAGTTCATGTATCAGTTTATACTTTAGTGTCATTCAGTTGAAAGTAGTAGTTAGCACCATGTGAGAGCAAGAATGGGGGAATACCCATTAGTTAGGCTTGATACCGTTAGTAGTTGTCCCAAGCTACATAACTACCATGCTACCATAGGTTATAAGGGGTCACTTATCAGTTTAGGCTTAAAACACTTGTTCTTTGGGACATCAATTTAGTGGATCCACGCCAGCCAGTGTTGGTACCCTTGGCAATGTACTGATACCCTTCCAATAGGGGTTACAGGTTGGACCCCAATTTTTTGCTCAGATTGGGGTATGCCAGTTGTAGTTAACTCCCATAGTCCCTATTTTATAGTTTAGTTCATGTTTCAGCCTAAAACTTTTCATGACCTTTCTTTTAGATATACAACTTATTCAGTACATGTTATTATGCTGGGTCTTGTATTCAGATTATCATATTTAAATACATTCATGTTCAGTTTATGCCAATTAATTTCTATCCTGCATACTCAGGTCATTCAAAGTATTGATTGCATACTTCTTTGTGCTAAATTGTCTCATAATATAGGTTCGAATGCTTAGTTCTCAAATCACACTTAGTAGGTTCCTGTTCTGCTAAGGTGATGTATTAGTCAATCCTCATCAATTGATGACTGGTCTTAAACTATTTATTCTTAGTATTTTTATTTATTTTGGCTAGCTAGAGTTAGTTGGGGATCTTTCCCAATACCTCTTCATATTTTAGAGGCTTCCATACAGTCGGACAAAAATTTAGATTTTAGTATGGTTTTTAGGCATTCACTCTTATTTTCAGCTTTGGTTCGTTTTTCATTATTTCACTATGACTATTTTGTCAGTTGTTTAGTTCAGTTTAGGTTCTGCTCAAAATAATATTAATATCCTTTAGTATTTTTAGTGTTTACCAAGCCATGAGTTATATCAGGGTCACTTGTGACTCTAAGAACCATATTATGACTAGGGGTTAGTCTCAGGTCAGACACATTGGATGCGAATGCAAAGGCCAAGGATCTTGACCCTCGGATTTGTGATCTAACCATCGCATTCACAAATAATTAGTTGTCATGGCCAACTCAGCTTTGATCTTTGAATTTGCTATGGATCCTCTATTTTTTCAAAGTAATAAGTATGTCTGGGCTCGCATTTGGAATAGGGGTCCCATGTTTGTGAAGTACCTCTACCAACCTTATATATTGTTGTCTCCTCCATTTTTTCCTCTAATTTTCTTAACCCTAACCTGTTATTAATGGAGCATTGAGAAAGGAAAATGGTTGGAGATTATACATGAGGTAAGGTAAATTAATTTAATACCTCTTGATCATTTCTCATTATTTTTACCCGTGAAAACCCATACTTTTCCTTGTTAATATCTAGAAGTTAGTTCTTGAATTTACTAAAAGGTTTAGGCTGATCTGGCCCTAATTTGCACTCTATGTGAGCTCAAATTTGAGCACACATTCCTTGTCCTTTGAGAGACTTCTTGATAAGTACAAATTTACA
Source organism: Capsicum annuum (assembly GCF_002878395.1). NCBI lineage: Eukaryota > Viridiplantae > Streptophyta > Magnoliopsida > Solanales > Solanaceae > Capsicum > Capsicum annuum. The sequence continues at coordinate 140,087,252 of NC_061121.1, read as the reverse complement.
ATTTCGTTTGCACGACCCACAAGCTTATTTTGACATAGTATTAGATACAAAGTCTTATATTGCAATATGGTGTCATCTTACAGCTATAAGATCAAGATAATATTTTTGACAGTGCAACATTATTTCAAGATTGTGGAGAAAAAATGAGTGGTTTATGGATGATTTGAGGTTGTAGTTCAACGACGAGGTAGGCTTCGATTTATGTATCTCTATGATATTTCATTGTATATTTCACATGCTAGGTTTGGATTATAGAATATGTTTATACTTAAATATATCATGACTCGACCTAATTAGGGGATTTAACAAAGAAATATGACTTGAACCTTAGCGTAGAATACCTGTTAAGAATGTAGGATCCTATTACACCTAGTTATAGACTTGATTAACTAGAGATTTGCATAAGAAATCCTTTACTAAAGGACTTATTGTATTACCTAGTATTTTGGGTGATACTGCTCGATTAGACCCTTCTAGTAGCTCTATGCCCTTGTTTACACTAAGTTTTTAGGTTATGGCATTAATATCTTGTCAGGTTATATATTATTGGTCTCGAGATCATGGTTATGATACTAGTTTGATGCCAGGTTATTTTGCTACACTTTGAGCTGTGTCTTAGCTTATAAATGCTTAGATGTTCGCGGTTGTATTATTTGGATACTAGTGATGGTAAGCATAAATTTAGGCAAATAAACGTTTAATAGTGGCACAATTCTAACAGAAACCTTAGTTTTACTATTGTTTCCATAAAATGGACTTATTCCCACTTTTCAAATTTAAAAGTAATCCTTAAACAAAAGTTGTGCCAACTTTATTAATGATCTTATGAGTTTTTAAACTAAATATATTACTTTTGAAACTAACATTCCCCAAAACCAGGCCATGTAGAATGGGTACCCCAAGCACACATGAACTGGAGGTCACCCAGATAGCGTAACCTAATCATTAATATACCTCACAAGGGTTGGATGGAATCCGACAATATGATAAGATTGCAAAAAACATATTAAAAGTCATAATTTAAACATTCCTAAGCACGTCATTAGATTTATCAACTAACTAATATTCCCAAGTCCAAAGTCATCCATAATATCTCCATACAAACCAAAGTTTAGAAATGTATATGTCGGGACTAGCCCCCAACAATAGTCAAACCCAGTCAAAATGAGATTAAGTCTAAAGATAGGGAACTAATAATGAATGTCTTCCGAAATAAGGAAGCTCATCACTCCATGGTCAATGGATGAACCACCTTGATTACCTAATAACTGTGCAGGAAGAGAAGATGATGCTTCGACCATTATGTCGCATGAGGACATAGAGTTCAGAGATAGTTAGTGGTTGAAATACTAGCATGTAACTCAAAGATACAGATAAAATAAAATAACCATTCTACAACAAGCAATATATCATATTAAGTCACGTTCATAACCTTGTCTATACATATAGACATATCGCGTGTTAATCAAGGGGACAAGTCTTATCAATGCTTTTGAAGCACTCATTTATCATATATGCAATGGAGGACTCCAACCTTCCATACTTATAGATTCAAGCTCTTCTCATTAGGCATAGAACTTTAACCATATTTACATATCATCAAGTAAGGGACTTTAACCACATACACATCCATTTAAAGTGAGGGACTTTAAGCAATCACACACATTCATCTAAGTGAAGGACTCTAACTACTCACACATATTCATTCAAGCAAGGGACTCCAACCACATGCTCATACATTAGGCAAGGGACTCTAACCTCATGCCACATTAGATAGGGAACTCTAACCCTAAGCCAATTCATTTTGTGAGGCACGTCGACCTCAGGAGATCTTATTATGCAAGGGACTTTAACCAATGATTTCACTAGGCAAAGGACTTTAACCTTAAGACATCATGACTATCATTAGTCGACATTGGCACTCTAAAACTTTGCCCATGCATCCACACATATTCAATTCCACACATAAGAACTTTAACCCATTTAGCCAATTCAACACCATTCATGACCACATGGTCCTCATGGGAGCCTTCATTACTCAACCATTTAAATAGGCCAATAAATTAATTAAAACCATCATACAATTCAAACTATGGTCCTTAAGACCCTTATCATCCATTTGCACTTCATTAGAAATTCTATACCATAATTTAGTTCAACATGCAATTCAAGTTTATTTTTATGTTAGGGAGTTAAACCCCCTTCTTATTCATCAAACCATCAAGGTCATCAATTACATAATACATGGCTAATTTTATCTTGACAATATCATTTATCAAGCATTCATATATATTGGGTCATTTCCCTAGTTCAAAGTATCATCATCATGAAGCTAGACATCTCAATTAGATATTTTTACAAACACCTTATGTACATGCATTTATCAAGGCCAATTTTATGGTAGAAATCATCAAGACTAGGGTTACTCAAGACCCACATGTTATACCATATACAAAAATCATTCACATGTTCAACATACCATCAATAACATGTATAAATATAAGTCAAAGGAAGAATCATCATTATTCATTATTAGGCAACAAAACCCTTTTCATTTGATTTCAAAACCACCATGAACACTGACTAATCCAAGTGTGAAAAAAATGGGTTTAGAGTTATTTATAAAAGGGAAGAGGTATAGGCTTTTAATAAGATGAATCACCAAGAATATTGGCTCCCCTTTGCCTCTTAAAGACCACTCTTGGAACCCTAGCCATTAGTTTTTCAAAGATGAGTTTGAGAGAGTGTTTAGGGTGTTTGATCCATCAAAAATAGATTTTTAGCAGGTTTTACATACTTATATCGGGAGAGGGATTGGGGTTAAAGAAATGGTAAATAACCACAAGGCCCTTAGTTAAAAGTTGAAAATTTAACCCATCCAGGGGTACGACTAACCATACGACTCACTAAAGTAGTCGTACCCTAAGGTACGAGTGCTACCCTGAATCATAACCTAGGATTCTCCTAGGTAAGACACACTATTAAGGATGCGAGCATACACCCATGAGTCATATCCAAAGGGTACGATGCACGCCTATCTCATATGCTCTACTCGTAACATGAATAATCCATTCTAAGCTAAGACCTCACTCTATATAACTTACCCATGTACAACTCATACCCTTAGGTACGATTAAGGGGACGGTCACTCATACCTAGGACAGTGACTGAACCTCATCATATTTTCTAGGATATAAGAGGGAAGAAGAAGAAGGATATGACTTATATCCAAAGGATATGGCTCAAGAACCTTGTCATACCCACCCCAGTGATACCCAAAGATAATGTTTTCAATGGTTTTACATCTAGGTGTTTCAATTCTCTCTTACTTGGATCATTCATCCTTGAATGAGGGTTAAGGTAAGCAATAAACATAAGCCAACATGTCATCGCACATCCAAACAACCTTCCAAAAAGTTAGAACAAGCATACAACAAGGATATAACACATATCATACTCATTATCAATCATTCATTCACTTCATCATCTTTGGGACTCAAACCCATTATTTATCAAAGTCACTTGTTCATCTAAAAGATTGGGGACTTCAACCCCTTACTTATCAATATTTGATCATTTGACAACTTGGGGACTTCAACCCATTATTTATCAAGGATACTTACTTAATTCAAGGATTAGGGACTAGAACCCTTCGTTGACCAAAGACATGAATCTACTCAAGATACTAGGGACATAAACCCATCACAGCAAAGAAACATATAGTTTCAAAGCATTACAGACTTGAACCCATAGTCTAACAAAACACCAATCAACTTAAGACATTGGGGACTTTAACCCATTATCAATCATAGACATAAATTAAAGCAAGGAGATCAACACATAACTTCATCCCAAGTTCATGAAATAGGAAACAAGTGTGGATACATGCGCTTCATGTCCCTTTTCATTTCCCACGTAGCTTCTTCAGACTTTTGGTTCCTCCATAAAACATATACGAAGCCACTTATTTCATTCACAACTAAAGAACTTGCTGATCTAAGATCCTCATTGGGATCTCCATATAGGACAAAGAGTCTGAGATATTAACATCACTCAAGGGAATGACCGATGAAGGATCGCCCATGCATTTTTTCAACATAGAGACATAGAAAATTGGGTGAATAAAGTTCATACTAGAAGACAACTCCAACTCATAGGCAACATTGCCAACCCTTTTAACAATCAAGTAGGGGCCAATATATCGGGGAGTAAGATTCCCTTTTATAGCAAATTATATCACTCACTTCATAAGAGACACTTTAAAGAATTCCCAATCACCAAATTCTAAGTCCCTACACCTCACATCCGTATAGGACTTTTGGTGACTTTAAGCGGTTTTAAACCTGTCACGAATCACCTTCACCTTCTTTAAGTCTTGGAAACTAAATCTGGGCTGCTAACTTCATACCACCCAATAGGAGATCAATATCTCCTACCATACAATGCCTCAAAAGAGGCTATACTAATACTACAGTGGTAACTTGTATTATAGGCAAACTCAATCAAAAGCAAGTAGTTATACCAATTACCACCATAATTAATCACATAAGCCAACAACATATTCTCCATTGTTAGGATGATCCTTTCCATTTGCCTATCCATTTTTGAGTGGAAAGCGGTACTATGGCACACTTTAGTACCTAAACCCTTTTGGAATGACTTCCAAAAGTGGAGAGAATATGGAGGACCACAATCTGAGATAATAAAAATTAAAACACCATGCAAATCTACTAAGTAATTATTCCTAATGGGTAAGAAGTGAACGGACTTAGTGATTCTATAAACAATGCCCCAAATAGAATCATATTAATTCCAGGATCTAGGAAAACCAATAAAGAAATCTATATTAATTATCTTCCACTTCTATTTGGGTAATAAGATCTCTTGATAAGAGTTCCCGAGCCTCATGTGCTCAACTTTCAGTTGTTGACACACTGTATACTTGGCCACAAAGCTAGCCATTTTGTTATTCATATTGCCCCACTAATAAAACTCTCTAAGATCCTGATACATCATAGTAGAATCGGGATGTATATCATACTGAGATTCATGAGCATCGGCCATAACCCTTTCTCTCTATCCATAGACATTTGAAACACATATCCTACCTTAGTATCTCAAGAATCTTCACTACCAATCATAAAGTCTGCAACTTTATATTGACCCACATTATTCTTGATCTTCATCAAGTCTGGTTCCAAGGCTTGCATCTTGTTTATTTCAACAATAATAGATGACTGAGATACCTGATGCACAAATACAGCACCATCCTTAGAGTCCTTAAGTTGAACTATAAGATTTTCCAAACGGTGAATCTCCTTCACCAATTACCGTATATCCTCATCCACATAGGCCAAACTTCCTATGAATAATCTACAAAGAGCATCGGCAACTAAATTCGCCTTACCGGTATGTTAATGGAGACTCATATCATAGTCTTTCAATAACTCAAGCCACCTCCTTTGTCAGAGATTTAACTTCTTTTGAGAAAACACATATTAGAGGCTCTTATGATAAAATAAAAGATATCAGCATAAACTCCATACAGATAATGTCTCCAAATCTATAATGCAAAAACCATGGCTAACAAATCTAGTCATGAGTAGAGTAGTTTTCTATTAAATTTTCAATTGCCTGGGAGCATAGGACACCACCCTACTATGTTCCATCAATACTCAACTGAGACCGACATGAGAAGCATCACAATATACCATAAAACCAGAGCTGAAGTTAATTTATCTTTCAACTTCTAAAACCTAGCCTCACATGTATCGGACCACAAGAACTTGACCTTTTTTTGGATAAATTTGGTCAACAGAGTAGCTATAGTAGAGAAACTCTCCATAAACCTTCTATAGTGATACAAGTGAAAATGCATCATGGCCATGGTTTAGGGATGAAAAGGAATATTGCGATTCCTCATGAGGATATCGGAAGAATGAAACTACTTTGTCATGTTTTGGGATTTGGATCACTTTTGGGCCCAATAGCTTTTAGGGTCACTTTTGGGCCCATTGTGTAATAAATAGCCCATGGCTATAACAGGTAGATGATTTTCGATATGTTTTGATTACACTTGAGAGTGTTTTGTAAAATCTTTTTGGGAGTTTCTTTAGTTGTTTAGAAACGTGGGTGCTCGAGAATCCATTCTCATTTGTGTCCTCGTAAGAGGTTGGTGTTGCCGGTGATTTGATAGGAAGGTCTAGGGTTTAGTATACCCTTATTTATCTTCTCATTGTCAGTTTATGTCAATCTCCCTATCCTTTATGTTATTATTTAATTTTTCTTTGTTCTTATTTTGTGTTTATTTCCATTTTGGTGTTATACATCTCATATCATTTGGTATTAGAGTCAAACTTAGAATCATTCCCACAATTCTAGTCTTGGGTTTGTTATCTTGAAAATCAACCAAAAAGTGAGTAAAAAAACCAAAAATCCCAAAAAATGTATTGTTCACATTTTTGCCTTTAGGTCAAATTTTGAGTCTCTGATTTTATTATTTTTCTTATTTTTTGGTGTTAATTCTTAATCCCTAACACCATTAGAGTCTAAACCTTGAATTTGAGCTCAATCAAAGGTGAATCGAAGGGTCTGCCATTGTTGAGAACCTCAAGTTTGAAGGTTGAAGGTGGAGTTGAAAATCTGAAATTTTTGGTTGAGAATCGAGGAAATTGATGCTTGGAATGTGTTTATAAGGTTGAAAATAGCCTTGTTTCAAAATTTCATCGCATTTCGATCAACGGTTTAAGAGATAAAGGATTTTGAAGTTTTCGCGTTCTTGAGGAAGATTCAAATCTTCATTTTGAATTCATACTAAAAGGTATTTTTTGATCCTCTAAAGTGAATAAAAGGGTGTGAAAAGGTGTTTGTACAAGTACCTTTTGAAGGTCCTAAAGAATATTCCCAAGTGAGGAAAAAAGGGGGGACCATTGGAGGTCCATAGTGTGCAAGCTGTTTGGGACTGGAGACATACGTTGGAGATGCGCCTGAGGTATGTGTGAAGTGCTCCAGCAGATCAACCACATGCCAATCAAGTGTGCCAGCCTCCTCATGCATCCAACCTGTGCCTGGTGTGCGTGTAGGATACTCCAGCAGGTCAGCCATAAGTCATAACAGTGAGTAAACACTCACCTGCTTCAAGCCTACGTTCTAAATGCCCTCAAGGTGCGGCCACATCTCAAGGCAGCCGCATGTGCTCTTGACATACACCTAGGCTGCCTTGGCACACTTCCAATGCACCTCCACCTTTTTTGAAGAAATTATCAAATTCAAAACTCCATTAAATCAGGTTCAAACACGTCAATTTTATCTCTTAATTCCTCCTCTTGTTTCTTTGAATCTTGAAACTAATTAACAGCTAAACCGTAATCTACTTAGTTGTTCAATTACTTCATGTTTGCTCTTCTTTTGTGTCTTGATTTCTTGTATATTTTCCTTATTTATATTTTTTTTCTTAATTAACACTTGAATTCAAGTTCTTCAAAGTCCTTCACTTCGTAATAGAGTCCAATACCAACTACAAGCAACAAATATCAACAAGGTAAACTAAAGTGTGAGCCAATCCAAACACTTGGGTTAAGAGGATTGATTTCACTAACGTCAACCTTGTTTGTTAGTTGTGTTGAGTCTCTCATTGATAGGTACATGGCTTTGGGTAATGAGATTCAACCTGTCTTAAATGATACAATAATGGAAGCTATAATGGGAATGCGGCAAGATATGAATGAGAAGTTGTCCCTTTTGGAGGAGAGAGTGACAAATTTAGATGGAAGAATGGTGAGTGTTGAAGGTAAACAAAATTCTTCCAATGCTACTCCTCAACAACACCTCTGGGCATCCTCAAGTGTGCAAGTTCAAGAGACTTCAGCTACCATATCTCCTAGAAATCTCCACCTTATGTTCTACCCTCCGCCACAAGTAAGTGCTCCCTTGCCTACCACTACTACTACCAACCAAACTCCATGACATGTAGCCCGACCACTACAGTTCGACCAACAAATGCCCCAAAACACCACCAAAGCTCCCAAATTTCTAACTCTACCTAATCAAACACCCCCAATTCAAGTTCCAAACTACCAAATTCCCCAAGGATTTGAACCCACAAGGCCTCAATACACCATACTACCCACCCTATCATGTACCATAAATCCTAATACCACACTACCAAAGTACACCAAATCTAAATCCACCCTACTAAGCTCCACTTAACCAAAGGCCACCACACCAAATGCCACCAAACCAAGCCGTTAGAGTTCAAGGAGAGTTTGTAGCATGTGTTAAAGGAGGTTATAGATATGGTGCACAAGGGCATGTCCCATGAAACCAAGGTATCTATAGAGGTAGTAATATGGTTCTCAATTCTATCAAGGTCACTCTTCCTAGATTTCAGAGGGGTAGTGATCTGGAAGGATACCTCAAATGGGAGTCATAATGTGATAGGATCTCCCAAACTAATGATTTGCCCGATGTTAAGAAGACGGCCTATGCCTTTGCTCAATTTGAAGGATATCCTTTGAATTTGTGGGAATCGGCTAAGAGAACACAAGGGATCTTTCATGGAGGTCAATATCCAACATGGGATGTTATGAAGGACCTTATGAGAGCCAAGTATGTACTGAAGAGATATAGAGAAGGAATGTTGTCCATGTTGTACAATTTGAGACAACAATACAAGAGTATTGAAGCATACTATGATGAATTTCAAAATCTACTCTTGAAGCTCTATTACAATGAGGATGAAGAGCATACCAAGATCTAGTTTAAGGTAGGATTGAATCAAGAGATTGCCTCTCAAATGTCAATACAAGTTTACTCAGATGGATGATCTTTTAAAAGCTGCTGTTGATGTTGAGAGAGATATCATGTTGGAGAAAAAGACAGCTAAGCCTAAGGTGGGGACTCAATTATCCTTCAATTAGAGTCAAGGATCCGACTTTTGAGAAGAAGACCATGGAGAAGAATTCTCTAAAATATCCACCTAGAGAAGGAGGTAATCCTAATCTTAAGGGTAATTAATGCTTTAAATGTCAAGGATGGGGTCACCGAATGAGTGAGTGTCCATCAAGATATGCCATCATACTTTAAGAAGGTGATCCATACTATAAAGATGAAGTGGAGCAAGAGGAAGGAGTTAAAGATCTTGATAAAAATGTGGAGATTAATATGAATCCATGTGATGGGGACCTTACTATTCCAAAATTCCAGTCAGCAAGGTATCGATGGAGGATGTTTGGTCTCAAGAAGGTAAGCTTAGCATTACAGTTAACTTGGCTACACATGTTATCCTTTCTACCACTTCTAATAACTACATGGAATTCCTTGAATTTGAACATAATGAACTCTTGAATTTGAGGGCAAATTCTCTTTAAGAAGGAGAGAATGATACAAGTAAAAGTACATCATGGCCACAATTTAGGGAAAAAGTGAAATATACGATCCCCCATGAGGAGATCGAAAGAATGAAGACTACTTTGTTATGTTTTGGGCTTTGGGTTACTTTTGGGCCCAATATTTTCTGGGTCACTTTTGGGCCCATTATGTAATAAATAGCCCATGGTTATAAATAGCTAGTTTTGTTTCACTATTAGGTAGATGATTTTGGATATGTTTTGAATACACTTGAGAGTGTTTTGTAGAAACTTGTTGGAAGTTTCTTTGGTTGTTTAGAAACATGGGTTCTCGGGAATTCATTCTCATTTTTGTCCTTGTAAGAGGTTTGTATTGCCAGTGATTGATAGGAAGGTCAAGGATTTAGTATATCCTTGGTTGTCCTCTCATTATCAGTTTATGTCAATCTATCTATCCTTTACGTTATTGTTTGATTTTCCTTTGTTTGTTCTTGTTACGTGTTTGTTTCTATTTTCATGTTTTAAGCCTCGTATCATATAGTAACCGGCTAGACCCATGAAGCTCTGAATATCGGTTTGAGTCATAGGTCTTGGCCACTTCTTAACTACCACAACCTTTTGGGGATCTACCATGATCCATTCACTAAAGATGACATAACCAATAAAATCTATGACTTTAAACTAAAACTCACACTTGGAGAACATGGCATACAAATTATGAGCTTTTAAAGATTGCAATACGACACAGAGGTGATCTACATTATCTGGTTTACTCTTAGAATAAACTAAGATGTCATCAATGAATGCAATGTCAAGTATATCCAAAAATAGATGGAAGACCCTATTCATGATGTCTATAAATGCCACTGGGGCATTGGTAAACTCAAAAGACATCAAAAGAAACTCATAGTGACTATATCGTGTTCTAAAGGTCGTCTTAGGGATATCTGCATCCCTAATATTCGAATGATAATAAACCGATCCAATATTAATCATAGAGAAATACTTCACACACTGAAGTTGATCAAACAAATCATCGATCCTACGAAGAGGATATTTATTCTTTACGGTCACTTTGTTCAATGGATGATACTCAATGCACATATGAAGGGAAGATCATTAAAAAACAGCTCGAGAAACTCATTAACCACGGGAACAAATTCTAGAGAAGGATCTTCCGAGTTAGAATCTGTAACTAGGACCAAATGATACAAAAACCCCTTTGAAATAAACTTTTGAGCCTTTAGATAAGAAATGAAACTTACCTTAGGCACAAGGGAACCACCTTCCCATACAATGACAAGCTCATTAGGGAATTTGAACATGATCCTACTAGTCCGACAATCTAGATAAGCATAGCAAGAGTGCAATAATTCCATCCTCATATTGATATCAAAATCAACCATTTCCAACACTATCAAGTCTACAAGAGTATCCCTACCACCAATTGATATTACACACCCCTTATAGACCCTTCTAACAATCACAGGGTCTCCAATTGGGGTATAAATAGGAAAAAGAACTGACAAACTCTCCGGACCATAATCAAGATGCACAGCTACATACGGGGTCACATAAGAAAGAGTAGACCCTGGATTAAGGAATGAATACACATCATGGGATAAAAGTCTCAACATACCCATGAAAAGATTGGGAGATGCCTGAGAATCCTAGAAAGTATCAAGTGCATACAAGTGGTTCTGGCCAACATCATTGCAAAAAATAGAAGTAAGGGAAGACACAACACCCTTCGGTGCGGGAGTAGATAGAGTAGCAATAAGCTACGTATTGGTAGAAGAAGTTGGTAAGGAGGGGCACTTATGCTCCATGTGCCCAACCTGACCATAATGGAAATATCAGTTTCTCTTCTTCTCACACTGACCACAGAATTAGCAAGAAAGGAGAGGTGGAGTCGAATGGGCACCACTAACTTGGAATTAGGCACCCTATCCTCGGTACCCACCACTAAACTGAGTAAAAATATCACCCAAAAACTTTGGGTAAGGAGAGCGAACACTAGCCAAGGGAAAAGAACTAAAACTCCCCCATTTCTTTCGTGGCCACTTTCCACCATCACTACTACTATGCACAGAAGGCCTAAATTTATTTACTTTCCTCTCACTAAGATCAACTTTCTTCTTTTTCTCATCTTCTACTAGTTGAAAATAAATAATCAACTTAGAAATATCTATGTTTTCAATCAATAAGGATGCCTTACTCTCAAGAACTAACTCAAGGGACAATCCCGAGACAAACTTATACATTCTAGCCCTCATGCTAGAAACCATCTCGGGAGAATACCTTGAAAATTGATGGAATTTCAAGGCATACTCTTGAAAGGACGTCCTCCCTTGCTTCAAGTTCATAAACTCTTCCGTCTTTGCCTCCATCAACGCTTGAGGAAAGAAGCTGTCTAAGAAATCCTTGAAGAAGTCCCCCATATGGCAGGACTAGCATCAACACCTCTAGACAACTCCCACCTCTTGTACCTTTAGTAGTCAACATCTTTCAATTTATAGTAAGCAAACATAATGGCTACAATCTCCAAAGCACGTATAATTTGGAAGATCTTTTTTATTTTATCAATGAAGCCTTGAGAAACTTCCTCAACCTTCATACCAGAGAAAATAGGGGGGCTAAACCTTATAAATTAGCCAATTCTTGTGGCCTTATAAAAAATGGTAACTGGAGCCTCAAACTTTACTAGAGAGGCAACTAATTGAGTCAAGAGGTTGATAGAGCGATAAACTCGGCATTAGTATCATCCCCTTATGAAAACTGAATAAGAAGGTCACCCTCATAGTCTGGGTTGGTGGGGAAAGGAACAAACCCTGCGAAGATGGTTGAATGTCACAGCCCTTGCGCTGGTCCAAACTCAAAAAATTGGATGAGCTTATCCATAGGGCCCTCAGAACGGTTTTCCTGAGTCTTAGATCTCCTTGGAGGCATGATCTAAAAGATAGCAAACAAAAATCAAAGGAATCCAAGACCTTAGACTCTATAGCCTGTGAGAAGAACACAATAAAGGGAAACATTTCCTAAAATGTCTCATAACACCCCTTTTATAAGTATAGCGTGCTTCATACCCATAAAGAAGACTCTACTCGCCACGGTATTGTGGACATCCAACTAACCATGAACCTAGGCTCTAATACCAACTTGACATGCCCTAATATCGGGCCATGTCATATAGTCACCCCAAGCTCATATAAACCATAGGTCGCCCCAATAACCCAACCTTATCAACAATATACCTCATAAAGGTTGGATGGAATCTGATAATATGATAAGATAGTGCAAAACATATTAAAAAACCAAAATTTAATATGCCTAATCACTTCATGAAATTTATAAACTAACCAATATTCCCAAGTCCACAGTAATTCATAATACCTCGATACAAACTAAAGTTTAGCAATGTATATGTTGGTAAAAGCCCCCAACAATAGCGAAACTATGTCTAAATGAGATTAAGTCTAAAGATAGGGGACCAAGAATGAATGTCTTCTAAAATAAGGAATCTCACCACTCCATGGTCAATGCACAAACCACTTTGATAACCTAATCATAGCACAGGAAGAGAAGATAATGCTTTGGCCCTTATATCGTGTGGGGACATAACGTCCAAAAATAGTTAGCGGTTGGAACGCTAGCATGTAACTCCAAGATAAGGATAAAATAGAATCTTCATTCTACAACAAGAAATATATCAATTCATTCATATTCATAACCTTAACCATACATATAGACATATCATGTGCTAATCAAGGGGAGAAGTCTTATCAATACTTTGGAAGCACTTATTCATCATACTTGCAATGGAGGATTCCAACTTTCCACACTTATAAATTCAAGAATTTATCATTAGACAGAGGAATTTAACCATATTTACATATCATCAAGTAGGGGATTCTAACCACATACACATTCATTTTAAGTGAGGGACTCTAACCACTCACACATTGATATAAGTAAGGGACTCTAACCGCTCACACATATTCATTCAAGAAAAGGACTCCAACCACATGCTCGTACATTAGGCAAAGGACTCTAACCTCATACCACATTAGATAGGGGACTCTAACCCCAAACCAATTAATTTGGCAAGGTACTTCAACCTCATGAGATCTAATTATGCAAGAGACTTTAACCAGTAATTTCATTAGGCAAGGGACTTTAACCTTGAGCCATCATGACTATCATTATTCAACATTGGGACTCTAACCATTTTACCATGCATCCACACATATTCAATTCCACACATAAGGACTTTAACCCAGTTAGCAAATTTAACACCATACATTACTATATGGTCCTCATTAGAGCCTTCATTACTCATCCATATCAATAGGACAATTCCTTAATTCAACTCATCATATAATTCAAACTATGGTGTTGAAGATCCTTACGAGCCATTCACATTTCACTAGCAATTCTATACTACAATTTAGTTCAACACGCAATTCAATTTCATTTTCATTTTAGGGACATTAAGCCCCATCTTATTCATCAAACCACCAAGGTCATCAATTATACAATACATGACTCATTTTACCTTCACAGTATCATTTATCAAGCATTCTTACATATTGGGCTATTTTCCCAGCTCAAACCATCATCAACATGCAACTAGATGTCTCACTTAGATATTTTCATAAACACCTTGTGTATATGCCTTTGCCAAGGCCTATTTCATGGTAGAAATCATCAAGACTAAGGTTACTCAATACCCACATATTAGACAACATAAAACAAGAATTCACATGTGTAAACTACCGTCAATAACATGTATAAATATAAGTCTAAGCAAGAATCATCATTATTCATCTTTAGGCAACAAAACTCTTTCCATTTGCTTTCAAAACGATCATGTACACTTACTAATCCAAGTATGAAATACATGGGTTCAGAGTAATTTAGAAACAGAAAGAGGTAAATGCCATAAACAAGATGAATCCCCAAGAATATTGACTCCCTTTTTCCTCTTGAAGACCACTCTTGAAACCCTAGCCTACAATTCTTCAAAGATAGGTTTAAAAGAGTGTTAGGGTGCTTGATCCATGAAAAATGGGTGTTTAGAAGACTACACATACTTATATAGTTAGAGGGCTTAGGGTTATAGACAAAGGAAATGAACACAAGGCCCTTAATTAAAATCTAAAAATTGAACTCATCTAAGGGTACGACTCACAATACGACTCACTAAAATAGTCATACCTTAGGATATAAGTGGTACCCAGACTCATACCCATGTATTCTCCTAGGTCACAAATACTTACGTATACGACCATATAATAATGAGTCCCATCCAAAGGGGGATGACTCACCCCTAACTCATATGCTCCACTTGTAACAAGAACAATCAACTCCAAGCTAAGGCCTCACTCCATATAACTCACCTAGGTATGACTCGTACACTTAGGTATGATGGAGGAAAGGGTAAATCATACCTAGGAAAGTTAGTGATCCTTACAACATTATATATGATACGAGAGGGGAGAAAAATAAGGATACGACTCGTATCTAAGGGGTATGGCTCAAGCCCCTAGTCGTACCAACCCCAGTGACAACCAAAGATAAAGTTTTCAATGGTTCTAAGTCTAGGTGTTTCAGAAACTTAGAAAAAAGGATATTTTTGGTTTAATTTTTATCCACTCTCTTTTACCACTTTGTCGAGGAAGCTTTTGACCCTTTTTATATTACTACACTATTTTAGTCCCAGATTTGATCTCAAACAATGGAATTATAGATATTCACTCATTAAATTATCATTTGAGTCTAAGATTCCTTATTACACTATATATATATATATACAGCATTGGATCGAGTATATTTACTATGATATTCTAAAAATCATTGCTCGGGACCAGGCAGTGTATACAAATATCTTGATTCCCTATAGGCCCTTTTGTATAATGAGCCATAGTATCAATAAAGAATGGTATATATGGGTCCTACCTTTGTTATCTAATAAGATAGAGGAGGTGTATACAGTTGGTTCATTATGGAACTATTTTTATTTGGTAGTAAGTTCATCTTGCATCACCAGGTTGTTTTTTTCACTTAAAGTTATTCATATGCATCATCTATCAGCAATGTAACTATTTGGTGCCTGTATCTAATGTTTTCTGGGTTCATAGCACTTTTCACGCTTAAAATGATAAAAACATTCAAGTAACTTAGGTTTGCTAGATATGATGTATTTTTGTTATGTTTTCGCAGGAAACTAGGTTTTTGATGCTAAACTAAAGAAAAGGATGAAAATTAAAGTTTGCAGATACTTATCTAGTCACCTAAGGCACGTATGTACTACCTACTGGGCATAGGTGTCTAATAGGTGTCAGAAACTAGAAGTCTAGAGGCTCAAAAGTGCATGAAAAAGACTGTCACTTATGAAAGAGAATCTACGAATTGTAAGTAATAGAGTACATTTCATAGGAACAAATTCTAAGGAGTATAGAATCTACGTGGACTTTTTTTATGTTTCTTAGTTAGTTTATGCACTCTTTATGCTTATAAACATATATTAGATTTCAAGATTAGAATTTGATCTTGGGATTACTTTGTTCTTGAGTTTGATTGATAATTTAGTCATGGACTTTGGGTTTTATTCATTTATTATTATGATATTTTTTGAATGTCTTCAATTATGAACTCCTTTATTCGTTTCACATTGAGTGGATAAAGTGCTTAGCTGGGGTTGTAGGAACCTTGGTAGATTGATAAAGTAGGGGAAGTGTTGAGTCATTCCAAATCAATATTCTTTCATGTATTGTGGTTAACATTAGTTTAATAGATTTCTTAGAGGTTGCAAATGTTAAGATCCCACCTAGTGTATCACTACTTACTTCATAAGAGGAGTAGGGATTAGGAATAGATAATCATAATAGCAATTTGAAGATTAATTATCGATCTAGGATAATCAATACAATCTATGTAAGATGATTATAAATCATAAAATAACTTAAGACTCAAAACATAATAGTTAACTCGGATCTAGGATAAGGGTTAGTAATGTCACATCTTGATACTCAAAAGATAAAGGGTGAAATTTGTTAATGAGTCCACAAGATAGTTGATGGTACATGAATTATTAGATTTTACATGCAAGATATCGGGTTGGTTCAACAAATCACGATAAACCTACTAAGTTAAGAAGTAAATGGGAACACAGTCCTAGTGTTCGTCTCTCACTTGTTACAACCAAAGTTGAGTTCTATTACTTGCTTAAGATTACTTTTACAAACCCCCCTTAAGTTTCTGCACTACCCATTACGTATAGGTAATGAGAGATATAAATCTACGTATTCCCTTGGGTTAGATCCCAATCTGAGTTATGTTACTTTACTTGACAATGACCGCTTTATCTTTAATTAGAAGTGTTATTTGGGCGTTGATCAAAATTTTGGTGTTGTTATTGGGGGATACGGTGTTGAGTTGTTGATTGAGCTTTCTTAGGTATTTGGGTTTCTATTTTCTTCTTTTAGTTGGGTATACGAGAGTGTACGCCTAATACTAGGAGTCAAGGTAATCTCTTACTCGAACTAAATTCAAACCCAAAGAGGATCTTACAACCTAATTATATGATGATAGAACCAGTATGTACAGGCCATCTTGAAGGGGTTCGAGATGATCCTAATATGGTACCTCCTTCTTTATCAGGTGATCCAATTATTGGCCGATTCAGCTGCCAACTAAAGAAGGGATGAGAAGGATCGGTTAGCACAATAGGCAGAGTTGGCCGGGCCAAGACTGATAGTAAATCATCGAGAAGCACTCGATGGTAATCGAGACATAGTTCAAGGTGGTGAAGCTAAAGTGATCCCAATATACTAGTACATTCATCCATATGATAATGAATAAGATATGTGATACATTGAGCCAGTAGAAACAAAATCTATCATTCCTCCTGCACTGTCCCTTCATGTGAATTTTGACATAACTAATTCCATGATCCAGCTCTTGAACTTGATAGGCGTATTTTCAGGCTAGTCTATAAATTATGCAAATGTGAATTTTTCTAATTTTGTTGGGATCTACACTTCGTATACTATTTTGAGGGTAGACTAGGATGTACTAACATTGAGGTTGCTCCCCTTTTCATTAACCAGAGAAGCTTTTTTCATGGTTGGGGGAACGTCCTAGAGGTTCGATTACCACTTGAAATAAGTTTCACAAGGAATTATTAATTTTTTTCCTCTGGGCAAAATGTTGTAGTTAAAAGATAAGATACACAACATTAGGTAGCTACATTTGAAGTCAAAGTATGGGGCTTGGTTCCAGTTTAAAAAGAAGTTGAGCATGGTACCCAGTCATCATATTTTAGGGACGAGGTTGTTGGTGTATTTTATAGAGCCCTGAATATTAGTTCTCGAGCTATGGAAGACATAATCACTTGAGAAGCATTCATGAATTTATGTTGGGAGCATCTTCTGAGGTTCTAGACCAGATATGTCTCACCAACCTAGTGGCATACTCAGGAGACTTAAAAAGGTGATGGCACTTATACCATTGGTGTTTTTAATGATCATAAAGTAGTGGATGATTCTGTGGTATAAGAGATTTGGATAGTTGGGGACTTATATTGGGTTGCTTACTAAGAAATTTGCAATAGTGAATTATGAGAAGGTAAACACGGTAGGTGTATAGGGTTTAGCCTATTGAGCATATGAGTTTGACTTGGAAGAGGAGGCTAAGTATCTTGATCATAAATTTTTGTGTTTTCAAGAAAAAGTGAAATTAAACAAAGTTTGAAATTATTATAACGATAGATACAAAGATAGCAGTAGGGAGAGTGATAGTGACTGGAGATAAAAAGAGGACTACAAGAAGAAGGGAGATAAGTATGTTCCGCTGGATAGCCATGATACTTAACTGGGAATGGAGGCATTGTATTTCAAACTGTTAAAGGGTCAAGAAAAACAAATAATATTCCATAAGGATATTAAGACTGATATCTCAGGTCTGAACTAAAAGGTTAAGTCTAATATGACTACTATCAAACAGTTAGAGATGTAGTTTTGGCAGATGTTTATTACGTTGAATCAGGGGAATCTGAGTACCTTTTAAAGAAACAAGATTGGGGAATCCAAAGAATAATGGTCATTATCTCTCTATTACCAACTAGAGTTGTAAGTTTACTATTGATCTCCCATTACCTGTAGATGAGGTGCCAAAGAATGGTAGTATGTGATTGATTAGACACCTACTATGTATTTAAATAAGGAGATAAGTGTTGATGTTAGTGTGGTAAGGATAAAGGTAATGGAAAGGTCGATGAGCCTATAGTGAAGAAAATTCCATGACCTCCCCCATCTTTTCCTCAAAGACTAAAAGAGAAGAAGGAAGAAGGGAAGTTCAAGAGATTCATTAAGATACTTAAAGTTCTAAGTTGAAAATCCCTCTCGTTGAGGTTTTAGAGAAGATGCTTGAGTATACTAGGTTTATGAAAGATTTCGTCACTTCTAAGTCTTTGGCCCAGAAGAAGGGTGATCTCAGTGAGTTATGTGACTTAGGAGCGAACATTAATTTGATTTCCCTGGTTGTATTCAAGCAATTGGGCTTGAGCCTTCAAAATCTAACTACTATGCAGTTGTTAATGGTATACTACAAAGTAAATAAACTTATGGGAATATCATTTGATGTGTTGGGGGAAGTTGATAACTTTATTTTTACGACTGATTTTTTCATTTTGGATCGTGAGGTTGACTTCAAGATGCCCATATTATTAGGAAGACCATTCATAGACATGGCTAGAGAAATGGTTGATATGGAAATAGGGGCTCAAGTTTAGAGTCAATAATAAAGAATTCACTTACAACATCCAAGGAACTATAAAGTAGTATATCGACACGAGGGTGGTGTTAGTTATTCATTGTATTGAAGATCTAGGAGGTTATTTCATTAGGTAACATGATGAATTCTTAGTATTCAAGGTACCCACATGATGCCACAACGTTAAATCAAGTGCTACATGGGAGGCAGCCCATGGGCTTGTTGGTGAAATCTGAGTAACCAACTTATCCATGTTATGCAGCAATGTTAAATCAAGTGCGAGTGGGAGGCACCCCACTTTTTTAGTGTTCACGATTGTGTTTTATAGGGACAGTAACATAGGGAATGGCCTGAAATATGGTAATATAGAGTCACATTCAAATACTCTTGGTAACGGGACTTTGTGACCAACTCATGAAGGTCATAAGTCCCACAAGGGCTAGGTAAGTTGGGCAATAAATCTAAAGATGGAATTTTTAGGATTTTTGAGGAATTTTACGGACTTGAACTTGCGAACATACTTATGAGGTGGTAAATACCATTTATGTCTTTGTAAGTAGTGCAATAAGTGTCAAAATGCAAAGTCCATAGAGTACGAAACAAGGTTAAAAATTTCAGCCCACGTATGGACCATAGGTACCACCTACGGTCCGTAGGTGGCTATCGTAAGTGGCCAAGTTTGGGACCATTTTTTTTAAATTTGGGCCCACCTCAGCCTAATACAACCCTAAACTGAGCCCCCATGCTTATTTAAGCCTTCTAATTTACTTTTAAACTTATAAATCCTCAAAATTCCATATTCCCTTTTAAAATTCAAACTACCCCACTTCAACACACTTGAGAAAAGGCTAAAATAAGACTTGTTGTTTGTACCAACCTGTCCAAAAGCACTAAGTACGCATCCAAGATTGGGCTATACTTTACTTTTTCATATTTCACTTTCAGTTCTTCAAAGAAATGGTAACATTCTTGGAAGCTAATAGTAGTATCTCATGCTAAACTTGAAATAAGTGAGTTGGTATGTTTGTTTTCATGCAAAATATGTAGAAATCAACAAGCTTGTATAGAGGATCCTTTAATTACCCTAAATATCCTAATGTGGGACATTGTTCTAAAATAAAACGCTAATACCATGCCTTAAACGAAAGTTCAAAATTGTAAAGGCAGTTAAAAATTTGCATGCTATTTTGCATTGAAAAGTGATTCTAGTAGTATGTGTGCATATTGGACTTGTTGGGCTTAAGTAGAAGCTATAGGGATGTAAATATTAAGGGAAAATTTGATGTTTTTTAATTTTGAGTTTTTCTTCCAGTTTTGCAGTCCCTCACTATCTTTCGATTGCTAAAAGTTGGTTTTTCAAGTACACATGGAACCTAAGGCTTTAAAGAAGAAGACTACACCTTTTGAGGAGATGGGATGACTATTTTGAGAGAAGTAGCTGAGAGGAGGAGTACCCACTTGCCCAAACTAGAGCAGCCCAGACCAGAGTGACTAGAACAGTGACTAGGACCAGAAGTAGGCTGCAACAAATACTATCATTAGAGATACCTTGGGTGTACCACTAGCGAACCAGTCATAGAGGGGCAGACGACCTACTTTTAATAAACCTGGAGCTCATCCACGACCATGTAGCATAGTACCCTAGATGAGGATGAAGTAGGCTAAGATGTCACCTCCATACTCTTCCAAGTCTGAGAAGGAAGAAGAGGAGGATAAGGATCAGGATGAGGAGGAGGAGGAGGAGGCAGAGTCTGAGTCACTTCTAGAGGCAGCTAAATAGGACCCCCAGTCTGAAAAGGGTTCCTAGGATGAGTTCGAGACAGTAGTTTAGGTTTAGACATCAGCAGTGCCCAATTTGAGGAAGGTACTGAAGTTTAAGAGGATTTATAAACTGTGCCCCAGCCTGAGGAGGGTACAAAATAGGAATCACATCAGGTACTGCAACTAGCTATAGAGCCACCAACAGTGACAGATCAGGCCTCAGACCCTACGCATATCTCAACCGAGCGTATTGATGAGGTGAACCCGAGATAATGCGTAGATAGATTTTGACTGCTATATGAGAGAGGTAGTTTTGTGATCGAGATAGGTCAAACCAAGAGGGATATTTCTGAAGAGAGACAAATAGACTTGTTTGGGTTAGATGGAGCACCATTATTGCAGGATGCATTTGGCAGGTATTAGTTGGGGTTGATTTCCAGACCACCGGGTTCATACAGCCAAGCATTGATATGAGATTTCTATGCCACCTACCATGCCATAGTATTTTTTTACTATGCCTAGAGGTGGTATGACTACAGAGTAGCCCCTATTAGAGAAGGTTCTGGTAAGAAGGGTCAAGGTTGATATTTCGGTAGTGACCATCTGCCGAGTTCTTTTTGGCCTAGATTATGCAGCTCCTACATCTATAGTTGAGTAGGATCACCATTAGAGATTGACGCGTGACAGACGTTCCATGAGATATCTTGATCACAACAGTGATAGGGTAGGTTTGGTAAGATGGATCACAAGTAATATTTCACCTCTTGGTGTGGATGCCCCTAGGATTAAGGGGCCACCTGTGATTAAAAAGACGACGTTGAATTTCACTGCAAAGTTCTGGTGGTTGTTAGTGCGTTATCGATTATGTCCAACTACTACATACAACTTGCATGCTTGGGATGCTAGTTATGATGTTGATTTTCATCCATCATCAGATATTAGAAGCATGAGTAAGCGTCTGGAGAGACGACCACAATACCCTTTCCTTATTTGGTACAATTGCTATGTGATAAGGTCAAAATGTTAGATATTCCGGGTGTTTATGTGAGATTATAGGCGATGGGCGTGGCCCAATATCAGGAACCAATTTATTAGGTCATGATGGCGCCTTCTATAACTCTCCAGGAGGTAAGCCATACCCATAGTCTAGAACCACTAGTAACAGACTACCCGAACATATGTAGAAAAGAATGCAAAATCTATGTAAATAAAGAACATATTCATAATATATCCCAAAAATTGGTGGTATCAGTAAAAACACTACTAATATAACAAGAGTACAAGGGTAAAATAGACGGAATAAATTACAATGAAACAACTTATCTCCGAATACAACATAGAGACTAGTCTATTAAATAAGAGGGAGGTAAGTAGTACTCCGAACCTCAGGGATCACTCAAAGTCTCCGAACCATGGCTGCTCCGCATGGCGAAAACATCAATGCCGATAACCCATACTATGATCAACAGGTTGCAGAAGTGTAGTATGAGTACTATGTGAATGGTACATAGTAGGAAACTACCAATTGAGCTCTAAAGTTAAAGTAGATATATCTATAATGTATAAACGAAATGAAACATACACCTAATGTTCCGCAACCACATAGAATAAACAATGAGATAATACGGATAACCTATTATATTTATGTCTGATAGACTGACATAATAAGGCTAAGTATCGAAGATGAACTATCCTATTCAAGTCATACTAAAAAATCTCAACACTATGTTGTATATTCCTGGGCAATATACGAATAAAGGATGAAAGAATATTATATAGCAATATACAAGGCATAGGAATGACTATATAATATGAACAAGTGGGTGAAGGGATATACGGTAATACCATAGCTACATATAGCTAGATATACATATATATGGATAAAAGGTCAACTAAAAGCACAACCTAGATCATCATATCTTTATTTTAAGGACTATTTATAATCCTATAAGGATTTACTACAAACATACTCAGGGTTTCTAATACATATAACTCATCATGAATTAATCATACATAATAATGAAATTGTAAGATAGAAAAGTCCAAAATCATATCTCAAGTCTTGATATTGAATTAATGACAAATCTTTCATAAGCTAGACATAACAATAATGACAACAATAATAATAACAATATAAAAAATAGCATGAGTAACCGGTTATTTTGGACAACTAAATAACTAGAAGAGCCTATGCATGCCCCCACCACCCCAGGCTCGGAAAGTTTAATCAATATACAACAACATAAGGCATAGTCATCAGCCATATGTATGCAACATTCCCATAGATCTGATAGATATAGGCGCATACTGGTGATATGTGATGCATATTCAAGCGTAAATGCAACAAAATCTACATTATCAAAATACCAATGTCATAACTATCAGTTTCATTACCAAAATCATCATAATAACTTTCTTCCTTGCCTGGTATCATCACATAATCATAATATCCTCTATCCTAGTCGGGTATCATCATATCATCAAAATATTCTCTAGCTTTGCCGAGTATCATCAAATAGTAATAATATCCACATCAATGCTAATAATAAAGAGTGAACCCCACCAGGGATAAGTTAAAGTACAAGCCACACGAGGGCTCAAGTAAATGACAAGCCCTGCGATAGCTTAAGTAAATAAACATGAAAAAATAAGCAAGGTAGAGTATGTTTCCATAATTCATGGTTCATCATTAATATTACACTATCAATAGTCAAATTTACATAATATGAATATTATAACTCTCATCGGGTTATCCCAAAATTTATATTATCAATCCAACATCTTCCTCTGTCCCATTATTGAGTGATGTGTATCTGGATATGACAGGTACATGGCTCAAGCCGTGGCTAAAAGAGTGTAAATCCAAAAGTGTGTTTCCCAAAGTGGAAAAAATCATTATAAATGTGTAGAAAGTGTTGGAATCTTTCGTGATTGAAGTAATTAGTAATACCAAATCATAGAACGGAAGTTATCTGGGTCAAGTCTTTAAAACATCATTGTTAACCTCTTTTACTTATGAATTATTCATTAAAACTGGCATTTATTATTATGAAGAAATCCATTATAAAGATAGAAAGTTGGCTTTAATCCGAAGTTGGTGAAAATAATAACAATATTATAATCTAATCAGAATCATACCAATCATTGATTCAACGATCGTGAATATGCCAAATCTATGCATTTCATCACTAATATTCATAAAATGGAACCATAAGCATTAATATATCAACAAACTACAATCATATCCTTTACAAGTATCTACATTTCTCGGATGGTCAACTCATATCATAAATAACCTTGGGCCCCATAATGTGTTCGAAATAATTACAACATTATAAGCACAGCCTTTGGCCCAAAAATATATCTGAAACCCTTGTCAAAATCATATTCATAAATCATCATGTTTTAAATAAATCATAGCATATTTATGAGGCGTAACATCTCTATAATCCATAAGGAATATCTATAATTATCGCAAATCGAAGAGGCATAATGTATTAATAGATATCTCACATCTAGGAGGCATCTCACATCTATAAGTCATATATCATGACTATGAGAGGTATCATCTCTATGGGCCAAATATCATATTTAAGAGAAAATAACATCATTAAAGGCCATTCATCATAATTCGGGGAAAGTTATCACAATTTACAAATTCATGAAGTAAACTTATTCTAAAAGCTCAATAGTCTCAACTAGGCCTAACATATGCAACTAAGTCCATAAGCGCTAACATGAGTCTTGGCCTAATGTAGGACGGAAGAACCAACTTCTAATCCTCAATTTCCATATTTAGGCAATTTATACCCTAAACTATGCTTAGGTATCTAGTTTGACTTCTAGATGTCAATAAGGCATAACCAAACCTAAGATAGGGACTTCATCTACAAACACGGTCATTTAAGTCAACTCTACTTAAATTACGATATCAGGATCACTTGACTATTCCAACTAAGGTTAATCATACTAACCATGATTCCAACACCTAAGCGACATCCCAAACCTAGAATCATATCACGATCGTTCTACAAATTGGTTTAATCTACGAAGAAGGCTACTGGATTCTAAAAGATAATAAGCATTTCACTTTACAGGTCCAAAACCATCATCTAATCCCTAAACTTCAATAATCAAAACTAAGTCATTCTACTCATAATCAAACTTAACATTCACATTCGCATGTCATGTATAACATAAATCATCTTTGAAGAAAAGTAGGTAGAAGCCTACCTCAAAGACAAACCACAAAACCTTGCATCATCTGCCAATGGCATCATAATTTAACAATCCCAAAATGCCATCATACTATCAAAATTAGAATCTCTGCATCAATATGAGAATAACAATACCCAAATGCACCATTGTGCCTTGAGTCCAAAATAACACCAAAAACCCCAAGTGGGTTCCACTTATGGAAAATCCATTTCCGAGTTCAAACCAACGTTCATACATGATCAATTAATCATAATCCTCAAGAATTGGAAAATACCATGCTCATTTGGGGTTAAAATCAAGCCCTCAAGCTATTTGGGGTTTTGGATCAAAAACCAAGAAATTCATCCATAAAATGATGAAATCCTACCTTAATTCAGACTATAATCATGATAATAGTTGTTTACAAAGCTCCAAAATCACCCAAAAGAGTCAATTTTCAGTTATCACACTCATTTAGGGCTTTTGGTTCTCAAGGATGAAAAGAAAATAATCAAAATCACAACATTGGGGGCTATTTATAGAACTTCAGGTTAGGAGATATTGCTATCATAGTCCTAGGGATCGCTATAGCAGTTGTTCGATCATAATATGCTTATCGCGATCGCAATTGTACGATCATAATTTCCTAATTGTAATCTTACTTGCACCAGCACAACAAAGTCAAAAACTTATTTAGACCCTGGAAACTCATTTATAGTCTGATTTTTGCAAATAAACTATGTAACTCTACTAAATTCGATGTTACGGAGGCATTGGAGAAATAAGATTTTCAATCCAAGGTCTTTTAGGACAAATATAATCCCTACACCCATATCTTCCGATTTTCCAACTTCCGACCAATAGGTCAAATGTGCTCGGGTGCATTAGGACCCAAACCAAAGGTCTACCTAGCCTAAAATTGATATTCTTGAGTTGATGGCATAGTCAAAATTTGCATCTGAGATGATTTTGCTAAACTTTTTGCCCAGTTGCCATTTGCAACCAGCAAAGACTTTTACACAGGGAATTGGCTCCAAAAACCAAACAAATTGTCCGATAATTGAACTGTTAGTCCTAAAATGTCATAACTAACTTGAGAAAGCTATGGAAAAGCCCTAACGACAAAAATAAGTAGAAATATATAAAATGACCTGGAGGGTCATTATAATATCCACTGTTGAAAAGGACTTTTATCCCTAAAAGTCAATGGATAGAAAGAATCTTAAAAGCTTAAAGGGATGAGGTACTGGTCCGCATGCTCTGAGCATGACTTCACAGATAACCTCCACGAAGAGAGAAAACTTCTAAGGGATATCTTCAAAGGTATCCTTTTTTAACTAGCACTCTTATTCCACTTCCTAACAGCCGAAACTCAACTTCAACCGCTGACTAACTTCCAACTGAACTAAAAAAGGCTAATGCATGTAAATTTGAACCACCACAACACATCAATACCATCTCGATACCTTTATAAATTAATAAAGGCTTATCCAAGTAAAAAAGAAACCAAGATATGAGTCATATCGTCGACTCCAAACCCAACTATAACCTTTCTTTACCATTCAACACATGCCATCCTCTCCAAACAAGGAGGAAAATCACCTAAGTCCTATCCATAAAACCTCATCATAGAAAGCTCAAAGAACTAAAACTAATCCACAGAAAGTCCATATGGGAAACATGAAAATAATTCTACATGGTGTTGTCTAGGTACACAAATGGGAATAGTGAAGGAATACAATCAGTGCTAATGCTACAACTAGTCTGAAGGGTAACCAAACTAAAATCCAAAAGATCAAGGAAGAACCAATTATCACTGAACAATCCACTCCAAGATGTCCCATCAACTGTGAAAAAACCAAGATGAATACAACTCAAGCATACTACTCTCACTAAATATATCATCCAAAATTTCCAATGAATACTGATGACTCATGGTCAAAGCTGAAAGAACTAATATCAGGTCCATGGGCTATCATCTGTACACTTATCTAGTATAATCCATCCAGAGTCTAAAAGATCAAATTGGCAAGCACGAAGTAGGCCTAACCACCCTATAAATGAATTCTAGATGGAGATAATCTAATCAAAGGCTGAATGCAAGCTCTACAACTCTAAGCTAAAATCTCAACATCAAGGTTGAACTACTCGAAGGAACTAAAACTCCAAGTATATCATAACTTCCAAATCGCCATCCCGAGGTGTTAAATATGAAATTGAGCCAACAAATCCAAAACAAGGTTAAATACTCACATCGACAATATTGTCTGAATTGGACATATTTTTACTAGATTATGCCAAACCAAAATCAAAACATAGCTAAAGAACAAAATTGAAATAGAAGATAAATTACCAACTAAAAACTCAGAAGGTCCACTCTATATACATCGAAGGGCATAAACTATTAAAGCATACTTAAGAACCCATAAAGGACAAAAATCACACTAGTAGTGGCAAAAACTCTAGCAACTTAAAGAAATGCAACTCAAGATGGAAAGTAACCAATCCAACACTCCACCTCGACAAAATAACCATAGGCACATATCATTGTGGAGAAGATCTCCACCAAGCCTTATCAGGATGAACAAACTCTAATATGGGGATTTCCTAAATCCACCCAAGTAGGACAATCATCACTTAATCCATCCATGCATCACATCATCAAAGCAAAAAAAATACCAATCTTGAAACCAAGGTCAAAGTCAAGCCCACCACAGGGAATCAACAACTCAAGATAAATAATTTCTAATTTGCCAACTTAAGATGTAATCACAAGAAAGGCCACCTACCTCTATCTCCCAAACTACACGAAAGACAAGAATCATATCACGGTGAGAATAAAGTATCCAATCTACATACCAATAACATGGGCAATACATCACAATGACATGAACCCAACTAATCAAATAGATGAACTCAAGACATCTGACTATCAAAATCAAACACACTATCGGGCAATAAAATAGCCATAAATAAAGAATGGACCCTAAACTGGTCAAGCTAAAAAATGGGCTATATAGAAAGAAATAGATAAAGAGAACACCTTTGCAACCCAGGGGCTAAGTGTAAGAATCTCAAACTCAAGATCAGGCAATATAGCTATATTGTCAACTTAAGAACCATACAAAACTACAAAAGGTCAACTTACATTTGATACTATAATACATTCCCAAACCAACCTAACACAGCTATCCAAGGGGTAAAATTATCGACCTCATCATGCTACGGGAAAGAAATCATCAAATTGGACTATCTCTACACAAGCCACCAAATAAGATCACAAAGAAATAAAAATTCTAACTAGTTAACACAAGTCTATATAGCTAACCAACAAGTATCAATTATATCTTGTAATAATATCAAATAATATCAACAACAAATAGTAATAGTAATAGTAACAACAATATCAACATCAATATAATGAATAGGCGGTACCAAAATGAACATCAATGTCATGTACCACTCAAGGGACACAATAAGGCCAATGTTCCAAGGTAAATGGAACTCAAACCTGAAAGCAATAGCAATAGAGGAAATATGTTAATACAGATCTACTTCATCCACTACTAAAACAAATAAAACATGGAGCTATTACATAATTTTAAATTTAATAACAACGCATACAATAACAAAAATGAACTTATGAGGGAATATAATCATCACTGGATGTGAAAAATCCTAATACACAAAATAAAAGATAAATATGGGAAATAAAAGCACACCTATCATGGTGAAATTCATAATCACATGTTTGACAGGTAAAGGGAGAATAAATCTAAATGGTTCCAAACTCAGACTGACCGGCTAAATCACCAACTGAGGTTCCAAGTGCACTATTTCTAACTGACGATGCCATAACATCACGAGGCTAATCTAAATGAGTTAAAATAATTTGAAATTTTATGTCGGGGACCCTCTATTCATAAGTATTTGATCTTTATGAATTAGTAACAATCTCTTCAGCTCTAATCGTGGTGAGCAACATGGTCTAAGCCCAAATGGTTGGCCAACAGACACTAAGAGCAAACTCTAGCAAAATATCCATCCTTCTTGCAATGGTAGCCAGTCTAAAAAACCCTACACTGGCGAGGAATACATTCTAACGTTGTCTAATCACTACTTATATTTAGGGTGCTCTTTGAATCGATGTCTTATCTAACTACAACCAAAACAAGCTCTCGAATAAAATACCAATAGCACTATACTAATAGCATAGCTTCCTACCACCACCTCTATAAGTCCCTATACATGCTCTCACTAAGGCTCTCTCATAATCCACAACATGTGAGAAAGAAAATCAAGCTACTATTAAGTGCTTCATTACTAAACATAGTGGTAAGGCTAGTCCTTTAACAAATCCATGCACCAAGTCCATCTCTAAAGGATATAGAATAAGAATACGCCTTGCCTAACCAAGAAACCTAATATCATTCTTAGAATCTTATAAGGAACCTTGATGAACACCAATAATTCGAACTTATGCCTGAGGACTGCTCGATGACTCAAATGTCATCCATGGCTGAGAGGGATATGCACATGACTTGGATCCTAATTTTTGAACGTCAAAGGAATGAAGTAGCCACGAGCTCATCTGGAGGCTAAACTGACACTAAATCCTTTGACTGATGCTGAAGATCTTCAATATCTATCACTGACCCTCTGGTCTGATACTACGTTGAAGCTCTAAAAATATGTCCTAAAGTCTTGTCCATATTCATCAACAACGTTGCCCATCTTGCATCATTCATTAGGGATAGAGTCAAAGAATATGTTTGAGGTTCATAGCAATAGGGATACACAATAAGGAGTCAAGAAGTGAATTTTCTACAATGTCGTTATAGCCTCCCGAAGAAAGGTTATGAACATCTCTACACTAGTCTGTAGGACTCTACTAAATACTTAGCTCTTGTGCTAATACATCAGTGAAATCTAGCCTCTAATACCAATTTATCATAACCCAATTTCTTAGGTCATAATGGCACTACAATAACCCACCAGTAGTCAAGTCAAACCCATAGTTCAAAATGGGTAGTAACAGACTACCTAAACATGTGTAGAAAATAACAGAGAATCAATGTAAATAAAGAACAGATACATAATATAGCATATAACCTGGTGGTATCAGAACAAGAGCTGCTAATATAACAAGAGTACAAGAGTGAAATAGATAGAGTAAATTACATGATACAACTTATCTCTTAATACAACATAGAGACTAGTCTAATACATAAGAGAAAGGTAAATAGTACTCCAAACGTGAGGAGATTACTCTAAGCCTCTGACCATGGTTGCTCTGCATAACGTACACATCAATGATGATAACTCGTACTATGAACTGCACGCTGTAGAAGTGTAGTATGAGCACCAAACAGATGGTACTTTGTACAAAACTGCCAACTAAGCTCTAAAGATAAAGAAGATATATATAATATATAAACAAAATAGAAACTACACCCAATATTCAGCAACCACATAAAATAGCCAATGAGATAGTAAAGATAACCTATCCTATTTATGTCTACTATACTTACATAATAAGGATAAGAAACTATTAAGGATCAACTATCTTATTCTAGCCATACTCGTAAATCTCAACACTATGTGTTATATCTCTGGCCAATATACAAATAAATGATTAAAGAAGATTACATAGCAATATAAAAGGTCGTACAATAAATATACACTATAAACAAATGAAGGAAGGAATATAAGGTAATACCATAGCTATATATAGCTAGATATACATATATATATGGATATAAGTTCATCTTAAAAGACAACCTAGATAATCATATATTTATTTTAAGGCCTTATTATAATCCTATCAGGATTTAGTTCTAACATACTCAGGGTTTCTAATGCATATATCTCATCATAAATTAATTATGCATAATAATAAAATGGTAAAATAGAAGAGGCTAGAATTATTCCTCAAGTTTTGATATTGAATCAATGACCAATTTGTCATAAGCTAGATATAAAAATAATCAGCACAATGACAATAACAATATATATAATAATGCAAGTAACCAGCTGTTTCAGAAAACCAAATACCTAGGTGATCCTATGTGTGCCCCTACCACATCAAGATCAAAAGGTTCAACCGACATACAATAATACAAGGCATAGTCATTAGCCATATCTATACAACCCTCCCTTACGATCTGATAGATATAGGTGTAAACTGGTGATAGGCGATACGCATGCAAGTATGAATGCAATCTAATCCATAATATCATAATACCAATGTCATAACCATTACTTTCATAACCATCATCATCATAATATCCTCTGGCCTTGCCTGGTATTATCACATAATCATAATATCCTCTGGCCTTTGTAGGTATCATCATATCACCATAATATCCTTCAGCCTTGTTAGGTATCATCATAACATAATAATATCAAAATCAATGTCAATAATTGAGAGTGAACTCCACAAGGGATAAAGTAAAGTGCAAGCCCTGTGAGGGCTAAAGTATAGGACAAGCCTTACGACGACTAAAGTAAATAGACATGAAAAAAAAAAGCAAGATAGAGTATATTTCCATAAATTAGCATTCATTATCAATATCAAATTATCAATAGGAAAATATACATAACATGAATATTATAACTCTCATCGAGTTTTACCTTAAATTTATATTATCAACCCAATATATTCCTCTATCCCATATTAGAGAAATGTATATCTAGATATGATAGGTGAGCGGACTCAAGCTGTGGCTAAAAGAGTGTAAATCCAAAAGTTTGTTGCCCGAAGTGAACTTCAAGACTAAATCATTATAAAAGTGCAGAATTGATTAGAATTATCCACGACTGTAGTAATTAGTAATATCAAATCATAGACTATAACTTATCTCAGTCAAGTCCTTAAAACATTGACCTCTTCTACATATAAATTGTTTATTGGCATTTATTATAGTGAAAAAATAAATTATCAAGGTAGAAAGTGGGCTTTAACCTTTAGTTAGAGACAACAATAACATATTATATTCTAATTAGAATCATATCAATCATCGATGCAACGATCATGAATGCACCAAATATATGCATACCATCACCAGTATTCATATAATGGAATCATACGTATTAATTTATAAATAAACTATAATCACATCTTTTTAAAGGATCAACATGTCATGGACGGTCAACTTACATCATAACACGACCTTGGACCCAATAATGTGTCCTAAACAAATACAACATCATAATTACAGCCTTTGGTCCCTATATTTTTCCCAAACCTATGTCAAAATTTTAATAATAAATCATCTAATTTTTAAAAATCCATAGCATATTTATGAGGCATGCCATCTTCATAAGCTATAAGGAATATCTACAATCACCTCATATCTTGGAGGTATAATATATTAATTGACATAGCACATCAAGAAGGCATCATATCTATAGGTAATATATCAGGACAATGAGGGATATCATATCTATAGGCCAAGTATCATAATTAAGAGGAAATAACATCTCTAAAGGACATTAATCATAATCAAAGGAAAGTCATGATAATATACCAAGCCATAAAGTAAACTTATTCTAAAGGCCCAATAGTCTCAACTAGGCCTAACATCCACAACTAAGTCTACAAGGGCTGATACAAGTCTTGGCCTAAGGTGGGCTAGAAGAACCCACTTCTAATCCTCAATTTTTATATTTAGGAAATTTATACCCCCCAACTATCCTAAGGTATATAGTTCAACTTGTAGATGTCAACTAAGTTATAACTAAACCTAAGATAGGGAATTCATCTACTAACATGGGTATTTAAGTCAGTTGTACTCAAATTATGGTTTCAAGATCATTAGACCAGCGTAACTAAGGTTAACTATTCTAACCACGCTTCTAACACTTAAACATATGCCAAACCTTGCATAATTTCACGATCATCTTATAAATTAGTTTAATCTAGGGAGAAGGCAATAGGATTCTAAAAGGTAATAAGCATTTCACCTTATGGGTCCAAAACCCTCATCTAATCCCCAAACTTCAATAATCAAGACAAACTCATTCTACTCATAATCAAACTTAACATTACCATTAATAGGCCATATAAAACATACATCACCTTTAAAGAAGAGTAGGTAGAAGCCTTCTTCAAAGCCGAACCACAAAACCTTAAATCATTCACCAATGGCTCACATTTCACAATCCCAAAATTCCATCACACCATAAAAATAATAATCTACACGTCAATATGAGAATAACAATACCCATATTAAACTATTATGCATCAGATCCAAAAACAACACCAAACCCCCTCTCCCCCCCCAAGTGGTTCCCAGTTACGAAAATACATTTTCGAGGTCAACCCAAAATTCATACATCATCAAGGAATTATGACCCTTAAGAATAGATGAAAACCAAGTTCATTTGGGGATAAAACAGCTCATTAAGCTATTTGGTGTTTTGGGTCAAAAACTGAGAAATTCATCAATAAAGTGATGAAATCTTACCTTAATTTAGATTATAATCATGATAATAGATGTTTAGTAAACTTCTAAGTCACCCAAAAGATTCAATTTTGAGTTATCACACTCATTTAGGGCTTTTACAACTCAAAGATGAAGAGAAAATGACCAAAATCGCGACACTAGTAGTTATTAATAGCCCATTCAGGTAGGGAGATATTTCTATCATAGTCCCAGGGATCTCTATCCTAGTTGTGGCATTATAAAAGGATTATCGCAGTTGAAATATTGTGATCTGAATTCCACAATTGCGATCATAGATGCACCAATACCAGCAAAGTCAAAAACTTATTTTTGACCCTTAGAATGCATTTGGAGTTTGATTTTTACAAATGAACTATGTAACCCCACTAAATTTGATATTTTGGATGCATTGGAAAAGTTTGATTTTATATCAAAGATTGTTTAAAATAAATATGGGACCCACATCTATATTTTCCAATTTTCCAATGTTTTGATCAATAGGTTATAATGAACTCTGGTGCATTGAGACCAAAACCAAAGGTCTATCTGGACTAAAATTGATTTCCAAAGCTATTAGTATTGTCATAATTTGTATCCAAGATTGTTTTGCTAAATTTTTCATCCAGTGGTCATTTGGAACTAGCGTAGACTTCTAAACAAGGAATTATCTCTAAAAACCAAACAAATTGCTTGGTAATTAAAGTCTTAGTCTAGTAAGCCATAAATGACTTAGGGTAGCTATGGGAAATCCCTAATAAAAAAATAAGCAAGAATATGAAAATGACCTAGAGGGCCATTACACCCGGACTAGTATGATAAAGGATCAGACTAACCAAGTCCTTGAATAGAGGTCCCATAAATCTTTGGTAGTGATCCCAATCAAGTCTGACAAACCATCATCTCCTACAGAGCCTACTTCCATAGAGAGATCTGATGCTGGCATTGGCATAGATTTTAATATGGGGGAATGGTGAAAGGCCCCCGAGATGAGTACACAATGTAAGGGGACTCCAACCACATCCACTTCAATTTCATCTTTTGCTTCAGAGCCAATTGGGATATCTATACTAACCCTTTTCCTTTCTACTAAAAGTGTTGAATTTTGTATGGTTCTTATATCACGTGAGTTCTGGTAAAGGTTAGTCGAGAGTTAGAGAGTTACCACCACCCAACTAGAGAATATTGAGGCTGAGGTGGCATTATTGTATGGGCAGATATGGCCTTGTGTCAAAACTACACTTGAGGTGATAGAGATAAGATTATATGCTACACATAAGTTAGAACTGTCAGAGTTCCAAGATGAGGTGTATACCCATATAAATGATTTTGATGGTCGAGTGTCATCCTGATTAAGTAAAATTGAGGCACTCAATTCAGGTGAGATTATAGAAGAGGTATCCATATTAAGGGTAAATATATGCTATCTTACTAAGAGCACTGTTCTGACCATTTCTTTAGTTATACCTCATGTCGCTCAAGCAACGCCTCCGTGTAGACCTAGATGTTTGACTTATTTTGCAGAGGATTATGAGATGGTCCCTGTAGTTGGGAGAAAGACAATTATTGACATAAAATTTAGAGATCCTAATATACTATTTGACCAGGCCCTGAAATAGTTCAAGCATGATATAAGAGAGACTGACTTTGTTATTAGGCAAAGGCATGTCAAGATAGCCACATGTGCTTCCTCTAGTAGTTTATCGCTGCCACCACCACCTCCGCTAGTTGATATACCCCCACATGGAGATAATCCATATAGATGCCTAGTGTATTTTATTTCTTTACATTATGGACACACACTGGGGATAGTGTATAATCTTTTAGTTGGGGTGGGGTATACCATAACCACCATAGATATTTATTGTCATTCTTTCTTTTCCTGTCGACTATGGTATGGTTGTAGAACCATCATGTCTTGGTTAATTTCATGTGCTTCCTCTAGTAGTTTACCAGTGCTACCACCACCTCCGCTAGTTGATATACCCCCACATGACGATAATCCATACAGATGCCTAGTGAATTTCATTTCTTTACATTATGGACACGCACTGGGGATAGCGTATAATCTTTTAGTTAGGGTGGGGTATACCATAACCACCATAGATTATTATTGTCATGCTTCCTTTTCTTGTCGACTATGGTATGGTTGTAGAACCGGCATGTCTTGGTTAATTTTGTGTTGTGATGTTCTTTGTTTTATATAGTGTTTTTTTTTTGTATAATTGGGAGATTTTTTAGTATCTAAGGTAGTTGACATATTTTTATTGATTTTTGCAAAAAGTGATACCCCTCAAAAAAATTTATTTTTGGAACTGTGTGAATGTATATATGTGTTACCACTGTGAATTTTGTTATGGAATTAGGATTAGAGACATGATAATCATTACTAACAATTGCATGAACTGGATAGGTAGTAGCTTGTGGTATGACTTTATGTCATGTAAGTGTGAGATTCTATTTAGTTCCCTATGTGTTAAAACCAAAACCTTCCGATTAGTCCTGCCTTATTTATAAGATAGTCAGTTAGTAAAGGATTATAGGCCGTTTTATATATTAGTCCACTTTTAGCCTAAATAACCTTTATTGTGTGAATAAGTATCCCTTGATCTTAATTTTTGAGCCTTATTGCCTATTTTTCTTATATTAACCTTTTACCTTTCCATTTATGTTACAATGAATCTAATTTGGCCCTAGTCCTTCGTAGGTATTATGTACCTTAACACAGGGAAATTGCCTAAGTTTAGGGTGGCTATCATAGGGTTGCATATGATAAAGTAGGTACGAAGAAGGGTAAAAGTAAGAAAAATGATAGTAGGGATGGGTATGGTATAAAAAGAAAAAGAAAATAAAACCAAAAAAAAAAAAGTATAAAAGAAACCACATCCAACCTAAATATGCAATAAAGAATAAAAAGTGAGAAATAAGGGTGGAATAAAAAGGAAATTGGTTATGAGTGGACCTAAAGTTAGTGAGTGTCAAGGAGGATTAGTAACTAAATGTATCCATATGTACCATAGCAGGCCCTAAGCCTATATTATAAGACGAATAAAGTCCTATAGTAATCCTAACTTGACTATCTTAAACTTAAGGTATAGAAAATAAGGGCAACCCTATTGTATTTGATGAACATTGGTGGAACTTCTCTTTTGAGCGTGAGTGTCTCTTGACAATACCATCAATGACATTGCATTATTTCATATGAGTGAGTGAGAATTCTTCATTGTGAGGGAACATGGGTTGTATTACTAGTTGTTTACTTGTTTGGGTAGTGTAACTTTTATATATTCATGATTGTCTATTGCTAATGCAATGCCACACCTTCATTCCTTTGTGACATATTATTGTGCTTCATGTATAAATAAAATAGGTTTTAAATTATTTAAATAGGAGGGGTTAATGTCTTTGACTTAAAGTGGTGATTGACTGCCTTAGATAGCTTAGAGTTATCCTAGTTGAGTGTCATTATTTTGTTTTGTTTTGTTGTGTTTCCTAAGGACATGTAAATATTCTAAGTTGGGAGTGTTGATGTGCTATTGATTCATAGCACTTTCGATGCTTAAAATGATGAAAATATGCAGGATACTTGGTTATTTTGTTAAATTTGATGTGTTTTTGTTATGTTTTAATAGGAAATCAGGTTTTGGGTGCTAAACTGAAGTAAAGGATGAAAATTGATGTTTTGGGCTACATACCTAGGAACCTATGGCCTGTAGGTACTATGTACTATGAGTAAGTGTAAACGTAGATGATAGAAACTTGAATGTCAATGTAGGTGTTAGAAACTTGAAGTCTAAAGGCTTAGAAGTGTAGGAAAAAGACTCAGTCACTTACGGAGGGGCACCTATGGGCAGTAGGTTCCCCTCCTATCCATAGGTGATAAAGTAGGTTATAAATAATCAAAATCCAGAGCATTTAGAAGCTACTATAGGAGAGGGGGTCACCTATATTGACCACTTACGGTCCATAGGTACCATCTACGACCACCCATAGATGGCTTAGTGGTGTTCACTGACCTCAGTTTTTATTTTTCATTAGGGATTTGATTTTTAGGGTTTCCTTATAACTTTTATATACTATTTTGATGTTTTTAGTTATTTACGCACTCTATATACTTACAAACATATATTTGATTCAAAGATTTGAATTTGATCATGGGATTACATTTCTCTTAATTTTGGCTTATAATTCAATTATAGAGTTTGGGTTTTATTCATTGATTATTGTGATATTGTTTGAATGTCTTCAATTATGAATTTCTATTTTTGTTTCACAATAATGAGAGGCTAAAGTCCTTAGCTAGGGTTGGGTGAACCCTAGCAGATTGATGAAGAAGGGGAAGTGTTGAGTAATTCTAAATCAATATTCTTTAATGTATTGTGGCTAACGTTAGTTTAATAGATTTTTTAGAGGTTGAAAATATTAAAATCCCACCTAGTGTATCACTACTTACTTCGTAAGAGGAGTAGGGATTAGGAAAATATAATCACGATAGTAATTTAAAGATTAATTATCAATCAAGGCTAATCAATAAAATCTGTGAAAGACGGTTATCTATCATCAAATAACTTGAGACTCAAAAGGTAATAGTTATTTAGGATCAATGATAAGGGTTAGCAGTGCAACATCCTGAGACTCAAAAGGTAAAGGGTGAAATCTATCAATGTATCCAGAACACAATTGATGGTACATAACTTATCAGATTCTAGATGTAAGATTCTAGGTTGGTTCAACAAAATATGATAAATCTACTGAGTTAAGAAACTATGGGGAACACATTTCTAGTGTTTGTCTCTAATTTATTATAACCAAAGTTGAGTTCTATTACTTGTTTGGGATTGCTACTATAAACCCCTATTTACTTTCTGCATTGCCCATTATTTTCAGTAAATAAGAGATATAATTCCACATATTTCTTTGGGTTCAACCCTAACCTGAGCTGGGTTACGTTACTTGATAGGGCCACTTTATCTTCAATTGGAAGTGTAGTTTAGGTATTGATCAGTATATAATGGTCTTATAAGGGGCTGTTGCAACACCCTAGATTTTTGGTCCTTGAAAATTTTTGAGATTTTATCTTCACTGACTATACTATAACTCTCCATGTAAGTCGTACAGAGTCTTGAGAATCCAATCGTAGCCTAGCTAGTAAGTTGGCCTAGATTTTCTGCTATGACTATGACTTGGGATTATGAGTCGTAAAGACTTAAAATGAGCCATATGGTTTCTTCCGTAGCCTAAATAGTATGATACCAATTGTTTCTTTTTTTGAAAATGATTGGACTATGCAATTTGTAATGTTTGGGTATTAGTCGTATGGTATGACTCATAGCCAAGTCAGTGTTGGTGATCATGGACATTGTCTAGACTACGAGTAGGATCTAACGAGTTGTAAGATAACCCTATAAGTGGTACGGTAACCGATAGCAACTGGGCAGTCATTTTTAGTATTTTCATTAAGGACATTATAGTCAGTTCCCCTTTTTCCTTACTAAGACCCCATGTCTATAAAAGCACTCTAGGGGGTTATTTTTCATTTATAATACAATCAAAATAGTCCCAAACTCTCTTAACTCTCCAAGGTCAAAATACTTAGGGTTTCTAAGAAGTTTTTAACCCAAGGGCTCAAGGGTTGATTTCCCTCCATAATTTTTGGTACTTTAGGTATGTTACTCTTCCCCAATTTTTATTTTATGAAAAGCATCTATTTTACATAGTTTAATTATATAGCTTTGAATATTGGTTTGATATGGTTAAGGGTTTTGGAATGATTAATCTTTGAATTGCTTTCCTGTGATTTTTATGAGTTGTTCATGATTTTAATTGAATTTCTTGAACCAATGTGGTGAATGGGTGTGGGATTTGGAATGGGGGTCATGGTATTCCCCAAAATTGATATTTTGAATTTAGAATTGGTTTTGAATAATTGTATTCCCTCAACCCACTTGTGTATATAGTTTTGAATTGTGAAATTGTCACTTTGTTTGACTTACTCACCTGTGCTAATGCATTGCATAAATGGTTAAAAAATGAACATGGATTTTGAATGCCTTTTTGGGTATTGTTGATTTAATAAACAAAGGGGTCCAAGGCATTCATCCAAGTTAATATGATTATTATGGCATAAGGAGAATTTTACAAGTGTAACAGTATAACGACACCAATTGTGTGCCTTAATGGTTGATTCATTGGTTAATAAATAAGTTATGTGAAACTTGTTTTAAATTAGGCTTAATGGGGGTTATGCAGCTAAGCTGTGAAGGTGTGTGTCTTGGATGACTTACATTGGAAACTCGTGTTTGCTGACATAAGGCTTGGTCTTGATGACCATGTGCACAGTTCATACTATTGATATATTATTGTATCTTGGATTTACATGGGGTCGGGGCATTCCATCATCTTCCTTGATACCTTTGGTTCATGCAGCTAACATGTATTGGGCCCTTTCAGCAGGGAAAGTTGAACCCATATAGCTTGTGGGTGCCTATTTATGATGGTTGAGCTACATAGTCTATGATAATATTTTATTTCATGCTAAACCATGTTCTCTACCCCAATATCTTATATATATATATGCATGTATATGAATAGTAGGTTTGAAATGGATATGACTTGGTATTATTTTTTTCGCTATCCTTGAGTTTCATGCTAGTGCTCAATCCACTAACCGTCTTCGAACGTTGTATCCCCACCTAATGTAGGCAGCAAATGCTTCTACTTTTCCTACATAATGTTAGGAGGATCGGCTTGGTTTGTCGGTTGTTGGTAGAGAATTGGTGAGCATTCATTCTCCAAAAGACTTGGTTATTTCATCAATTTCCTTTCATAAACTAGAATTAAAGAGTTTACCTTAATATTATCTTTGTTATTATCGGAGTTAGGGGCATTTCCCAACCTAGATTATTTTCATATTTGTAGAGGCTTTATGGATATTACTATGGCTGGTTATTAATGTTGACTCTTGTAGGCATCCTTGATTTTTATCCTTTTTCTATCTTGTTAGAAGTTCAAGCTTCAGTCGCTGCTAGGTGTGATATATTCTTTGTGGTTAGGCAAATGGGGTGGTGTCTGGTCCTCAGTGGACTTGATATACCGGGCACGGCTATGCGCTGGTTTGGGTTATGGCAATTGTATAGGTATAAGTTATTGTTATTATTTGCTGAGTTTTTGTATGTAACTTCTAGGCTTTCGGGGGCTCGGTTATGTGATTGGTCATATAGACTAGCCAGTTACTTTATTGTTTGATTATTATCATTATTATTATAATTATTCTGGCATAGTTTGT
Organism: Capsicum annuum; assembly: GCF_002878395.1. Classification (NCBI taxonomy): domain Eukaryota; kingdom Viridiplantae; phylum Streptophyta; class Magnoliopsida; order Solanales; family Solanaceae; genus Capsicum; species Capsicum annuum. Next base: position 140,046,444 of record NC_061121.1, on the reverse strand, counting down.
GGCAAGCTAGTTATGGATTGGTATTTTGAGTTTGTCGGTACATTTTAGATCCTTTTAATCCTTACTATGGTAAAATTTAGTAAGGTTAGGTACACATCCACTCAAAAGACTGATTTAGGCTTAAGAAATGATCGGGATATTATATTCTTCCTCGCAACCCATCAACATCGGGGACACATAATCTACTTTGGTATCTCAAGATACCATCACCACCAATTTTGAAAATCGTCACCTTCTTCCTCCATACATCATCCTTGATTTGCATTAAAATAGGATCTAACATCTGTTTTGTTTTTACCTCTACTCCAATAGATGACTTTGCCACCTCTTGAATAATCACACACCATCCTTGGAATCCAAGAGACAAACTTCTAGACTAGCAAAATAGTGAATATGCTATACTAATCCCACCTCTTTTCGCCTACATGTGATAAGCTTTCATTGGACAACCTGCTAAGAGCATCAACAACCATATTAGTTTTACCTTGATGATAGTCAAGACTCATGTCGTAGTCCTTGAGCAACTCAAGCCATATCCTTTGCCTGAGATTCAATTCTTTTTTAGTGAATATATTGAAAGCACTTATGATAAGAATATATATCAACATAGACTCCATACAAATAATGCCACCAGATCTTTAGTGCAAACACCGCAGCTCCAAATCATAACACAGATAATTCCTGTCATGAAATTTCAACTCTCTAGAAACATATACAACCACCTTGCTATGTTGCATTAACATATAACCCAGCCCTACTCGGGATACATCACAATATAACACCAAACCATCAGTTCCCTCAGTCACAGTTACGACCAAAGCTGAAGTAAACTTATCCTTCAGCTTCTCAAAACTACCCGCAGAAGCATCATACTATAATAATTTCACCTTCTTCTAAGTCAACTTAGTCAATGGGTAAGCAATAGGAGAGAAACTCTCCACACACCTTGTATAATAACTAGCTAAACCCAAAAAGCTATAAATATCAGTTGGAGTCATGGTTCTAGGCCACTTCTTAACCACCATAATCTTCTGTGGATCCACCATAATCCTTTCACTAGAAACATGTCTCAGATAATTCATAATATTTAGCCAGAACTCACACGTAGAAAATTTTTCATACAACAACTGATCTTTTAAGGTTTGTAGCACAAGGCGGAAGTGATCAGCATGAGCCACCTCGCTTTTACAATATACAAAAATTTAATCGATAAGACAATTCAGAACAAATCCAAGAACTAATGAAAAACATGATTTATAAGGTCCATAAATATTGTTAGGGCGTTATTCAAACCAAAAGACATCACCAAAAACTCAAAATGACCATACCAGGTTTGGAAGGCAGTCTTAGGGATATCCGCCTCACTAATCTTCAACTAATGGTAACTCGACCGAAGATCAATCTTAGAAAAGAACTTAGCACCCAAAAGTTGATTGAATAGATTAACAATCCTCAAAAGTGGATACTTATTCTTCATGATCATGTTATTTAATTGGCGAAAATCAATACACATTCGAAGGGACCCATCCTTATTATTCATGAAAAAAATGGAAGCACCCCATGGAGACACACTAGGGCGAATAAAACCCTTGTCAAGAAGATATTTCAATTGCTTCTTAATTTATTTCAACTTGGATGGAGCCATTCTATAAGAAGGGATAGAAATAGGATGAGTTTCCAAAAGAAGATTAATTCCAAAATCAATTTCCCTATCGGGAGAAAAAATAGAAAGATCATTAGGAAACACCTCGGGAAATTCACAGACCACAGGGACAATTGGAAAAGAAGGACCTTCGGATCTAGAGTCTTTAACATTCACTGAGTGATAGAGGAACCCTTTAGAAACTAATTTCTGGGATCTAAGATATGAAATGAACCTTCCCTTACGTACTAGGGAACTCCCTTCCTACTCGATTATGGACTCATTAAGGAAATCAAAACTGACCCTTCGAGTTCGACAATCAAGAGATACTTATCACGAATTCAACCAATCCATCCCCAATATCATATCAAAGTCTACTATGTCCAACTCTATTAGATCCACAAAGTCTCCCTACCATGGATTGATATCACCCAACTCCTATAGACCCTTCTAGACATAATGAAGTCACTCATAAGAGTGGACCCAAAAAAAGGATCCAAACTACACTCAGGACTATAAAAATTGAATAGCCATATAAAAAGTCATATAAAGAGAGAAGACCCAGGATCAAGTAGAAAATATACATCACGAGTAAAAAGTTTAAGCGTACTAGAAACAAAATTAGGGGAAACCTCAGAATCCAGGCGAGTGGAAAAAATATACAGATGATTCCAACCAGTACTAAAGCCAGAAGTAGAAGTAGCACCTTTTGGTGTAGAAGTTGATAAAGTAGCAATAGAAAGCCTATTTCCCCAGAAGAAACCTTAGAAGGATAGTTCCTCTATATATGACCAATCTGACCATATTTACAGAACTTGTTCCTCCCCTCTTCGCAAACACCATGGTGAACTTGATCACTAAATCTACAAGGAGGATAGGATAGAGCTGACTGAGCCCCACTAACTTAAGGCTAGGCACCCGGTGCTTTAAACCCACTATCATATTGAGAATGATAATTACCCAATAGTTTTGTATAAAGAGCACTAGTCATAGAGTAGGAATAAAAATTGCCCCACTTCTTCTAAGACCACTTTCAACCATCTCTACCATTCTGTTATTAACCTCCACCTGATCCAAGTAGCAAAACTAATTATTCTCCCTTTCACACATCTTTACTTACTTCTTCTTTTGTTCTTCTACTTATTCCGTATACACCATAAGTCTAGAGATATCTATATATTTGTTTAAAAAGGTAGCCTTTCTCTCAAAGATAAACTCACGGTACAACCCAAAGGCTAACTTTCTCATTCTAGCCCTCATACTAGACACCAATTCTGGCGAATAATGGGATAGATAATGAAACTTCAAGGAATACTCCTTCACTGATATCTTGCCTTACTTTAGATTTATGAAATACTCATCTTTTCCCTCCCTCAACTCCTGAGGAAAGAAGGAATCAAGAAAATTATTGGAGAAGTTGTTCCACAAAGCAAACTCAGTATCATCGCTTATAATACCCCATACTTTTCCTAGCTTAAATTTGTCCCTAGAATGTGAAAAATTTACTTCAAAGATGAATACCATTTATTTCATGTAGTATTTTTAAGTTTTTGACTTTTTATTGTGTGTAAAATTGAATAAGATTTTCATCGATACCAAATTCTCCCAATTCTGACACTCGGTGAAGAAGTTAGAGCATTTTTAATAAAGCAGTGTGCCACCTAGACTCTCAGTGCATCACGGAGAAGCAAAAATCCACAATTGTCAAATTCTAGTGGCCCTCCCAATTTTCCTAATTGTCGCATTCCAGTAAGACTCTGCAATTTTGGCAGATCGTGCCAAGGGCCAAAATGGTAATCCAAGGGGCACTACGATTGTGGCGTGTCACGGTGGCCAACCAAATTGGGAAAAATATTACATTTTTCAGTTCCAACTTGAATTTTAAAAAGGGATCTTTGGTATTTTCCAAGCCTCATGTCATGAATAACAAAGAATTTAACCTATTCAAAGCGTATCATATTCACTTTTCACCTATTCACTCTCAAAAAAAAATCCTAAATCTCAAAATTTCTCTCCAGAAATCTAAATTCCTTCATTAATTCTCTAAGGAAACTCAAGATTAAGGATTCCCAATACAGGACCTCTAAGAATTCATCTTCAAAGCGTCAATATAGATCCAAGATTCAAGTTTTAACATCTAAGATCGTCAATTAAGGTATGTGGGGTTAAGAACAAGGATACTCCTTTTATCCTTGTGCCCAAAACATGTTTTAAATTACAAAGTTATTTGATTTTATATGATTTCTCATGAAATTTAAGTTAGGTTTTATACCCATTATCATTATTTCAAAGATTATGAGATTTTCCATGATTTAGAAGTTGAATTACATGACTATATTCATATTTTTATGCATTATGCAGTAATTTTAAGATTTTATGATTAATTATGAGTGTTTATATTATCAGCATAAATTTTAAGATATTTTAATATGAGATTGATGCATGGGTCATTAAGCCACAATTTAAGATTTTTTTTTGAGATTATTTATGCCATGTGCACCCTCAGATAAGTTTAATCATAGATTTTGACAAAGATTTGACCTTTTGGTCCTAAGCCTATATAAGAATCGACTTTGTTTAGATAACTTGAGATTTAAAGAAAGAAAAGAATAATTGGTTTTCTTGTAAACCTTTGTGCTAGTTTTGAAGTGGATTTTTTAAGATTTTTAGCATAAGAATGGGAGTAGCATTTAGCACCGAGTTGGGTATGATTCCAAGGTTTCATACCCCAGAACTGCATGCCACCATAGGATTTAGATTATTCCCACTTCTACGCGGATAACTCAAATTGTGATCACTAAGATAGAAGTTCTATTCTGATGGCAAGGGTAGAACAGCTCTACCTAACAGGGGCCAGACGTAGGACTCAATGGTGCTCACATAGTGTATGTCGGTTAGAAGAACCTCCCAAAAGATATCCCCTACTCTTAAAATAGTATAGTGGTGTAAAGACTTAAGATAAAGTGTTTTTCCTTACAGCTTAGTGGTAAATATTTTCAGAATAGTTCCTCAGAAAAGAATAACAGAAAGCTTTTATAAAACTAAATGAAAAGAATCAGAAAGTTTACTCAGATTATGCTTTATAGAAAGATATTAGTTTCAGATTTTAGATTTAAAGAGTTAGTCCTTTCTACACTTAGACAGTATGATTTAAAGAGAGAATGCAAGTACAACTTTTAGAAATCTATGTTATGACTCACTAGATTTATAAAGTATGATTTGTTACTCATGATCTTTAGTATTTCAGATATTCTAGCTTATGTAAGTCATTTACATTTAGCATGCATTGTCTTACAAATTATGATGATTGATATTATGTTTTACTTATGCATTCACCCCTATATACTCCGTACATCATCAAAGTACTGATCTACATATATGTGTATGTGCAACATTATCTCATAATGTATGTATCAGTTTAGTTGTAGCATGCATACTATATGTAGATAGATTACATCTTCCAGTCAGAAGGTGATGAGTCCTCTTGATTCAAGGGCTCAAGTCAGTCATATCGTTTGAGTAGTATTTTATTTATTTATTTAGTCGTATTGATTTGGGATAGTTGGAGCTCATGTCCCAGCTATCTGGAGTCAGTATAGTAGAGTCTTCATACATGTTATTTAGAGTCAGTTATGTAATTTAGTTCCTCTTTTTAGATTTTATCAGAATGTACAAGTGTACCAATATTGTATTTTTCTCAGATTCCATCATGGTTATGTTTCTGCATAATAAACTCTGTCATTTTATACATGGTTAATTAGTTCCTTATCAGTATGCCAGCACATGGATTAGCTTGGGATCACTTATGGTCCTAAGCACCGTGTGACATCTCGAGACTCATTTTTGGGGCATTACATCACCTCTAAGCTACTCCCACTCTTCATACCATTGGTATGCTACATCCTTTAACAGATAAGAAGCGAACTTTATACCCTCCACATCAGTTGAATGCATCTTAAAAAAGATATTTTCCATCTCATCAATAAAGTTTTGAGGATATTCCTCAACTTTATAACAAGTGAAAGTAGGAGGACTCAACCTCATCAATTAGCCAATCCTAATAACCTCAGATAATGGAGTAACAAAAGAAACACACTCATTTTAAAAGGATGCCAACTGGGTAAGAAAATAAATCGACTGGTGAAACTCAATATTAGACATGCTAGCCTGAGATACCTGTAGAGGATTAGGGGAAAATGGTGGAGTTCCATTAGGAAAATCAGAAGTTGTGACCATAGATCCAGTTTCAACCCCTGGAGTATGACGAGCTCCATCTACATGGTCCTTAGATGGGACAGAAGAATTTCCATAATTATCAGATCTTCTTGGAGACATGATCTGTAAGGTGGACAAATAGGGATTGGAGAATTTCAAGACTTTAGTCTCTATAGCTCAAAATAGAACAACAAGAAAGGGAAACATTCCTAAATATCTCATAGCCTTTCCTTTATAAGTGTGGCATGCTACACACCCATAAACGAGACTCTACTTTACATGGATTTGTTGGACACCCAATGACACAAAACCTAGGCTCTAATTCCATCTCTATTATAACTCAAACCAGGACCTGGCCATGACTGGCATCTCAACTCCCATATAAACTGGAGACTTCCCCTTTTTGCACCTAACCAAACAACAGTATATCCCTGATGTTGCATGAATTCCAAATATATAACAAGATAATTCAAAGGAATAAAACATACTTCTATGATCAAAATCAATAACTAGACAACACAACTAACTGACTTCACATGAGTCCACAGTAATCCAAACAAAGCCTCTACTAAAATTGAATATCAATTAAGCGTCGGGACATGCCCCCGACTATAGCAAAAAATAAGTCTAAATAGTCTTAGACATGAGAGACCAAAATATGAAATATAGATTTTTAAAGTATGAAAGCTCACCATTTCAATGTCAACTGACAAACCGATCCTAAGTTCTAATCACTAAGTAGGAGGCGTAGAAGTATGGCCAATCCCTACATCACGTAGTGATACAATATTCTAAGATGGTTAGTAGGGTAAACTCTAGCATGTAACTTTAAGATAAGGATTTTTTAATTCCATGATCAATAGTTTCAAATCATTCAAATCCAATGCACATAATTAATGCATATATATATATATCACATGCCATGCTATAGAAAAAGTCTTAACATGTACTCTAAAACTTTATTTGGGATTGTGTAGCACAACCGACATAACATATAAAAAAACGTATAGGCGATATGGGCACAGCACTTCCGCAGCTGGTAGGACCCCAGTTCGCTTACCCATACAAACCAGATGGTATATATATGCACTATGGGGGACTAAAACCTCCATGCATATCAAGGTGACACGAGCACCCAATTATGTAATAAGATATGTGGCACTCAAACTCTCCAATCAAATGATATTAATAAGAGGGATTCGAACCACCCGATCATAGAGAACCCTGTATCGACAATCGCAGTTTCTAGTGTATGTCCTTTGGGACCACTAATTTCATGACTAAACTATATAACCCTCATTAAATCACTATTAAAACATTTATCACACAATCCCATTCATTGAACCATAATACACATTTAGTGATACATTGTAGGTATCATCATACCAACTACACTTGCAAGATAACATCAATATACCTTACCAATTATCTTCACTTAGGGAAATTCACAACCCCCTTGGTTTAATTTTACATTATCTTAGGAAATTACACAACCCCATAAGGTTCAATTCAAAATCATAATGCAATAGTTTAATTCCCATATTTCTCACAATTAAATCTAATTTCACAATATGGGGTCAGGGTCATAGCCGCTTCAAATTTCACAAGTTTGGGAAATCTCATTCCCTAGTTTATTCACCATTACCATGCATCAAATTGAATTTAAAAGCACTAGTTAAACTTAACCCGTGCAGGGACAAATATGAAACATCACATAAACAATAGTTATACAAAAACCCTCAACCCATGTTTCCAAAATCAACATTAATATATCATAACCAATACTTTAAAACCTGTTACTTAAGCAAAGTAATAATTAGGGAAGAGTAATATACCTTAAATACCAAGTTTCACGGAAGAAACTTGTAATACCCCAATCGTTTCTTAAGCCTAAATCCATCTTTTGAGTGAATATGAATGACTTCCAAAGTGATTGATATTTATACTATGCTGTATTCTCTAATTTATACTTTTTTCCTTGTAGAGCATTGAAAATGCTTTCCATCAATACTAAATTCTCCCAAATCCAATATTCGGGTGAAGAGTTAGAGCCATTTTAGTGAGTAAGTGTGCCACCCGACACTTTAGTGCGTCTCGGAGCCAGCCAAAATGGCAATTGTCATTTTTCAGTGAGCTTTCGTGATATTGATGCAATGTGCCAAGGCTTAATTTTAGGATTGTCAAATTCTAGTGCACCATCACGATTCTACCGCGTCGTGGTGCCCTTCCCGATCACGACCAGGGTAGAAAATGCAACTTTACCTCATCGCGCTACTTAAAAATTTCCTAATTGTCCAATTCCAGTGAAGGACAGCAATCCTGGTGCATCACGCTAGGGCCAAAAATTGGGCTCTAGTTCTAGAATATGCCCAAGGGTATTTTCGTCTTTTCCACTGTCTTTACCCTTTATATATATATATACAAGTAAGGGAGAAAATCCTTATTTCCTCTCCTATCTTCTTCAAAATTCTAGGGTTTCTCTCCAAAACTCAATCCAATTCTTGTCTAAACATCTCAACATCAAGCCATTATTTTCACAAATTCGTTCACGATTTAAAACTTCCATGTCGAGAACATTAAGATCTCTAACTCAAGAAATGGGAAAAGTAGTCTATAGCAAGTTTATTCATCCCAGATATTAATCAAGGTATGTGGGGCTTGAGCAAGAATATCCTTTTATTCTTGTGCCCAAAGAATTGATTTTTACTATTGGAATTTCATGATCCTTGAAAGTAGGTTTACACCCAAATTTCTTTATTTATGATTTATGAGATTTAAGTTGATTGAGTTTGATATTTATGATTATTTTACCATCATTTTTCTTAAATTGAGAATTTACGCCATGAATTACATTTTTTAATTATGTATTGATGATTTCTAAGAGATTTAAGACAAGTGTCATGAGTTATGCATTTTCCATGAGAAGTTTGAGTATTGAATATATTTATTGTTATTGAACTTGAGGGTCAAGAATGAGTGCTATGATGTTTTCTTGAAGCTTTTGATACTTGATATGATTTTATAAGAAAGTTACTTGATGTGGAGAAAGACTGTTTGAGTTTGAGTCGAGTTAGGAATCCATAAATTGTAAATGATTTATATATGAGATATATTTATGATTTGGTCTTCATGATAGACCCTTGATTTGATTAAGATGGATTTCCTAATGTCTTCTAAGCTGAGTCTAGAAGGAGTATTTAGCATTGAGTGGGAAGTGTGGGTTCAGCGCATCCTACTTCCCTAAAACTACGTGCTATCATAGGATTGAGATTTGAGGGCCAAAGAGTCGAGTTTGTGATATAGATATGAGCTTGAGGTTATACTCCCTGGCAAGAGTATAACGCTCCTACCAATGTTGGGTTCCTTCCTTAGGAGAGCAAAACATTGGACTCCATGTAGCTCAGATGGTTTATGTCAGTTATAAGAAACTCCCAAGTCCATAATAGTCTAAGTTTCTTGAGTTACCGAGTCACTCTAAGTCATGAGTTAAAGATTTTAAGTTAAGTCCAATGATTTATGAGATTTGTGAAGCATGTGTCATTATTGATGATTTATGGAAATTATGTTTCAAGAAATTCAAGCGAAGACAGTCATTATTGTCAGCATGTATGACTTTATTTTACATTTATGATATTATTTAAAAATGTTACACACACCCTCACATACTCAGTATAGTCCCAAGTACAAATTCCCATACTCTTTTATGTTCTACATTTTCTCATGATGTAGGTTTAGGTGTTTAGTCTCAGCAGCAAAAGTGATCTTTGAGTACCTCCATCTACATTCTTATAGTTGGTGAGTCCTCATGGTTCGAGGACCTATGTCCTTGATTTTTGTCTTGATAGTGGATAGTTGTTTCTTTTCAGTTCAGGTGAGTCAGTTGGGATCTGTCCCAATGGCTCCTCAGTCTTTTGTATTAGAGGCTTTGTCAGACTAGAGTACCAGTATGTACAAAACTTTTAGCATTTTATTTGTACGTAACAGTATTTCTTCGTATCATAGTATGCTCTTGACATGATAATTCTTCCTATTTTAAAATGATTAGTGTTATAGTAAGTTCTGAAATTCATGACAAGCTTAGAGGGTTAGCTTGAGGCCATATGTGGCCTTAAGCACCCTATGACGTCTTGGGATAGGTTCTTGGGGCGTTACAAGCTTGGTATCAGAGCCTAAGGTTTGAAGAGTCCTTGGGAGTCTGATGAACCACGTTACGTAGAGTCTTGATCATAGATGTGTAGTATGCCACATCTATGAGCAAGAGGCTACAGGACATTTTAGGAAAAAAAATTTCTTTCTTTCAAATATCTATCGTGCCTACAACTATTTTTTTCTGCTATTAATTCATGCTGTATTATGACAGAAAATGCCTCCTCATAGAGCTCACAGAAATAATGAACAACCTCAACCCATTGATTATTTAGGTGAGATAGTGTCCCATGCGGAATTTCGGGCAGCTTTTCAAGCGCTAGCCCAAGCGGTTACCGCCAATGCTCAGACCTATGCATAGGTCATAGTTCTACCTCTGCAAAAAGGTGATTTAGCGACAACTCGGGTTCATGATTTTATGTGAATGAATCCACTAGAGTTGTATGGGTCAAAGATAGGTGAGGACCCATAAATAAATCTTGATGAGGTTAAAAAGATCACCTAAATTATGCATGTAACGAAGGAATAAAGTGTGGAGCTAGCTTTCTATCATTTGTAAGATGTTGCTTATGATTGGGTGGAGATGTGGAGAAAGAGTAGAAGGGAGAATACCGCTCCCATGACTTGGTAGTTATTCCAGGATGCGTTCTTAGATAGATTCTTTCCCCTAATGCTGAGGTAAGCGAAACTAAAAGAATTTATGAACTTGAGATATAGCCTTATGACAGTTAAGGAGTATTGTCATCAGTTCAACTAGTTATCTAAGTATGCTCCCGGTATGGTGGTTGATTCTAGAACTAGTATGACTAAGTTTTTGGCTAGTGTATCTGGTTATGTTATGAAAGAGTGTAGATCCTCTATGCTTAATAGGGATATAGACCTTTCAAGACTAATGATTCATGCTCAACAGACTAAAGCGGACAAGGTGAAAGAGAGAGATAGAGTAAGGGTAAATAAGAGAGTTAGATCAGAGTAGCAGAGGTATGGTCAGACTAAATTTTTTGGAGGACATCGCCCTCAGCTCCAGAATTGTTCACTTGTGCCATCACCTTCATCAGTCAGTGCTCCCGTATTCAGAATTAGGCAGGAGCAGGGTAATAGGCCTACTATGTCCAGGTCCTAAGATAGTGTGAGTAATAGACCTCGTCCTCTCCCATGTATGAAGTGCGGTAGGGACCATCCTGATAAGTTCTTAGTCAATGGAAGAGGTTGTTTTGGTTTAGGTAAGTTGGGCCACAAATTCAGGGCTTGCCCATACGCTAGATAGGGGAGTTATGATATTCATCTCCTGAGTCAGGCTATTAGTGCTCCAGCCCCTTTAGTTTGTCCTTATCCTTCTCAGGGTACCTCATCTAGTACTGCAAGGGGTCAGCGCCAGAATGGCTTTTATGCTATACCACCCCACCAAGAGTAGAAGGATTTACCAGATGTTGTTACGGGTATGCTCCGTGTATTTTATTTCAATGTGTATGTGTTGATAGACCCTGGGCCAAGTCTGTCTTATGTGACTTCGTTGGTGGTTTGAATTTTAAAATCACTGCTAAAAAATTCTTGAGCCTTTTCTAGTTTCTACCCTACTAGGTGAATCTATTGTTGTTAAGCAAGTGTAAAAAAAGTGTCCTATCACTTTGCTTAATAGAATCATGTTTGCAGACTTGATCGAGCTAGACATGGTTGATTTTGACATTATTCTGGGTATGGATTGGCTTCACTCTTATTATGCGTTTATAGACTGTCCTACTCGTGTAGTCAAGTTTTAGTTTCCCAATAAGCCAGTGTTTAAGTGGTCTAAAAATTTTGTAGCTCCCAAGAGTCATTTTATATCCTACCTTAAAGCCAGGAAATTGATATCTAAGGGTTGTATCTATCACTTGGTTTAAGTTAAAGACACTAAGCCCGAGACATTGACTATTTTGTCTATTAGTATTTTCAATGAGTTTCTTATTATTTTCTCAAAAGATCTCCCAGGGGTACCTCCTGATAGAGAGATAGAATTTGGGATTTATCTTTTTCCTAATATGCAGCCTATTTCTATTCCTCCGTATCTCATGGCCCCCACAGAACTTAAGGAGTTAAAAGAGAAACTCAAAGATATTCTTGATAAGGGTTTTATAAGGCCTAGTGTGTCTCCTTGGGATACATCCATTCTATTCGTGTGAAAGAAAGATGGCTCATTGCATATGTGCATTGATTATCGTCAGCACAACAAGGTTATAGTTAAGAACAAGTACCCTCTTCCTAGGATTGATAACTTATTTGATCAGCTGCAAGGTGCCAGTTATTTCTCAAAAATAAAGTGTGATATTCCAACGATAGCTTTTCACACTCATTATGGTCATTTTGAATTCCAGGTTATGTCCTTTGGGCTAACTAACGCCCCACCAGCTTTTATGGACCTCATGAATCGGGTGTTCAGACAGTACTTGGATATGTTTGTTATTATGTTCATAGATGATATCCTTGTATACTCCCGAAATGGAAATGACCATAAAGATCATCTCTGAATTGTCTTGCAGACCCTTAGAGTTCTTCAGTTGTTTGCCAAATTTAGCAAGTGTGAATTTTGGTTAATGTCGGTTGCATTTTTTTTTCATATTATTTTTTCTGAAGGTATTCGAGTTGATCCTCAAAAGGTAGAAGCTGTGAAAAATTGTCCTAGACCTATTTCCCCGTCTAACATTAAGAGTTTCTTAGGTCTAGCTAGTTACTATCGTCGTTTTGTTGAAGATTTCTCCTCCATTGTTTCTCCTTAGAAAGTTAAATTCTATTAGTCAGATTATTGCGAGAAGAGTTTTTAGGAGTTGAAGACTTGACTAACTTCATCCCCTATGATGACCCTGCCTAATGGTGTAGATGATTTTGTGGTGTATTGTGATTCCTCGAGAGTTAGTTTAGGTACCGTGTTGATACAAAAGGGTAAGGTTATAGCCTATGCCTCCCAACAGTTGAGACCTCATGAGAAGAATTACCCCACCCATGATCCTGAGCTAGCTGCAGTAGTTTTTGCCTTAAAAATCTGGAGACACTACTTGCACGGTGTTTATGTCGATGTCTTTACGGATAGCAAGAGTTTGCAGTATGTGTTTACTCAAAGAGAGTTGAACCTATGGCAGAGGCGATGGTTAGAATTGCTAAAGTACTATGATATGAACATGTTGTATCACCCGGGCAAGACCAATGTAGTGGTGGATGCCCTTAGCAGGTCATCCATGGGTAGTATGACACATGTAGAGAAAGATAAAAAGGAATTGGTTTGCGAAGTTCATCGTTTGGCTAGGATGGGTGTTAGATTACTTGATTTAGCTGAGGGTAATGTTTGGGTTGAAAGTAGTTCTAAATCTTCTCTAGTTTCATAAGTGAAGGAGAAATAGGATATTGATTCTTGTTTGGTCGAACTGAAATAGTCAGTTAAAGACCAAAAGGTGGGGGTTTTCTCCCAAGGGAGAGATGGTGTATTGAGGCTTTAGAATAGATTGTGTGTGCCTGATGTTGATGGTCTAAGGCAGATAATTATGGCTGAAGCGCATGGCGCGCGGTATTCTATTCATACCGATGCTACCAAGATATACCATGATTTTTGGGAAATTTAGCTGTGGAATGGTATGGAGAAGGATATATCGTAGTTCGTAGAGAAGTGTGCAACTTACCAATGGGTGAAGATAGAGCACCAGAGACCTGGTGGTATGATGCAAGAATTTAGCATTCCTACTTGGAAGTGGGAAGTGGTGAACATGGATTTCATGGCCGGTTTACCTCTTTCTTATCGTCATCATGATTCTATTTGGGTCGTTGTAGATAGATTGACTAAGTCAGCACATTTCTTGCTAGTACATACATCTTTTACCACTAAGGACTATGCTAAGTTGTACATCCGAGAGTTAGTCAGGTTGCATGGAGTTCTATTGTCTATCATCTTTGATAGAGGTACTCAATTTACTTCTCAGTTTTAGAGAGCCTTTCAGAAGGGTCTTGGCACCCAAGTTCATCTTAGCTCCTCTTTTCATTCGCAGACAGACGGTCAAGCTGAGAGGACTATCTAAACTTTGAAAGATATGTTGAGAGCATGTGTTCTTGATTTCAAAGGAAGTTGGGATAAACATTTGCCATTTATTGAATTTGCATACAACAACAGTTTTCATGCTAGCATTGGAATGGCTCCATTTGAGGCTTTGTATGGAAGAAGGTCGAGATCACCCATAGGTTGGTTCGAAGTGCGTAAGGCTACTGTGATTGGACCTGATACTGTGTTCGAGGCCATGGAGAAAGTTAAGTTGATTAAGGAAAGGTTGAAGACAGCCTAGAGTCATTAGAAGTCATATGCATATATGAGAAGAAGAGCTCTTGAGTTTGAAGTTGATGATTTGGTGTACTTGAAAATTTTGCCCATGAAAGGGGTGAAAAGATTTGGAAAGAAATGGAAGATTAGTCCCCAATATGTTAGCCCTTATAAAGTTTTGAATCATGTTGGGAAAGCAGTTTATGATATTGAGTTGCCTACAGAGTTGTCCGTTGTCCACCCTGTCTTTCTTATTTCTATGCTCAAGAAGCACATTGGTGATTCAGTTATGGTTTAACCATCAGAGAGCTTAGATCTTTACGATATTATTTCTTATGATGAAGTTCTGGTCGAGATCCTAGATTATCAAGTACGAGACTAAGAAACAAGGAGGTTCCCTTGGTTAAAGTTCTGTGGCGAACTCAATTAGGTGAGGGTGCTACTTGGGAAGTAGAACCAGATATGCTAACCTGATACCATCATCTCTTCTCCATGAGTTAAAATAGAATTGAGGGTACTATTCTTCTCTAATTTAGTTTCCTACTAATCCAACGTATTCAGTTGTATAGATATCTATTCTATGATTCGTGCATTCTATGAAGTACTCAAAAATCTAGAGTAAAGTAAGTCGGTTGAGAAAATGGTTCCCATAAAGTATTTCAAGCTTCCTCTTCGATCTTAAGCCTAACTAGCAATATTTGAGGATGATTGTTTCCAATGGGGGGGATATTGTAATACCCCGATCGTTTCTTATGCCTAAATCTGCCTTTTGAGTGAATATAGATGACTTCCAAAGTAATTGATATTTATACCATATTGTATTTCTCTACTTTCTACTTCTTTCCATGTAGATCATTGAATAAGCTTTCCATCGTATCCAAATTAGCCCAAATCTGACACTCAGGTAAAAAGTTAGAGCCATTTTAGTAAGACACTGTGCCACCTGGCACTTAGCGCATCGCTGAGCCAGCCAAAATTGCTATTGTCATTTTCTAGTGATCCTCTGCGATATTGACACGTCGCACCAAGTCTCAATTTTAGGATTGTCAAATTCTAGAGCACCAATGTTATTCCACCGCGTCGCGGTGCCCTTCCAGATCACGACCAAGGTGGAAAATGCGACTTCACCGCTTCACGCGATTGAGAAGTTTTCCAATTGTCCAATTCAAGTGAAGGACCACAATCCTGGCGCGTTGCGCTAGGGCCAATAATTGGGCTCTAGTTCTAGAATTTTCTCAAGGGTATTTGAAACTTTTCCACCAACTCTTACCCTTTATATATATACAAGTAAGGGTAAGAATCATCATTTTCTCTTCCATTTTCTCCAAAATTCTAGGGTTTCTCTCCAAAATTCAATCCAATTCTTTTCTAAAACATGTCAACATCAAGCCATGGTTTTCACAAATTAGTTCAATATTTAAAACTTCCAAGTCAAGAACATTAAGATCTCTAACTCAAGAAGTGAGAAAAAAAGTCTATAGTAAGTTTATTCATCCCGGATAATAATCAAGGTATGTGGGGCTTGAACAATAATATCCTTTCATTCTTGTACCCAAATAATTGATTTTTATTATTGGAATTTCATGATTCTTGATGTGGGTTTACACCCAAATTTCTTTATTTATGATTTATGAGATTTGAGTTGATTAAGTTTGATATTTATGATTATTTTACCATCATATATCTTAAATTGAGAATTTATTCCATGAATTGTATTTTATTATTATGTATTGATGATTTCTAAGTGATTTAAGACAAGTGTCATTAGTTCTGCTTTTTTCATGAGAAGTTTGAGTATTGAATATATTTATCAATATTGAGCTTGAGAGTGAAGAATGAGTCCTAAGATGTTTTCTCGAAACTTTTGATACTTGATATGATTTGATAAGCAAGTGTACCAGATGTTGAGAAAGACTGTTTAAGTTTAAGTTGAGTTAGGAATCAAAAAATTGTATATGATTAACAGATGAGATATATTTATGATTTGGTCTTCATGATAGACCCGTGAGTTGATTATGGTGGATTTTCTAATACGTTTTAAGCTGAGTGTAGGAGGAGTATTTAGCAATGAGTGGGAAGTATGGGTTCAACGCATTCTATTTCTCCAAAATTACGTGCCACCGTAGGATTGAGATTTGAGGGCCAAAGAGTCAAGTTTGTGATCGCAGAGATGAGTTTGAGGTTATACTCCCAGGCAAGAGTATAACGCTCCTGCCAATGTAGGGTTCCTTCCTTAAGAGCGCAAAATGTTGGACTCCATGCGGCTCCCATGGTTTATGTCAGTTATTAGAAACTCTTAAGTCCATAATAGTCTATATTTGTTGAGTTACCGAGTCACTCTAAGTCATGAGTTAAAGAGTTTGAGTTGAGTCCAATGATTTATGAGATCTACGAAGCATGTGTTATTATTGATGATTTATGGAAATTATGTTTCAGGAAATTTAAGCAAAGAGAGTCATTATTGTCAGTATGCATGACTTTATTTTACATTTATGATATTATTTAAAAATATTACATACACCCCCACATACTCAGTACAATCCCAAGTACTGATTCCCATACTCTTCTATGTTCTATATTTTCTCGTGATGTAGGTTCAGGTGCTCAGTCTCAGTAGCGATAGTGATCTTTGAGTTCCTCTATTTACATTCTTACAGTTGGTGAGTCCTCATTGTTCTAGGACCTATGTCCCTGATTTTTGCCTAGATAGTAGATGGTTGTTTCTTTTCAGTTCAGGTGAGTCAGTTAGGGATCTGTCCCAATGGCTCCTTAGTCTTTTAGAGTAGAGGCTTTGTCAGACCAGAGTACCAATATGTACAGAACTTTCAGTATTTTATTTGTACAGGACAGTATTTCTTCGTATCATAGTATGCTCTTGACATGATAATTCTTCCCTATTTTAAAATGATTAGTGTTATAGTGAGTTTTGAAAGTGATGATAGGCTTAGAAGGTTAGTTTGAGGCCACGTGTGGCCTTAAGAAATGTGTGACATCTCGGGATAGGTTCTTGGTATGTTACAAAACTCAACCCTTAAGACCTTGGATAATCTACTTCTTGAAAACCCTAAGTATGGTTGCTTAAGAGGATTTGAGAGAACTTTGGAAGTGTTTGAGTACATTAAGGATGTAATATAACCTTCTTAAGTGCTTTATGGAGGTAGGGTTTTAATTGGGCTAGGAGGGAGTTGTCCAAAGTACCCTCAAAATTAAAGCTGAAATTTAATCATTAATGACTATGGGACACCATATGACTCGTATAGACTCATTAAGACTCGTCACACTGAGTCATAGCCAAGACAGTTTATAGGAGACCCACACACTAGTAACCCCACGACTCAACTTGTACCAATCATAATGGGACCCTTCAACTTATTTGGTCCAATCGTAATCAACATAGAACCCATTTAGGTAAAAACTGGACATTCTATGATTTGCACCCAACAACTTATAATAAGTCCGTATGACTCATAGTGAGCCACTCGTACTCAGAGCAGAACTTATCCACTTACTTTTTTATTTTCTTACGACTTGGGTCCTAGGACCCATCAAGACTCCCTATGACTCATATTTCTATGTCATACTTATGATAGAAACTCAAATACCATTCACTAGACTACTTACGACTAGGGTCACATGACCCGTTAAGTCACCCTAGAACTTCTAGGTGTAAGTCGTAGTCAAGATAATGAAGATAAAATTTTAGAAATTTTTAAGGATAAAAAATCCAGGGCATTAAAGAGTAGCATATTTTTGGTACTCATATTGCACTTCTGCAGCAAGTGGATCATTTTGTACAAGTTTTTTTCATTGATTTATGTATCGTGTAGAGCAGCCATAGATCACCAATTTAGGTGAACTTCAAGTGTTTAGAGTTTTTCTACTCTCTTTCTTATTGTTAGAATGATATTTATTTTTTGTTTTAGAGAGGGCTTTGTATATAATTATTCTATATCTTATTTTGTACTCTTTTTATATTAGATCTTGTTCTAACTTTGCCAGGTTTTGGGAATATTTTTGTTTTTTTAATTTCTCTGGATTATTTAGTTTTGCTTTTGCCTTTATTGTAAGTCCTTTACTAGTTGTTTTTGCATTTTGGGTTGGCTTGCCAAATGGTGGGTTATGTTAGGTGCCATCATGATATTAAAAATCTAGTCATGATAGAAACCCTATAATAGAGTCGATGATCATGAATTTGTCCTTAAGTGTTAGGGATTAGGTTGTAATCCTTCACATAGTATGTCATTTGGTTGATTATTATCGTTTTCATCTTTATTGACCACGACCAAGTGGTAGTTACACAAAAAGGAAAGGCTTAGGCTTAATTGAGTGGTGCAAGCTTGGATTGAGCTAGGTTATGGTGTTAATGTTGTTGAAACCTTGTTTGTTTTATGTGTGTATGAAAACTAATTCTTAGTATTGCTTGTACTATTAATGTTCAAGAAAAGTGAAAATTTGTCTGATATCGTAAGTGTCAATCACATGCAATGAACTTATATAAATATTATTAGATTTTACAAATGTTGCAATGTTATAATTATGGTTTTGATAATTTTGATATATGTCATTGTTGTGGAATGTACCGATATTTAGATATCTCTATGAGATTAGTGATATAAGTTTGTAGATTCTTGATGTTTGGGATATGATATATAGATAAGGTCTCATTCTATTTAGGTCATGACTAGGGGATGCACATAGAAGACCTTTTAGTATATGTCTACGAGGTGTAGATGAGTGTGATGGTTCCTTGGGTGGTTTGAGGACTATGTTCTTTGATTTTATTGATTTTATGAGTTAACAAGGATGTATATTATTATTGTTGTTGTTATTATTAAGGATCCTTAAATGGTCCACATTACTTGTATGATATGACATGGATCTATATTATTTATTACTTGTATGAACTGCACACATATTATATGATGGTGGTTAATTTAGAGTCTTAATTTTGGTCCTAGTTGACTTGACTGGTTTAGTCATCCTTATTGACTCTTGTTGACTAAATATCACGTTTTGCTTGTTACAAGGTTAGGTATTATGAACTTGAATGATAGTTTCATGATAAGGTTTATGGTTTTCTAGTAATACTATGTATTGGTTAAGTGTCCATATTTCTTATTTTGGGTTGGTTAATGACCCTAGTAGTACAGGGTTGTTTCTTGTGTGTTGATACTACATGTTCTCTTCTTTTAATTAAGTGTAAAGTGAGTGACTGTTTTGACACCTTAGTTATGACTTGGATCATTTATAAACTAAAGGATAAGCTATATCTTTTGGGCTACCATGGGTTCTTCTATCTTTTTCTGGTCTCTTTGCTTTGAACCCAACCATTACTTTAGCTTTTGGGGTTTTGTCCTCTCTTTTGACACTTTTTAGAGTTTTGTTAAGATGACTTTTAGTTCCTATGATATTGTCTTTTGCAATACTTTTCTTTCATGTTATTAAATATTTCTCTTATTCAATAGAATTTGGTTTAGTTTCCTATTTTTGGGCTAAGTATTGACTGGCTTATGATTTTGGTTTGTTCTCCCACCAGGGATTAGTGTGGGTCTCACTCACGGTGGGTGTAGGTTGTGACAAAGTTTGTGTCAGAGCCCTATTTTGTTGATCTTTTTGTATCAAAAAAGGTCTAGTGAAGTCTTATGGAATGGTACAGAGATGTTTGTATTTTTCCTTGAGAGGTAATAGGGCCTTAGGAAAACTATCTTTTCTTTCGTCTTACTCGTTGTGACTTAATTCTAATTTGTATTTGGTAATCCAAATTAGTATCTAACACTCTTCATTCTTTTTTTAGATATGGTGAATGTTAGCTTGAATAGTGTGAGAGTAGTAACCCCAGCACCAGCAACTCCAATTATAAAACTGGCTATTTTGGGATGAGGATGAGGCAGGGGTAGGAGAAGTGAAAGAGGGAGAGCAACTCCCATGAAGGGTAGAGCTCAGGAAATAGATGAACGGGTTTATCATAGGTTAGTATCACCTCCCCTTCTAAGAATATATTGAAATGGTTAAGGTAGTTGATGAGGATTCTTTGAAACCAGAGGTAGACACACCAACTCGAGGTGCAACCCTTTCTCTGATGTCTTCTAAGGTTATTCGACTGGTTTTAGCTTTTCTTAATGGGTTGGTTGGTATTGGAGAAATCCCCACTATGCTATTTTTCAGGTTTTGAGCGCTCGTCTCACTAAAACTTTAGCTATTAAGATGGATAATACTTTGGGTAATAATGCATAACTGTGTATTAGGCCCCGTTATGACTAGAAATGATCATGAGTTGTTGATGAGTTTCTGAAGATATAGCCTCCTCCGTTTATAGTACTAATACTAGGGATGCATTTGATTTTATCATTGATTGCTATAAAAGGCTTCACCGATTAGGATTTTGCAATTGCATGGTATTGAGTTTGTGACTTTTTAACTAAAAAGGGATGCCAAGTAGTGGTGGAGATCCTATATGGAGTGTCAATCACCAATTTTTCCTTCATTAACTTGGGCTTAATTTTATGTCATATTTTTGGAGAAGTATGTGCCTCATACTCTTTCTTACCACAAGAAGGATGAATTCTCGGCCCTTGAACAAGGTAGTATGTCAGTTACATCTATAAGACTAAGTTCTACATTATGTCTTTCTATGCTACCTAACTATGGATCACTTAGGAGGAAAGAATCAGATTATATGCTAAAGGTTTGAATATTTATCTTCAGGTTTTATCAATTCACAGGAGTTCTATAGGAAAAAGCTATAATGATGTATCTTACTATGTGAGAAAACTTGAGGGAGTTCAACAGGTTGGGCAGGCCGAGGCATTAGCCAAGAAGTCCCAAAATGCAGGAAACTTTAGTGGTTTATATTCTAGGGTCTCAGTCAGCAGGATCTTTAAAAGCTTCCTATTCAATTAGCTTTTCTAGCCTCTACAGGTTGTAATTCAAGGGTTACTCAGCAGCTCACAATTTCTTAAGGAAAATGGGCTTCTTATTATTCGTCCGACAGGACTTCTCTTGAGTGAGGTTGTTATTATTGTGGTATTTTAAGGCACTTCAAGAGATAATATCCTTTAGGAATGGAGTTAGGCATAGCAACAAACTAAGGTTCTGGGTCTAGTAGGTAGAGGTAAATGTGGCAATGGTAAGGGTCGTCCACAGGGTGGACAGGGTAATAATTAGGGAGGTCATAGTGGAAATAGGGGTAATGTTAATGCAAGGAAGGGTTGAGCACAACTAGCTAGAGAGGTTGCCTCTCTTGATAATAAAGCCTACTGTTTTGCCTTCCCAAGCAAGATTGAGGTTGAAGTATCTAACGCCATTATTACAGGTAGTATTCTCATCTCCGATTGGATGGATTCTGATTTGTTTTATGGGATTGACTTACTGATATGCGATAGAAATATAGTACTTTAAATACTTAAATCAAGGAAAATACGCAAGTTTCTGAGGCCTTTTGTTAGATATGATCCGTTTTGGGTATGTTATAGAGGAAATCATGTTTTGGATGTTAAGTTTGTGGAGGTGAAGAAAGGTATTTTTATCCAGTTTTTTAGCATTTGTGGATGTTTGGGATGTTTCTTGTATTTATCATGATCAATAATGTTTGAGAGTCAAAGAAGAGCTGAAAAATGACTCCCGGCACTTACTAAATCAACCTACAGACCACTTGTAAACATATGGACAGCAAGTACACAAATTAGATGCTAGAAATCCAAATGCCGAGAGCTGAACATTGCAGGATTTTTGTTCCTTCTACCTGAACCTGCTACCTAGGCCCTATGCTAGAACGCTGGTACTACTTACGCCTTGTGCCAGACCGCTGGTAATACCTGCACCTGTGCCAGGTTACAGGTATAGAGACAGGTGGCCAACGACCCAGTTTTCTCCTAGTTCATTAAGGCTTTGCTTTTAGGATTTTCTCATGTACTGTTAATACCCCTTATGTACTTTTTAGTAAGAGTTAGCACTTTTAAAACTTAGAAACATATTTTGATTTTAGGATCCATCTTTGATCTTGGAATTTTCTTATATTGACTTTGATTGATTATTTGATTACAGTTGTGGGATTTTATTCATCTTATCATTGTGATTTCATATATTCTTTCCATTATGAATGTTATTGATTTCATCACAGTCATGAGCGACTAAAACTCATAGCTAGGTTTATGGAAACCCTGGTGAATTATCAAAGTAGGAGAAGTGCTATTGTGGATCTAAACCAATAACGATGGCATGCATTGCTTTATCTTCGTTATGGTTGATTTCATAATGGGTGCACATATTAGAATCCCACCTAGATATTCCTACATACTTCCAAAGAGGAGTAGCGACTAGGAAAAGATAAAAACAACAGTAATATAGAGTTTAACTATCGATATGAGCTTATAGGTTTTATCAACGTAAGATGGTTAGGTCTAATAAAATGAGACTCAAAAGGTAATAGATAACTGGGATCAAGATAAGGGTTATTAAGGAGACATCTTGAGACACAAAAGGTAAAGGGTGAAATCTTTCTACTCGTTCAAAAGACTATAGAAGGTACATAACTTATCAATTCTGCATGTAAGGCATTGGATCGGTTCAACAATGCATGATAAGCCTACGGATTTGAGTAACCAGGGGGATCACAATCCTAGTGTTCACTTACGATTGATTTCAACCGAGTTAAAAAAGTTCTTTGCTCTAGACTACTACAAACAAATCCCCCCATTTACTTTTTCTGCTTTGCCCGTTGACTATAACTACTGATATCTAAGCCACATGTTCCCTTGGGATTTGACCCCAACCTTAGTTGGGTTTCTATATATTTACAGTGACTGTATCATCATCTAAAAAGAGGTGTTTCTTGGATGGCATCAATATGTTGACGCCATTGCTGGGGAACACGGTGTTAGTAGTTATTTGAGGTTGTTGCAGAGTTCAGGTTTTTCTTTTTTTTTTATTCTTAGTTAGGCATACGCCAGTGTATGCCTAGTATACTGAGTAGAGGCCAACCCCACCTACAGTCAATCAAATTCAAGAGAAGATCCTACAAACACCTGGTAGGATGTCTGAGTAGAAAAGAGTTGATAATCTTGAAGGAGTTCGTGATGATGTACTTCTTCCCGAAGTAGTGTAGGATATTGTTGATCATCAGAATGGTGAGCTTACTACTCAAGCTGAAGCAGAAAAGAGGGAAATGGAATAAGTTCAGAGAGTAGCTAGAGATGTTGAGCTCACTGAGCAGAGACAATCATCAGACCGTCGACCGCACTCGGTGAAAACCAAAACAAAGTTAAAGGTGCTCGTATTCATGTAATCCCAGCATATCACTACATGCAACCTTATACATATGATGAAAAATATCTAGGATATGTTGAGCCGACCTAGACTGGAGCCATAGTACCTCCATCTTTGCCCCCAGGCATCAAATTCGACATAACGAGTGCAATGATCCAACTTTTGAATTTGAAGGGTGTGTCTATAGGAACCCTTGAAAGCGTTAATTGATTATCTTGAAAAAACCCTAAAAATTTGCTTGAGAGAGACTTGAGAGAGATTTTAAGAGTATTTGATTGAGAATAATAGGTTAATGAAGCCACAAAAGGTCTTTTATGTTGTGGTATCAAAGAGTGTTAAGAAGGGGAAATGTCCAGAATAGCCCGAACTTAAAATTGTAAAATTGTCGCAGGTGGTTATGAGTCAACCCCTTGACTCATGACCATAACATACGACTTGTACCATAGAATCATTACTAAGATACTGAGTTGGACACCCATATACTGTCCACCATACGACTCCCTAACCTTACTTATAACCAGACTATATGATGGGTATGGTCCAATTGTACCCAAGAAAGAAACCAAAGGATTGGACATTGGACAATAATGACTCAAGCTTACCACTCAGGCCCTATCCTCACAGCTCTTAGTAAGCCACTTGTTCTCAGAGCCAAGTCAAGTTACTAATTTACTAATTTGATTAAAGGACCGACCCAAATAAATCATCACCAACCCTAATGACCTATACTCACCAAACTATAACCACATCAGAAACCTAACAACCCTTCACTGGTCTCCTAATGATTACAGTACCATAATTCATACCCACACCATACAACTTGTATGGTGAGTCGTTACTAAGACAGCAAGTCAAAAATTAGGAAATTTATAAGGTCCAAAAGCCAAGGTGTTTCAGAAACCTCCTTACTCAAGGGAGTAAACCGATGATCTACCTCATAGAATTTTAACCAACAACTTCACCAAAATGAAGGCAATGTCAGATTATAAACTCCACTAATCCTAGAAGTAACCTCCTAATCCCAACCCTTTGAAATAACTTCATCACGAGCCATACTATAATAACTCTATTATATCTTACAATGTCAACTAACTCTATCTAACAACAACATGGCTAACTCTATCTCAACCAACCAACTAACTATAGTTGACACAATTAAGGATAACTCTAGCCCGTACTCAAATAACTAACTCTAGTGCACACTCAGATACGCAATATAAGAGTAAATATCAAATGCCTACACAAGTTTCTCAAAATGAGCAGTAGGTCCACAATGAAGAGAATACAAAGACTAAAACATAAGTAACTAAAGAAATTTTCAATTGCCATGATCAGTTCACTTGGTGTAATGTTTTCTTTGAGAAAAAGGTGGTGGCTTTTTGTAGAGGGAAATATCAATTTTAGGACATTCAAAAGATGGATTTTTATCCCCATAATGATGTCAATAATAAAAATATTGAGTATTTATTATTGGTTAAGAGGGAAGACAACAGAATTGTAAGTTATCACAGTCAGCAGTATCTTTATATTTGTGGACAACTGTCAAAATTGACTTGTACGAATCAACATTGTGTGCATACATGCTCCTTCATCTGGTACCAATGAAATAATATCCCTTTAAGAGATAGTTTCTCTTGAATGAGCATCCGCCAGATGATTATTTCAATCTTTATCATTAAAAGAGGAAAAATAAATGAATAACGACTCTTAGTGTAACTAAACCTAATTTGAAATCTCTAGGTTTAATTATTTTATGATTATGAATTATTATTTATGTTATTAAATACTCTAGAGAGTAAAGAATTTAGAATAAGTAAATGTAAGAATAAATATATGAATTTCAAATTAGGTAAGAAAAAGAAGATTAAGTTGAGGTGGGTTAGACAGAATTATGGTGCCTAATGGTAATCAAATAAACTATCGAGGTTCAATGTTATTGGAATATTTAATAATAGATGAGATACATTGTACACACACACAAAAATAGTGGTGCTGAAGTATTAGAAAGTGTTATGTGATAGAAGGAGGCATAAAAAGGGAAGGAAAGCTATAAGACAATCAATGGTGTACGACTGTTGTTGATATACAACTGATGAGGAAAAATTTTTAGGAAATAGAATGGAACAGTTTATCTAAATTGAAAATGACAACTAGAATTTTGCAGGAATTTGTGTAGAATCACAAAATAAAATTAATTATAAAAATAAAAATCTAAGATAACTTACTTTTAAAAAAGATGAATAAAGAAAGAAAGAAAGAAAGAAAGGTTGTTTGCTATTTTAAAATAACAATACTTTAAAAGTTCAAATTAATCTACTTAAAAGTTCATATAAAGCCAAGAGAGTTTGGTAACTATGAGGGTATGGCCTAGTGGTTCAGTGATGTTGGGTTGAGAATCATGAGGTCTCAGATTCAATTCCCAATAGAGACAAACATGAAGTGATTTTTTGACTTATATTCTAGCCTTGGTGGAAAAAGTTACCTGGTATCTGTTATTGGTGGTGTTGGGTCCAAACTAATCAAGCGTCATCCATAAGTTAGCAAAGCAAGCGTTGGA
Source organism: Capsicum annuum (assembly GCF_002878395.1). Classification (NCBI taxonomy): domain Eukaryota; kingdom Viridiplantae; phylum Streptophyta; class Magnoliopsida; order Solanales; family Solanaceae; genus Capsicum; species Capsicum annuum. The sequence goes on along the minus strand of NC_061121.1, from coordinate 140,020,344 downwards.
AGATGCCAAATAAGAGAACATGCAAGAATACACCAAAAGAGACAAAATAATTTAATGTGGTTTGGTCAATTGAGCAATATCCATAAAAATAGTTGAGCTATCCACTATATGAAAGTGAGTGCAAAATGTCAAGAGAGATAACCTCATACAATTCCCTTAAAATAAAAAAAGGTTCACACAAGTGACACCGTAACACTTCTATCTCACAAATTTTCTTTCCAAATTAGAGTTTCAAACCCCTAGGAATACATTGTAGATGCTAATAAACTAGAAGAAAAGAGCCTCTATTGATAGAGTTTATAAACTTATCCTACAAAAACAAGGACTAGACAAATATGGGGAATTCATTTTTTCCATTTCCTAAAAGGAAAACTTACTTATGGTAAGAAAATAAGGTCTAAAGATAAAAATTCTCCCCCTTGGCCTAAATTTCAAACAAAATAAATTTATTCCACCTTTTTCACGTAGTATTCAACAAGTTCAATATCCATCTCCAAAATCTCCTTCATTAAATCTTTGTCTCAACATAGAGTAACACTTTTAAAATTTCTCAAAAAAAAAAAAGCTTCATTATTATAAAATAGGTTGTGACTAGTACATAACCACCAAGATGAATGATCTTAGGTGGATTTATGCACCTAAGTATTGTTATCTATCCTAAATTAGCTTAGTTTTGAGGACTTCTTGTGTACATAATGAGTTTATCTTTTTATAAATGAGCATATCATTTTTAATTTATGTGTTTATGATATTTATGGTTTGTTCAAATCAAAGTTTGAATCAAAATGCTCAATTAGAATTTAAACAAGAAAACTAGTACTCTTAGCTTGAGCTATGTTTCATTCTAGTCATCTTGTTTGATTCTATCTTGCTTAAAGCTCTAATTCGTGGTGTGCTAAGTTGTAGGAAACTTGGTGATATGATAAAATTAATATGGATGTGATTTACAAGCTTTTTTTACAGAGGAAAATCTACCACAAAGAGGGGAATAAAAGGTCAAACGCATGGATTAATTGATGCTCAAATCTGGAATTTTGGGGCTTAGAGGCATGCCATGCTACCTAGCCACTATTTTAAGGGAATGACACATGATTGGTTGAAAATTAAAATGTTAATTCCAGTAGCATATTATGATAGGAGAGTTCCATACTCCCTTTTCTCTGTGATAAAGGCGTGGCAGGGTTGCTAGTTTAATTCGGCCAATTGTGGCCTACTATAAACAGAATACTTCAATTGTTTTGTAACTATCTTGGAAGAGTTTTAGGGCTTGAAACACATTAGAGGAGGCATCAAATGGGGTTTTTTATCCTTTACTTTATTTTACTTTTGGTTTATTACATGTATTCTATCCTTATGGTTTGTTGTCATTCTATTAGAGGCTAAACACTCTCATCTAGGGTTAAGGCCAAAATGATGAGTACTTAAGCTTATTAATTGAGTTGGTTTATGTTATTATCATTGTTTTTTGTTCATATGTTCATTTTATTATCTATTTTATGGATTTGCGACCCTTAGAACAAATGAATAATTCTATCAAGAGCCTGGAAGAAGGAATGATAGAATAGAATGTGGGATATATGGAATAGGATCATAATCATTCAATGAATTTATGATATGTCTTTAGGATAGAAGTACACCTAATTTTTCCAATTTGGTTCATATACAGGAACAAATACACAAATGCTTAACATAGATTTTGTATCCCCGCTCAATGATGTAGTTGTGCGGCTAAGTTAAATAGTTGATTAGAGGTTCAGAAGGCCACGATCTTGTTATAAACCCCCTGAGCCAACAACCAAGATAATTAACGAAACCAACAAATTTATATAGCTAAGTAGTATTGTTCATAGTGCCTTAATCCTAGGTTTCTCCCTATTATTGTTCAAGAACCTTTCTTTACTGCTTTACTTACTTTTACTTTCAGTTTTCAAGTCACAACCTTTAATGGCCACCTTAGCTCTTGTTTAATATTCACAATAAGACTATAGTAGGATATTTATTGAGAACAAGTCCCTATGAGATCTATACTTGGCTTTCTAAAGTCTATCTTACTACTTGGTGGATCACATACACTTGCATGTGTACTTGGGCACAATATGTTTTTTGGCATCGTTGCTGGGGAATTTTAAATTGGCAACTGTCCTAGATTTTGTTTTGATATTTGACTTCATGAGTGCTAATTACTTGATATCATCTTCTAAATTTACAAGCACAGGTTTTTAAAGAAAGTAAGCTTGAAAGGGACAAGGAGTTGGTTGAACCATATCCCGAACCTAAGCAATACTTACACCAAATGAGAAAAGAAGTAATACTTTTCTACAAGATACCTCAAATTAAGATAGAAGAGGCTTTTCCTGCACCCATGGCTGAAGATACACTAGACCACAGGAAAATATGCAAAGGTACAATCCCATTTTCAACTAATATTACATTTTCCCTTCACAAACAAACACCTGAGGGTGGTTGAGTTGAAACAAAACATGGTGTAGCTGTTGTACCACAATAGGTAGTTTATGGACTTTCCATATAAGTATCCACTAGTTTAGTTGCATAATTTCTTAGAGATTAGTGACACATTCATCCCTACTAGAGTCTCTAAGGAATATGTGAGACTAACACTTTTCCATTTCACACTTTTGGGGGTAGCAAAAAGTGGTTGAGCGCTGAGCCAGTAACTTCTACCACTACATAGAATGATCTAGCAAAGAAGTTCCTTATCCATTTCTTCCCATCTGGTAAGACTATAAGGCTACGTAGTGAAATTTTGTGTTTTAAGAAGAAGCCGAATAAAAACCTATATCATGCATGGAAGAGGTTCAAATCTCTTCTCAGGGACTGTCCATATCACCAATAGTCCAATGAGGTATTGGCTTACACTTTTGTAGAAGATCTTGACTATAATATAAAGATTTTTTTAGATTCAACTACAAGTGGTCAAGCATTGGAGAAAACTTATGATGAGTTGTATGCTATTCCAAGCTATATTGCACAAGGTAACCCTGACTAGTATGGTGAAATCTCCATAGGTGTAGTGAAAAAGCATGTAGGTATGATAGAAGTTGATAGTGTCATAGCATTAATTGACCAATTATTACCTTTTCAGAATCAAATGATGACACATTTTAGCAGATTGGGTGTGAATCAGTCCATACTCAGGTGAATGTAATTTGGAAGACCCTGTCTTGGTGTGAGATTTATGGCAATAGTAGTCATTTTGTAGACTTGGGTGGAGCAAATCTAGAGTCGGTGAATTTTGTAGGCAATACGCAAAAGGGTACTTATAGTAATGTTTATAACCATAAGTGGTAGAGTCAACCTATTATTCATGGGGAAATAATCAAGCTCAGTATTTCTAGCATACGTACAACATAATGCCAGTAATATTAAGGAAACTTTTAAGAAGATCATGGCTAGCTAAGAACAAATGGCTACTGAGATAAAGAATCAATAGCTTGCTCAGAAGAATTTAGAGACATGGTCGAGAAAGTTATCTTAGATGTAGAACAACAAGCTCCAAGGTACATTACGAAATGACAAAGAAAATCAAAAGTAATTAATGACAATAACCTTGAGGAGTGGTACAGATCTCATTAACAACCCTTCGAAGAAAAATAAAGTCGTGAAAGTAGACCTAATCCCATAGCATGTAGAGAATAAGCAAGATGAAGTTGAGGTTGCTAAGTCATAGAAGTCTGAGTACCTAAAAACAAAGGCTACTGAGCATGTAACTAAAAGACTGCCACCAACATTCCCATAATGTCTCAAAAATTCCAAGAAGGATTAATGCTTTAAGAAGTTCTTTGACACGTTCAAATAAGTTCGCATTAATCATTCTTTGTTTGATATTTTATAGGGTATGCCTAAGTATGCTAAGTACTTGAAGGATGTGGTGACTAACAAGATAAAGCTGCAAGACATTGAGAGAATGGCACTTAGTAAGGATTTTAGTTCGGTGGTGATGGGTAAGATGTTCAAAATGTTAAAGGACCTAGGGAGATTTTCCCTCCCCATATAAATTGGTGATAGTGATGTGGTCCATACTCTGAGTGATTTGGGGGAAAGTATAAACTTTATGTCTTTATTTGTGTTCAATGTTGTTGGTTTAGGGAAGCTGAGGCCATGCTCTATGGTGCTCCAAATAGCAGACAGAACCAGAGTTCAACTCGAAGGAATCAATAAGGATATGCTCATTAAGGTTTTTAAACTCATTATTCCTACTGACTTTATTATGCTTGATTGAGATGGAAATAACAGGGTACTAATTATATTAAGACGTCCATTCTTGGCGACGGAAGGAGCTCTGATTGATGTTATGGAGGGCACTCTAAAAAATGTGATTGGATGATGAAGATTCGATCTTCAAATTTTACAAACCACTCAATCCACGTTCCTATTATAAAGACTTATACATGACCACAACCATGGAAGTGGATAAGAGTAGGGTGGTAGAGTCGAAACCATCAAATACCTCTTCAAACTATCTCATTAAGCTGTCTAAGCCACCACCTAATCTTGAAGTGGTGAAAATTGAGAAGGATCCTAAAAAGTCTATTATTAACAAAGATGAAGACCTTGAGAGTACTCACTCAAGAGGATAGAAAAGAGTGACAAAATATTCTCCAAATAGGACGAAGAAGATGAAGGAATATAGATGAGATGTAGTGATGTAGGTCATGCTGCGGCACTAAATTTGGCGCTGCTTGTGAGGAAACCCAAGTTAATATAGGTACTTTATTTTCATAGTCTAATTTTACTTCACACAGTTTTTGTTTTTGTTTAAGTTGAGTCAGAGGTTGAAGAAAAGTCTAAATATCGAAAACCCGATCTAATGAGTAGGGCAAAGACTGGGTGTAGGGTCCACTCAACCTTATTAATTTTTAAAGAATGCTACTAGATAGGCCTAGAGGCCTCAGGAAGTATTTATATCCTAACTTTTGAGTATACTTTGGGTAAAAAGTATGTTTTTAAGTGAGGGGTGAGGAAAATTCCCATGGTTTCACGTGAAGTGATGTGATATGGTCTGTTTTTATTTATTTTCCTTGTTTTTCAGTTAATTTGAAAAAATCACAAAAAGATTTTCCTTATTTGTTTGGTTTTTGTTAGTGTCAATTTAGTAGGTACACACTTCACGCACCCCTTAGTTGTTATTTTTTATTCTTTTTTGAGTGGGCTCCCTTTGAACCCAATGTGTCTTTTTTATTTTTAGGAGTAAGATTGCAATTCTTATGTTAGAAATAAGTGAGATGTTCGTGCTATGTGCTATGTATGATTACATGATGCAAGTGCTTTTGCTTGTAAAAGCAATTTAATTATGTTGATTGACTACTTTTGAGACCCCTAGGCTCATGTTATGACTCTTATACATTGTTGCCTTAATTATGAATTCGTGTTATTATTTGGTCAAGTGTCTATAGAAATCCTACTTGATTTGAGCATGTGCCATGTGTGATGTGATATTTTGTTGTAGTGTTTGTTGCATAATGATGTCTAGAAATTTCCTGGAGTATGTGCAAAAAGAAATAAAGAATGTGGGTTTAGGAGATGATATAGGCATTTCTTTGATGGACATGTTTCATACCTCTTTTATCTACCCTTGTGCATAATCTTGGTTAGCTGTATTGCGCATTTAGACTATATTCCTTGTTAGCCTTATGAATAGCCTAATAATATCTTTGATTGACCATAATTTGATCCTAAGATATAAAGAAAATTGTGCAAAATTTGATCATGTGTTGATAAGGAATACTTCCTTCTTAATACGTAAGAACTAGCTTAAATAGACAAGGCAAAAAAAAATAGTTATGTAAAGGTAGAGGTGGAAGTATGGATGTTGAGAGAAGAGTGTTCAATGTATAATATGATGTATTAAAGCGCTTAGGGAAGGTAGTCACTATTATTTACCAGAATAGTTCCTACCCATCCTATAGTCTACATTACAACCCTGAAAGTCCTATTTGATCTTAGGCCTTGAAAGTGTTATATTAGTAGAGTACTACACTTAGGGAAAGTCTATGGTTCATCACATATGACTTGAGAATTCTTTGTGCGAGTGAGTGTAATTTGATAATTATATCTATCCTTGTATTTTTGCGAATAAATTACATTTATATGAGTGAAGATGGGTGACTCTCTTATGGTGAGAGCACATGTCTGATGATAGTTACGAGACTTATATGATCTCTTTTATTGAGTAATATCCTTGATTTTGTGAACTTGGTGAGTGAATTCTTTTGGTTAGGATGTTTTGAATTAGTGTTCGTGAGGATTAAAGTGAACGTGACATGCTTATAAAACTTGCTAATTGGGTGATCATGGAAGTGCTATTTGGAGTGTCTTGCCTGAAGTTGTAGTGTTGAAGTCTTCCATATGTTATTCTTAAGGTGAATTGTTGTTCGAGGATGAACAAGGCCTTAAGTGGGGTGATGTTCTTAGGTGGATTTATGCACCAAAGTGTTGTTATCTAGACTTAATTAGCTTAGTTTTGAGGACTTCTGGTGTACGTAATGAGTTAATCTTTGAATAAATGAGAATCTAAGTATTAGGCGATGTTTTTATAATGCCTAAGATGTGTTAAAATTTATGGAACGTAAGGGAGTTGGACCACGCTATGAGGGACCTGGTCCCTTAGAGCAGTCACAGACAATAAAACAGTAACGCACTAGAAAATTAAAAATTTGAAGGAAGTTCAAGAACATAAAGATTTAACGTGGAAACCTACTTGCTGAAGGTAGGAAAAACCATAAATTTTGCTCACAAGCACTCAACAATCCACTATAATCAAACTGTTGATTACAGACTCCAATGAACCTAACTCTAGGCTCCTTCTACTTGTAATAACTCTACAACAAGCCTACCTTGACAACTCTGCCAAGAACTCACTTTGATATTGGTTAACTCTAACCAATATAAAACTCTGGTAATTTTATCTAAGCACTCTCAAGAACATGAAGAAGGAATTATTCTTATAACATGAGTAATTTAGTAAAAGACCATGACTTACTCAAGAACACTCACTCTTTTAGTACATAAAGAAAGTAAGAACTTGAGCAATATTACAAAGTTAAGTTCTTACCTCTCTCTCTCTTCTGTTTTCTGATCTTTCAAAAGCTCACCAATTGAGAAGCATTCTTTTTCTTTTGTAGTTGAATAATGATTTGGGTAGAAATTTTATAGAGCCAGGTGTCCTGAATGGTACAAGATTACCTCTGCAGTTTGTTACACTAGATGAGAAAACTGTGCCAGATAGTGACGGTTGCACTGATACATGAAAACCCAAGGAACTGGTCGCATTTTGTTAGTTTCTCACCATCAAGACAAGATATAGCAATTCAAAGACCGAGGAACCTGGTCAATTGTTGGTAGCTGATCATCATAAAAATAAGTTAGCAATTTTTCCATTTTTTGATGATGACAAACCAAGCACAGACTTTGATCATCAATGTTCATTCACCCTACTTAGTCAGAATGATTTCCACTACTATCATTGAATATTCGCCCATCATTATACACCATACCTCTCCCTATAAATATATCATACAACTTAGGGACCTGGTCCCTTGTTGTTAATTAACACAAAAAACTCATCCACTGTATTTTAATGTTCTCCCAGTCAATACACTTGCACTCATCAATGTTAATCCAATTCATATTTCCACCTATTACATGTACCCATCAATATTCACCATTTGAGCATCATTCTTCCTCCTGTCAATATGCCATCATTACTTTACCATCATTGCATCAACATATATCACCTATTACCTGCTTATATTCAACACATATGAATGTACTTGGTACCTGGCCTCTAACACATCATGCAACACATACCTCAATACCCACCACACATAATTTCCCTTTTGGAATCATTAAAAAATGATAACAGTAAACCAAGAGTAAAAATAAGCATAAGATAGTTAACTCTCGGCCACTGAGGCAACTCTAACATGAAGAAAAACTTTTAAAATAAAGAGTAAACAGAGAAAACACATAAAAATGAATTCATTCATTGTTAAAAGAGATCAGTATCATTACAATATACAAAAAAATCATAAAATAATTGTCTTCAAAGGCCATAATAGGAACAGGGACTTAGGTATGACAAACTGACATAGGGATGACAGACTAACACAGGGATGATAGACTGACACAGGGATGATAGGACTTTGGTAGAGGGTGGCTTAAAGAAGAATTTGTGCAACAAATCTTTTCTGGCAGCTTCAGCAGCATGAGCATCCAACAACTTTTTAGTAAGGGTCTTTGCTTTTGCATTCATCACTTAAACCTCATGAGTAGGTTTTGTAATCTTGCCTCACAGCTTTTTATTTTCTACTACAAGTTCCTATATCGAACTATACCCCTCTAATGTTAACTTCTGATTTTGCATCTTTAGGTGCACCATCTCAGCATCCTTAGCAACCAACTTAATCCTCATCTCCATCATTTTTTTCCTTAAATTTTCTAATGTAGCTAAAAGTTCTGACACTTAGGACACAGTTCCCACTTTTCTTTCTATGTATTTATTTTCCACCAATATTATTAGATTGAACTTTTGTTTGACTGTTCTAGGTGTTCCCTTAGTCCCAATCACTCAAAAATGATCAAATATCCTATTCAAGAAGTACCTATAAGGAATCTAATATTTTCCTTCCTTCTCATGGATGAACTTATGTATGTGTTCTAATATTAGAGCAGGTAGACATATCAACTCAAATTTACTCAAACATTCAATCAAAAATAAATCAATGGCTGAAGCAATGGTCCTTTTCTCTGATTTGGGAAAAAAGACCTTGTTCACAAATTCAAAGACTTATGGAAGCTCACCTGTGAGAAATTTCTTTCTCACATCAGCTATTGATGCCCCTCCTACCTTATAAGCATCCATCATAAACTCAGTTGAGGGTTGTTGCTTTATAACAGTCCTAGCCCCTATAATAGGCACAACCAAGATTTTCCCTGGAGACTCATCATCTAGTATGATTTGTTTTCCTTGCACTTGAGTAGTTAAGCTTAACCGATCATCTGAGAACTTTATTGTATAATAAATTCTTTTACTTTTTCTCCAAAAACCATGTGAGCTAGTTCTTCCAAGAGGTGTAACTATCCTTGGTGTTTGACATATTCCATCAATTCAACTATGCCAGGTTTCTCATAAATCCTAGGATCACTCTTTTAGAAAATACTTTATGAGTTTTCAACATCTCATTACTTTGCTCCCTAAACGTATCCTTTTTCTTTCTTCCTTATTTTTCTTTTTGAATTAATACTTAATTATTTTTAACAAATTTTCTCTTGTTGGGACCAGGTCCCTCAGAGACTTTCTTCTCTTTTATAGCAATTTATTTCTACTTCATTCCACAGGGCTACTAGACTTTAAGTGGGAGGACCTAGTCAATCCTAAAATATGAATTTCTTTTCTTCTTTTCTCAGTTGCCATAGCAACATCGGAATCATTGTTGGCATCCTCTGTAACCTCTACAACTTCAACATTCTCCTCCTGTACTACAATAACTTTCTTGAGTCTTTTTCTCTTAGTAGTAGAAGACTTGCTGGCCTTCATAGCATCAATTAGTAACTTCTTTTCAAACCCCCTAGTAGAATGATATCACAGCCTGTATACCAAAATAAAAAACCTTTTCCTTTCCTTTGCTTTCCTTTTGTTTCTTCATAGACCATCTTAAAGGTGGTTTATCCTTATCCTCCTTATTTGGAGGTTACATAATATCTCCATCCTTAGTCACATCATTTTTTTACCAACTATTTAATATTTAATACTAACTGAGCTTTTATTGGAATCATTACAAGCAACAGTTAATTTTCAGCTACTCAATTTTCACTATTTGAAATATTAGATCTCTTCACTGGTATTTCTTCATCACATAATTGGGAAAAGACGGGGTTTGACTCAAAGGGAGTAGGGTAACCAAATACTTGTAGGGTTTCTGATTCTTTGAAAGAATGGGTATTGTAGAGTCTTCAGATAATTTAGGTTCTTTGAAAGAACAAGGAATTTTGAATTGAGAGACATCATGTTTAATTTGTGAGCCAAAAACCTTGATTTAAATATGCTACCAAGGTTGGCTTAATAGAATTTTTGATAGTTAAGGAAGTTTCTATGGGGACTGACTAAGTTGGGGATTTTAAATTTTCTGGTAAAGCTGACACAGGTTCTTATTAAGGATGTAAGGAGACGTCTTCTATGGTTTTGGGTGTTAAAGGATTAGAAGGTTTGATTTTGGATTGTTTTATTGATTTTTTGGAAGCTTTATCGACTTTAAAATCTTTAACAAGGGTTGAGGAAGTTGGAATATTTGCTATTTTCAATTTTTTGTGTGTGAGAGAAAATAGTACCAATTTAATTCAAATATAAAGGATGATTGAAGAATATCAATTTGATGAATCTCTTTCTTCATTGCTTTCATCCAGTCAGGATTTTGATCTTCTTTCATATTTGGGCTCAATTTAAGACAATAAATTTGAGAATGTCATAAAATTTCTAGTTTGAGCTCACGTTTGAAATCCAGTCTTCATAGGTAAAGTTAGATTATCAAAGGGGTGAGAAGATCTATGTTTCCAGTTTGACCTTCTGAGATAAGTTCTGCAGGGACCACGTCCTGAAAAACTTGGTAGGATCTTTCTCAATATTCTTTCAGCTTGAGTAAAAGTTTGTAGTTGAGATCTTGGATCACTGTTACCATGAACATTCTAATCAACATAATCCCTTTGAAAAAAGATGTTATCTTTAATGTTAGAATCTTTATCATCACCCTGATTCATCATCTTTCTTGACTCATCAAGGAGCACATGCACATTCTCTTCAACACACAGAGTTCTCAGATTCTATTCCATAATTAGATCTAAATTCAACTATCTTACAATTTATCTTTATTTAAAACTTTTTTGGCATAAGTAACCAAAGCCTCTTATATTTTATCTTTGGTTCTCAGGAAGATTTCCAGGTAAACCTAGAGAAATCATCCACAATGACAACCAGACATACCCTTTTCCCTCTAATTTGGAGTTCCTGTTTGGAAATTTTAGCTTTGGCAACCCACAAACCAAGTCCTTTGAAATCAACTGATTTATCATGTCCCGACATATTTTTGATCTGTTTGACAGTGAGAATAACTCTTCCACACATCAAGCTTGACACAGTACTTCTATCAGATTAGAATATAACCTTATTGCCTTTTCCAAATTAGAAACCTCAAACTTTAAGTATCTTGAGAGAGAGAATATAGTCAAACCTTCAAGTCATATATTTTGAAATGAACCAGTTCTGATTGCAATCCCTCTTTTCCACCTACAAGCAAAGTTATTTGTTAGATTTAGGAACCCATTTGAGTTTGAGTTCCCAGTAGGAAGACAAAGGTGTGATCAATTATTTCTTAGCCCATCTAGGTAAACAGAGCTTCTTCATATTCTTCAAAGGTTTGTAACCCTTAGGATACGTATTCCTTTGCTGGATATATCTAACATTGTTCATTCTAGCTCTAATCCAACTTTGATAATTTTTTTCATGTGTCTATCTCTTTCATAATGAATGCATAGGGGTTTATGGACTATGTTTCTAACATCTTGAACAATATTCCCTTGAGACCCAAGTGATTGGGTTTGGAACTGATATCCAAGACCTTTACCACTATTTTTTTCTTGTCCAGTTAAAGTTAAAAAAATATGTGAGGATGTAGTCCATTGTAGAGATTAGTTCCTTTTTAACTCTTCATTATTCTAGAGTACAGTCATAAGATGTTTTTGAGAATCCTTCAACTTATCTTCAAGTACAATTTGAAGCCTTGAGGCTTCTTTCTTTCCTTTACCATTAGAATTATTTACTTTTTCTAGTTGACTCACTAAACTCAAATTTTCATATTTTAAATTAGCAACATGTTCCCCAGTTTCAGATATCTGGGTAGTAAAAGCAATTAATTCAAGCAACTTATTCTCTACTTTCCTTTCTAGAGCATTTCCTTTCCTTTATCATCAGTATTATTTTCTTTCTCTGAATTAGTAGACTAGATTTTTTAGATTTCTACTTAGTAATGTGTTCCTCAGTTTTAGATATCTGGAGAGTTAAAGTAGTTAATTCAATATCTTAAATCTTTACTTTCTTTTCTAGAGCATTTTTATCAATAGTTAGTTCACACACAAAATCAATCAACACATTTTCTAGCATTTTTATCTTTCTAGCAGAGTAATTGTCTATGTTTTCCTTAATGTCAGAGAGAGTTACCTTATTTTCCTCTCCATCTTCAGTGTTTTCCATAACATAAAATAAGGAATCATAGGTAACTCCACACTACTGCATAGCCAGCATAGACACATCTTCTACCTTTTCATCTTCATCAGATATACTAGAGGAATCTCCCTATACTGCTAGTGCATGCTTCACTGCATAATCAGTTGCAGGTTTTCTTCTTGATTATACAGGGACCTAGTCCCTATCTTTTCCTTGTTACCTCCAGTTTTAAGATATTCTTGGTAATCTATTTTGTGCATTGGACAGTCCTTAATGAAATGCTTTGTACTTCCACATTTATGATAGACCTCCATAGTGCCTCCGTTTTTGCAACTACATTCTCTTTTTTGAAACTAACCACTTTTATTCATTGCTCTAACAATTTTTTTTGCCAAATAGGAAACATCTATGTCTTCTTCACTTGAATCAAACTTCGTAGCCAGAGATTTTTATCTTTTTGCTTCCTTCGTGTCTTGTCCTTGCTGCTTTTTGAGCTTATGAGTCTTCAAATTACCAATAAGTTCATCCATTGTGAGAGTTTTCAAGTTTATTTCCTCAATAATAGCATACACTTTTCTTTCCCAAAATTTAGGAAGAACCCCAAAATATTTCTCACCTATTTGTACAAAGGAATTACTTCTCCTAAGTTGTGCAAGTCATTGGTGATTGAAGTAAATATTGTATGCATTTCTTAGATAGTTCGTCTTTCTTTTATGGTTAAGGTTTCATACTGAGTAGTCAAAATATCAACTTTTGAATCCTTTACATCAATGGTTCCTTCGTGAGCAGTCTTTAAGAAATCCTAGGTTTCTTTAGCATTTTCACATGCCAAAATCTACTTGTATTCATCAGGCCCTATGCCACAAAATAGCAGTTTCTTGGCCTTATAATTCTTCACATCTTTCCTTCTATATTTATCATCAAACTTTCAGTTGCTTTTAACAACTATTCTAGTTATATCTCCTTTTTTGACCTCTCTAACTGGTACACGAGGACCATCTGGTATACATCTATTAGCTCACTGTCCTTAGCCATAATGAAGTCATATATCCTTATTTTCCATTACCCATAGAACTTTCCACTAAATATAGGTGGTCTAGTGATAGATTGCCCTTCTTTCAGATTAGTTGGATAAGCCATGATAACCAAATCACTCTAGGTGTTAAAGTTTTAGAGTGTTCTGGCTCTGATTACAATTGATAGAACATAAGAGGGTTGCACTACACTATGAGGGACTTGTTCCATTAGAGTTAGTCACAAGCAATAAAACAGTAAAGCACTAGAAATCTAAAACTTTGTAGGAAATTAAATAACACAAAGATTTAACAGGGAAAATATCCTTGCTTAAGGAAGAAAAAACCACGGCTTGCCCTCAGGATTACTCAACAATCCACTATAATCAAACTCTTTATTAAAGATTCCAATGAACCTAAATCTAGGCTCCTACTACTTGTAATAACTCACAACTTTACCAAGAACTCACTTTGATGTTGATTAACTCTAACTAATAACAATCTTATGTAACTCTACCTAAGCACTCTTAAGAACAAAAATAAGACATTACTATTATAACACAGAAATTCAGTTATAGATCATAACTTAACTCAAGAAAACTACTCTTTTAGTACATAAGAAAATTAAGAACTTGAACAATATTACAAAGTTGAGTTTTTACCTCTCTCTTGCAAAAACTCACCAATTGAGAAGCATTCTTTTTTTTATAGTAGAATAATGATTAGGGTAGAAATAACATTGGTCCAGGTTCCCTAAAATGTACAAGAGTACATGGGCAATTTATTACGCTAGAAGACAAAACTGTGCAGGATAATGGCAGCTATACTAATAAATAAAAATCCAGAGACCTGGTCCCTTTGGTGAGCTGCTCACCATCAATACAAGATATAGCAATTTGAAGACTCAGGAACCGATCCCCTTGTTGTCATATTATTATCATCAAAATAAAATATTGCACAAATCAAAGTTTGAATCAAAATGCTAAATTAGAATTTAAACGAGAAAATTAGTACTCTTAACTTGAGCTATGTGTCATTCTAGTCTTCTTATTTGATTCTATCTTATTTAAAGCTCTAATTAATGGTGTGCTATGTTGTAGAAAACTTTGTGAGATGATAAACACAATATGGAGGTGATTTACAAGCTTTTTTTAAAAGCATAAAATCTACAGTAAAGCGAGGAATGAAAGTCAAAATGCATGGAGTAATTAACGTTCAAATCTGAATTTTTTAGGTTTAGGGGTATGCCATGCTAACTAGACACCACTTTAAGGGTGTGAAACACCCTTGGTTGCAAAGTTAAAAAATGAATTCCAGTAGCTCACTACAAAAGGGACGTTCCACACTCCCAATCCTCTGTGATAAGGGTATGGGATAGTGGTTAGTTCAATTCGTCCAATTGTAGCCTACTATAGATAGGACACTTCAATTATTTTTTAACCAACTTGGATGACTTGTGGGGCTTGAAACACATTGGATGAGACATAAGGGTTTTTATTCCCTTACTTTTGTTTACTTTTAGTTTATTACATGAATTCTATCATTATGATTCGTTGTAATTCTATGAGAGGCTAAACACCCTTATCTAGGGTTAAGGCCAAGAACATAAGTACCTAAGCTTGTTAATTGAGTTGGTTTATTTTATTATCATTCCCGATTGTTCATATTTTCTTTTTATTATATATTCTATGGATTTAGGACAAATTCATAATTTTATCATGAGCACAAAAGGAGGAATGATAGAATAGAATATAAGATATATGGAATAGGATTGTAATCATTCAATGAAGAAGTTATAATTTGCATTTAGAATAGGAATATACCTAATTTGCCCTATTTTGTACATATACGGGAAGAAATAAAAATGATTTTAACTTAGTTCTTGCATCCCCGCTCAACGATATAATTGTGAGGCTAAATTAGATAGTTGATTAGAGGTTCGAAAAACCATGATCCGATTATAAACCCCATGAACCAACAACCAAGCTAATTAACAAAACCAATGAAGTTATATAACTAAGTAGAATTTTTCATAGCGTCTTAACCCTGGGTTTCTCCCCATTATTGTTCAAGAACCTTTCTTTACTGCATTGTTTACTTTTAGTTTTAGTTTTTACGTCACAACCTTTATTGGCCACCTTAGCACTTGTTTAATTTTCATAGTGAGAGTGTAATATGATAATTGTTGAGTATAAGTCCCCGTGGGATCGATACTTGGCTTTCTAAAGGCTATTTTACTACTTGGTGGACCACGTACACTTGCATGTGTGCTTGGGCGCACCAATGAACACCCAATTTTTAACCTCGCTTTGATACTACTTGTTGGGTCCTAGATAATCAGGTGTCATGAGAAAGATATCAAAACAAAGCTTTGAAGTTGTTAAATAATAAGGCATATGACAAATACACCTAAAGAGACACAATACATTAACGTGGTTTGATAAATTGACTTATATCCACCAAAGATGATGATCAATTCATTATATAAAAGAGAGTACAAAATGATAAGAGAGATAATCTCACACATTTCACTTAGAATAAAAAGAGGTTCGCACAAGTGAAATTGTAACACTTGTACCCTAGAAGTTATCTCCCCAAACAATACTTTCAAGCCCCTAGGACTACATTGTGGATAATACCAAGTAAGAAGAAAGGAGTCTTTATTTATAGAGTCTATAACCTTTTTCTACAAGAACAATGATTAGTCAAATATGGAGAATTAATGTTTTCCTTTTCCTAAAAGGAAAAACTAATTAAGGTAAGATAATCAGAGTAATTATATCAATAGCGGGAGGTGGTAGGTATCCCCTGAAATTAGTTAAGGTGCACACAAACTGGCCCAAATAGCATAGTTATCCAAAATGATTTTACAACAAATCTAAGGTACATATTTGTAAGCACATGGCTAATATCTTATTAACTTGAACTGAGACTTAACAATATAATAATAGTAAGATAAAAGGAACAACAATTTCATATTTCAAATTTTCACAAGAACAAAACCCTAAAAAACTATATAACTCAACCCAAAATCTATCAAAATGCCTTTGCAATTACTTAATGGAGTAACTATTACTTTCCTGTCTCAATTTATGTGGCAGCATTCAGTGTCTCAATTTATGTGGCAGCATTCAGATTTCGAAAGTTAAACCTTGTAATTTTGAACGTGAATTAGGATAAGGATTATTTAGAATTTAAAAGTAAAATTCCATTCTTGGATTTTTGGCATTACCATTACTCGAGGGTCATATTGGCTGATTTGAATCATATTTAGTGTCATTTTCTCCTTAGAATCGTATTGGTTGATTTGAACACTTGCGAAAATATTACGTCTTCTTAATCATATGTGGACTTCGAATTGCTGATTGGTCCAAAACACACTTAGAGATGATATTACGAAGTATTGTCTCTTCTTTTGCTGCTAAAGTTGATTTTTAATAGTATATGCTGATTATTATATTATGCTATAAACCTCATTGTAGTGTGGTTGAGATTAACTGTTATTTGATTGTTATGTTAATATTAACATTAAAAAGATAATTTCTACTACTGCAAGGGTCATCAATTATATTATCTTTGTTGATGTTGAGATCGATGATGCAATGAGCTTGTTATTCATGCAATCAACTTGATTTAAGCTATCTATAGTAGAGAATCTGTCAGTGTTCTTTTTCTCGTACTTTAAGTAGAAAGATTTAGTCAATCTATTGGGAGGGTATCAGTTCACTGTATACTATTATTCACATAGGCTACTTAAAAGTCAAGTGGTTATATCTCTCAGCATTTTGGTCGAACATTGAAAATGCATATAATATTTATATTTTTCTAGACTTTCTTAGTTTCCTGAAAGATTAAAAGGATTCTATTTTTGAGAGTAAAAAATTAAGCACTCATTTGGTGTTGTGTTTTATAAGTAAAAGTAACCATTAAAAATATTCAAGTCCCATGACTAGCTACATCGATTGTATCTCCTTCAGTTGATGAATTGCTGTTGTTGATTATAAAAATAGTTTTTTCTTTCTTTTTTTGAATGGATCTTATATGAATAGTGTAGTTTCTAAGTAAGAATTGAATAGCCTGTGCAAAAAGATTTCTCATGAGCAAAATCTGAGCAATATTTTCAGTCATCCTAGAGGAAGTTAGATTGGTGCCATAGTTTTCAAATGTTGAAGCAATTATTTCTACACGGACAAATCTTATTTGTGTTTCGCGTAGTATAATAATCTAGATACATAATTATTCTAGTTGAAGTATTTCTTTAGTTTCCTTTTACCTTTTTGGGTCATTAAGCTGGTGTAAAAGTTGTCTCCCTAATGGGCCTCAAGTTCTACCTGGTATAAATTTCTATGAGGCTTGGTATTTGATGAGGAAGATTCATTCTTTTTCAAATGGTATAAAAGGAAAGTAAGACAAACAAATTGAAACATAGGGATTAATAGTTTTTCTATATTATCTTTTGCATCCTTTGTTTAATAGGTTACAGGGGCTAAATTGTGTTGTTTTATTCCAATGAGATAAAAGGGTGTTTCAGGTGTATGTGAATTTACACTAATGTTGCTGGGTTTGATGAGGGATAGTGATAGAGATATTATCATAAACAGTAACTTCAAATATTTCATGGTTTAAGGATAAGGATGGAATCTTTAGAAGGTTTTAATATGGATGATTCAAAGATATTTAATTTATTAAGGGTCTATCATTTAAATTAGCTTATAATTTAAATGAAGGACAATTTGGTCTTTCGTTACTTATTTTAATCCTTAGAATAAATAGTTAGATATTAGGGTTGAAACACTAGATTTTCGAAAGATTGAAGATTTGTGTCTCCTTTGAGAGCTTGAGAATTCTTTGTTGATTTTAACACTTGTCCTAGGATTTGCAAGTAAGGTTACTACCTTCTTCAAGATTCTAATGGATCATGTGATTTTAATTCTCAATTAAGTGGTGTTTTGGTTAGTTTCACCATTACATCTTTTAATTTTTTGAATCTAATTCTTTAGTTTTTACCTTTAATTTCTATCTTGCTTCTATTTTCTTGTTTCACATCAAATTGGCATCAGAGCTTGGATTAGTTTTTTTTTTACAAATAAAAGTCTTAGGGTTTGATATTTTAAAAAAACAAAGCGAAGAAGATAAATTTGAGAATTACAAAATAGTCCAAATCTTTCAAATGTGTTTTCTCTCTTTTTTTTTCTTATTAATTCTAGATTTTTTACAGTGGTATTAATTCATACTTAATGTTAAACTAGTTTGTGTCCATTTAATTTATTCGTATCAAATTATTTCATGTTTTTTTCTTTCATTTCATTTTATGATTATTTGTTTCTTTGTCCTTTAGTTTTAGTTGTCCTCTCTTGATTACACAAACTCCACTCTAACCAAAATAAGTAGTACCACTTCTGAATTATTTGACGGTATTGACTCTTAAACTTAAGTTACTCAAAACAATACCTTAAATCTGGAATGAAGTGAGCCCATTTGATGGTGGCCACAAAAGCCTTTAGCAGAGTGATACAAGAGTATGAGTGGAAAAAAGGGGAAAACATGGTGTGAGTGAGTGGTGAGGAACTCTGTCATGACTCGATTTCTTAGGTCATGATGACATTGACTATAACCTACAAGTAAGAAATCCAATCCCTAGTCTGTAATTACTAGTACAGACTACCAAGAAAAATGAAGAAAGAATATGAAATAAAAATAGTAAAAAGGCTAAAATACACAAGATAGTCCCAAAATCTGGTGGAATCAGTGCAAGAAATTCTAGTAAAATAAGACTACAAAATGAAGTACCAAAAGAAATACATTGATACAACCCATCTCTGAATACAATATAGAGACTAGTCTAGTACATAAGAGGGAGAAAAATAATACTCCAAACACCAAGAGCTCACCCTACGTCGCTAACCATAGCTGCTCTGCACATCGTATACAACAACAACGAGAACCCATACTACAATCTACAAGATGCCGGAGTATAGTATGAGTACCAAACAATGGTACTCAATAGGCAACTACTGACTGATCTCCAAAGAATAAGCAGATCTAAATAACATGCAAGCAGGAACGTAAGCTACACTCAATTATCCAGGAATCTAACATAGTAAAGCTAAGGAGATGATATGGATAAACTATCCTATTCTAGACATACTCGAGGAACCTAAGCACTATATTGTATATTATTGGCCCATATACAAATGAAGAGCAGATGTAGGATATGTAATAATATATAAGTCCAAAGAATGGATATACAATGTGAACACATAAAGGAAAGGAGGGATATACTCTAATACCATAACTATGTATATAAATGTATATAGATAAACAAGGCTAACCCAAAGATACAACCTAAAGTAGTCATGCTAGCATCTCAAGGCCTCCTAATAATAGTAGGAACTAGCACTAACATAATAAGGATCTCTAATCCATACATCTACACATGAGACAATTATCCAATATAAAATAACCATAAAGAAAGAAATCAGAATCATACCTCGAATCTCAGTAGTAGTCTAGTAATCAACCTGTCACAAACTAAACATAATAATAATAATAGTATAGTAACCGGCTAGCCCAAACAAACAATATCTAAATCGAGCACCAGAAAACAAAAGGACTAATCCACATATAATACATTGCAAGCAATACTTATCACTCATATAAATACAATCCTCTATAAGGCTGATAGATATAAGCGTATACTGGTAATAGGAAATATAAATACAATGATGAATACAAAGTATAATCCATACTACTATAACCAAACCAAATACCATAATATAACCTACGGTATACACATCCTCCAGCTCAATGATTCACAAAGATAGGATCTATGATGACCTCTTTTCTCTGACACGATGGCTCACGGATGAAGGGGGTCTGTAACCTGGTCCCAATACAAGATTTCCAATAACCACCACCATTATCAATCTACTCCATCTAATGCCAAACATATTTATATATATATATATATATATATAAATGCTTAGACTATAACCTTTGTTGAAAGAGTGTAAGTCCATAAATCCATTGCTTGGGGTAAACTCTAAGACTAAATCTTCATAAA